>NC_067161.1:17278605-17578605 GCF_903995435.1 Acomys russatus
CGCAGCACAGAAAAAAAAAATGCAAAAAGCACCAAAGTCACATTCATTCCCATCCAAACTGTTAGTGCTGAGGGGAGGGGCAGGAGTTGTCAGAGGTTCCTCCAGTCACTTGGACCATGAGATGGCCATGCCATTGCAGGGGAGGGGCAGGCCAGGCAGAGTCATTGGGTTCTCCTTTCCACATGGCAGTGGCAGTCTTGATGATGGCTGCCTGAGTCTCAGATGCAGATTCCCAGAGCTATAAACAGCACAAGGATTTTTTTTTCTCAAAAAAAGTTTTGATGTGTGTGTGTGTGTGTGTGTGTGTGTGTATGTTATATCTTGCTTACTGTTATATCGATAGCTCAGCACACTCCCAGAAGTAACTCAACAGAGACCAATCTCAAAAACATGAAAGACAAACCAACTACCTTCACCCACCAAGGCAAAGACTTCAACAACAACAACAACAACAACAACAACAACAACAACGTCTTCCGCAAACCCTAGGAATTCAGGATTAGGTCTGAAGTACTTCCAAGAATCATGGCTTTGAAAAACACACAACTACATCAAGGAATTTCAAAGGCTGTACTAGAATGCTGGCCGGAGTGGGGGTGGGGAATGTAAGGAAACCCTGGACCCTCAACATTATGAATCTCAGTAGCCCTGCAGGCAGGAAGTCTGGCTGAGCTGTTGCAAAGGCCTGAGTAAACACTGAAGGGATGCCAGCTCACAAGTCACCTGCACAGACCAGACTTTTCCCCTTCCTTTGGACTCCGGGTACTTAGCGTCTCCAATGACTACACTCAACAAACAACATAGCCTTCATAAAAATAGTTCTATAAAGCTACTAACCATCCAAACACTACTACCCATGTCAAGCAATGACGGTAGGATCCGGCCAAGGAGGAGGGCATGCCGCACATAGCTACCACATTATAATACTATTCAAAATGTCTACTTTTCAATTCAAAATTATGAGTATATTAAGAAGGAAAAAAGGTATAGCCAGTTCATGGGAATGAATAAATTAAGAGAAAATTGGGCAAGAGAGATGGCAAATATTGGACTTAGGAGATGAAGGGTTAAGTCAACTGTCTTGCATATTTAAAGAGCTAAAGGAAAGTGGTATGGAAAGCAAAGAATGATGATGACTCTGAAGTAAAGAATATCACTGATGACAGAAGTTATAAAAATGGAGCTGGGTGTGGCAGTGAAGCAACTACAATGCCAGCACTCAGACACTGAAGCAGGAGGGGCATAGATTTGAATGTGGTTTCATAGTAGGACCTTAACTCAATACACACACACACACACACACACACACACACACACACACAGAGGATTCAAATAGAAACTCTGTATAGAGACAACAATAGCATACACATGGGGGAAAAAATCATCAAAGAATTTCAATGGCAGAGTTGAGAGGGTGGGAAAAAAAAAAAAACAGTTATCTTGAAGACAGGGCAGCTGAGAGCAAACCAGCCCAAGATGATAATGTACCAAGAGAAAATGGCAAACAAAGTGAACAGATTGTAAATTTGTGTGCTGCAGCCAAACACATAGACATTCCCATAATGGGAGCTCCGGAGGGAGAGAAGAGAGAAAAACATGCAGAAAAAAGTTTGAAAAAATAATGGCCAGAAACCACCCAACTTTAACAGAAGACTGGAGTCTCCATAGCGAGGGGTGTGATGAAATGGAGGCAGGATAAACTCAAAGCTTTGCACACTGAGACTCAGTTAAGTCCAACTGCTTCAGACCAAGATGAACGAAGGATTTTAAAGAGCAGCAAAGAAGTCACTCTGTACAAAGGGACTTATTGAGATAATATGGGGTTTCCCTTTAGAAATCATGAAGGTAATTAGAAGAATTGAAGGGGGAAAAACTACAAATGAGCAATTTCATAACTCATAAGATTTCCCTTTCAAAATGAAGAGAAAATCAAGAAATGAACAAAGTTGATTTTAAAAAATGAAAACCATGGCTAATAGATCATATCACAGTCTCAATGAATTACTGTGATGGATGCCTAATGTGTAGAATACATACAAATGAATAAAATAACAATTATGCATCTATGATACTGAGCACACAATACGAAGATGTGATGTTATGGGGCTGTGTAGGAGCAGATTGTAGCATGTTCTGTGGGAAAACAGTTAATGTTAGCTCTGACTAGATTGTTATAAACAAATGCAATTAATTATAAAGACCAAGTTAACCAATAGCCATTAACAAAACTTTAGGGGCTGGAGAGATGGCTCAGTAGTTAGGAGCACTGGCCGACTTTCCAGAGTACTCCAGTTTGATTCCCAGCTTCCACATGGCAACTCACAACCATCTATAACCCCATTTCCAAAGAAATCTAACACCCTCTTCTGGCCTCTCTAGGCACTGTATACATGTGGCATGCAAGCAAAATATCCATACACATGAAAAATAAAAATGAATAATATAAAAAATTAAATAACTTTAAAAATATTAAAGATGGTAAACCAGATTTGAAAATTTAAGTATAGACAAGTACAAAAGAGACAAATGAGAACAAAGCATAAAGATACACATGTGTGAACATGGAATAATAAAACCCACGTTAAAGCATGAATGACAAAAGGACAAACAATTAAATATAAAACAAAGGTGTAATGGAAAACTGAGCAACAGGAAAAAAATGTAAAACACATGGAAAGCCAACATCCACATAAAAAAGGAAAATATTTCCTTACTAACATTTACTGTAAAATGTTCATGGAGATTAAACCGTGCTGTCAAACAGCAGAGGTTGTTGGTACTGGAGAGAAGGCTCATCAGATAAGAGCACATAGAACTCTATCAGAGATCAGCTCTGAGAACCTACTTAGAGAGGTTCACATATATATAACTTTAGCTCCAGGGGACCCAGCTCTCTCTTTTGGCCTCTAAGGGCATTGCACACACACACACACACACACACACACACACACACACACACACACACCCCACCACCACCACCACCACCACCACCACCATCACCACCATACACACACAATTCATTTTTTTCATTTTTTTAAAGGGAAGAGGTGGCCCACAACATTAAAAAAAAAACCCAACCCAATTACATGTTTTCCCCCCAGAAATTTGCTTTAGGTATACAAGTAGGTTTGGTTAAAACAGGATGGGGGAAATGTCCCATACACACAGGAAGCAAGGGAGGTGAGGATGATGGTAGGTATACCAATATTAGGCAAATAGACTTCAAGTGAAATTTAATAGATGAGGTAAAAGAACATTTTATCCTGGCAAAGGGTCCACACACTAAGCAGGTGCAGTTACAAACATACATATACTCCAATAGAACAGTGGAGTATATTAGCAAACATTGACCCAATTAAAGAGACAGGCAGTTCTACAACCGTAGTTAAAGATCTCATTAGCCTGCTATTAGCGAAGGGTAGAAAAATTAGGCACCAAGTCAAGAAGGAAACAGAAGAATTGACTAATACCACAAACAACTGGATGTAACCAACATCTGCAAAACCCTGCCGTCGAGAGCAGCAGATTTCATATTCTCAAGGTGCATGGACATTCTGCAGTGCAGAGCCTGAGTCAGGCCACACAGCAAGTCTCTGTGAGTTACAATGAGGAAAATCATGACAAGTGTCTTCTGTGACCGTAGAGAAATAAAGCTAGAACCCCATAGCAGAATAAAAATTTGATTGGAAAAAAATTACAAATGAGTGCAAAAACCACAAGCAAAACCAAAACGGCTTGCAAACTCACAAGAAAAATCAGGAAATATTTTCAGACAAGTTAAAATGAAAATACAACCTACCAAAGCGTGATTAGAAAAGTTCATAGCTATAAATATCTGCCTTGAAGCACAATATAGTCCTCAAAGCACCTATATCTCTACTTTTTAAACAACTAATAAAAGAAAAGCAAAATAAACTCAAAGATAAAAGAAAGAAAATAGTACCAATTGAGGGCAACGAGAAGTGGACAGGAGGACAGAATTCATCAAAGGCACAACAGAAGCAGAATTTGTTTCTTAGAAGTGATAAAAAAAAATAGGTAGATGAACTAAAAATAGAAGAGGCTTTGTGTTACTAAAGTGAGAAGTGAAGGTGGGGACATTGCTGCCCGCGTTTCAGAAAGGAAGGGATTATAAGCAAATGGTTCTGTAGCTACTGCTTCCCCTACTGCCCCTTATAGTGAACTCGATCAAAAACAATGCTTTTCATAAGAGAAGGCTTTCAAAACTTGTACATCCAGAAAATGGATTCCCTAGATGAAATGGATGCATTCCGAGAAACAAACTACCAAAATTTGACTCATGAAAAAACATAAATTCAGTTATCTAAAACCTCCAAAATGGCCCATGGAGACAGCTCAGTTAGTAAAGTGCCCAGGGAGCAAGCGTGAGGACCTAAATTTGCATCTCACTATCACACCAACAGGTGTATCCTTCCTGGATGGTGGTTATTGTAGAATGCAGGGTCACCATTAAGTGAGACCATCCCCAAGCAGCCTGTAAAGTACCATCAGACACTGTGAGAGCCAGACAGCAGGGAAGAAGCTTCCAGCTCAGTTCCAACATGCCTTCTCTATGTTCTGCAAACAACAGGGCCTTACTATCTGGCTCTGTGAGCAACCAAGAGAGCAGCATTGAACTGTGTCATTAGGGGACCTCTGGGACCTCCCTGGTCATCATCTCATAGGGCTCCAGGCCACGCTTGGCACTGGGAGTTTTGCTTAATAACCTATGACTTCTGGGAGCAATGCTATCCACCCTTGTGGAGTAACTCTGGTTACCAAGCTTCTTTAAAAATTATATTTTTAATTAGCCTACAAAGTCCTGAGCTTCCGTGTGTCCTTTTCATGCATCCTTCATTTTTATTGACCCCCCCTCCATCTTTTCTTCCTCCCCATACCTGTATTAACCTCTCCACCCACAAATTCTCCATCTGTATACTTTAATATTACATATTTTCTATGGTCTTACCGCCCTTCATAACATTTCCCCTCCCTCTTCTGGAACATTTCTGGCTTTCTGATTGCTACAAATGGTACAACTTACACACATAAACCTAAAGATTAAAAACTAGAATCCACATTTGAGACAAATGGAGGAGGGCTGTAACTGTATATCTGGGCCTGGACTCTTCACCCAGTACAAATTTCCAGCTGCAATAATTTTCCCTGAAATTGATGAAGTCCAATTTTCCTTTCTTCCTTCCTCCATCTTTCTCTTCCTTCCTTTCTTTCTTTTTTTTTTTTTTTTTTTTTTTTTGTTTTTTTTTTTTTTTTTTTTTTTTTCTTTCTTTCTTTTAAAGACGGTTTCTCTGTGCAGCCCTGGCTGTCCTGGAATTCTCTATGTAGACAAGGCTGTCTTTGAACTTACTGAAATCCACCTGCCTCTGCATCCTGAATGCTGAGATTAAAGGCATGCACCACCACTGTCCTGCTACCTTTCCACTTTTTAAAAATAACAGATGTTTTTTGTTATATTTCTTGGTGGGGCTTGTGATAAAATGTCATGACTGAAGCAACTTATAGCAGAAAGCACTTAGCTGGGGGCTTGCTTATCGTTTCAGATGGTCAGTCCATGATCTTCATGGTGGAAAACATGGTGTCAGGCAAGCGTGCTACTGGAGCAGTAGCTCAGAGTTACATCTTGACCCACAGGCAGAAGATAGAGTGAATGAGACTGGTCCCAGCATGGGGTTTTGAAACCTCAAAGCCCACACTCAGTGACACATCTCCTCCAACAAGGCCACACTTTCTAATCCTTCCTAAACAGTCTACCAACTCAAATGGAGCCAAACATTTACATAGATGAGCATATGGAGTCATTCTCATTCAAGCCACCACATCATATATCCCTGCTTGAGTTCCTGTCCTGACTTCCTGTGGTGAGGAAGTGTTGTGGAAAGTGTCAGCCAAATAAACCCTTTCTCTCCAACTTGCTGTTTGGTCATGGCATTTCATCGCAGCAACGGAAACCCTACCTAAGACAGGAAGCGAGTGAGTAAATGACACTTTACACAGGTTGTTTAAATTCCTGGAGGGGAAACTGGTGTGTAACCAGGCCTCACGTACTTGGCATCGTGAGCTGATAATAATCCTGACAAGATCCGGAGTTCATCAGACATGTGCCTTGTACCAGACTCTATGAAGCTCTCTCCTCTTATGCACTGACCCATTTAATCTGCCCAGTGATGCTTCCGAGCAGGAAGAATCGTGTCCATATGTCAAATGAGGAACAGAGAGGTTTGTAGTTGCGTCACGTGGAGCCTGAGCTGGGAGTACATTGCACCATGCTTGACCCTGAGCACATCCTGAGTGAAGCAGCACGGGGCTTTGTGCGGATTCTTCCCCTCTCCTTTCCCTCTTTCCCACTTCACTACCGTACCTCTATAACACATGCCCCCCCCCCACACACATCAAAGAGGGCTCAGTGACGCGGAAAGATGCCAACTCTGGCGTGAGGCGCGGTGTGGCCTTGGGTGAGTCACTCTACCTCTCTGGGTCTCATTTTCTTACAAGGCGTGTGCTAATGCTGTCCATCAGACGATGTTAGGAGGATCCTGAGTGGGGCCCAGTACAAAGTGTGTCCTATGGCCCCAGCCTCCCTGTGAGAGTGTTCTCAGGGCTGGAAAGTCCCTGAGAGGCAATGAAGCTTAGAGAGCTTAAGGCAGGGTCTCAGACCCCAGCTCAAGAGGACGGTCCTGTTCTCCCCTGGCTCTAGCCTCAACCACAAGGCTACAGGGTGCCAGTCTCAGTTTGTACACTGCACAAGGCCAGGAGAGCAGTGAAACTGGCTGGCTGATGTCTGTCTGGCTGTGTGTGTGTGTGTGTGTGTGTGTGTGTGTGTGTGTGTGTGTACACACTTGTCTTTTTGTAATCCATACAGCCTGCTTAAAAGGAGACTCCCTCTTTCTGGGCTTCAGAAGCTCCAGCACCCCTTGAAGGACAGTAGGATGCCCTCTCTGGACTCAGGCCTGTCTATAGCTGATCTTTGGACCCCAGCTACACTTGAACAGAGGCACTCAGATGAGCAAGCAAACTGTGAGTTGCTAGCTCTTACTAACCACTTCTGAGGCTTCCTGCTTCCTCTAAAGTAACCTACAGACTAAGGCCACACCCAGCCCCTTTTCTTACAAGACAGCCAGTCACAACTCCAGATGAGCAAATGATGTAGCCACACACCATCTGCAATGTAAAACCTCCCCTTGATACACCTGTGAGTGCGTTTCTCACACGTTTCCCGGTATGCAGTCTCAGTTACCCATGAATCCGTGTGGCCATCCTTGATCTCAATGAAGATGATTTTACTCTCTGTCAAAAAGATTCCTAAAAGATCCATCAAATGTCAATCATGAAAGGCTGGACTGGTAGGAGTACAGCCACAGTAAGGGCTCAATCAATGTGTGCCACGTTTCTTTTAAGCCGTATTACAAGATCTCCAAATGCCAGCTATATCTCACCACTAATTCCTTCCCAGCTTCGTGTCACCTTTAACTCCACTTCCCAGCAGTGTGCAGTCAGTGGCACAGAGGGTCACCATTGAGTGAAGTTAATCCTTTGTCTAAGAACAAGTCTGGAGAGAGCCCTGGGGACCTCAGAGGCTTCTCTTCTGCATAATCAAGCTATTTCTCCACCTCCTCCACACATGGCCTGGCTTACAGTCCTCTTCCCATCCTCACTGCTGGCGTTTGGACACTTGCCAGTGTGCTAGTGTCCTTGCTAAACAGGCTCTGCACTGACCTGTGCTCCTCCAACCCAGAGCTGGGCCTTGGGACTTGGCCTTGGAGCTGCCGTTGGGGGAGAGGGGCTGCAGGAGCAACTGCGGTTTCCACAGAAGGAAACCACCCAGATGGGGGTTGCCTATGCAGCAAATCAGGTCAGTGCACAGGCACTTAGAGGGCGGGCTATGCTGAGTTTTGCACCGGCTCCTGTGGCCTTTATCCAGGGCCCTTTTTCTCACACTCTTCCCTCTCACACCAGGCAAGAACTTTCAAATCTGTCAGCTTAAGATATCTCAGAGCTGGGCCTCCAGGGATATGTATACATCTGTCCCAAGGACTCACTGGTCGTAAATAAGAAAGTAACTGATGCTGCAGAGATGCCCACCCTCCCTTTAACTTGAGGACCTCTCTTCTCAAAGCTCCGTTTGGCAAGGGAAAACAGATAAAGGAAGTGACTCGGCTCACCGGTACCTGCTTCAGCTCAGTTTTCAAAATCACTGACAGGAAATTCCAGGGCAGAATGCCACCCTGCACTGAGTGATACTGCTTATGTCTGACCCTCTGTTTGCTTCTGGCCAGGCTAAGGAAGGGTTTGCTTGTTCCCACTCTAAGAGGCACAGCCACTACATTGTGTGCAATGGAAAAGGAGCAGATCATCTGGAACAGGAGCTGGCAGGGTGTGGCTTGATGGGTAAAGGCTCTTACTGCCAAACCTGAGTAGTGCCATCCCCAGGACCTACATAGTAAGACGAAAGGTCCTCCAACCTCTACAGTAGAGCCTTGACATTCTTACACATACAATAAACAAATAAACAAACATGAGGCGGGCAATGAACACTTCCTGAACAAGAGCCACTGATATCATGGCCACTGACATAGGCAAGTGGGGGAGTTTACCCATAGCCTTGGTCCTCAGCCATCTTACATCCAACATCCCATTCTAGCCTCCTCACTGCAGATGTTCCCTCTCCCCCATCTCAGGTGTCTAGCCACACACAGACAACTTGAAGATCTCCTACATCAAAGGCTACACCCAGGACCACCAGCAGCAAAAAAAAAAAAAAAAAAAAAAAAAAAGTCAAGGAGAGGCTATGAAGGCGCTGTCCTCACAGTCAAGGACTGGAGCCACCTGAGGCCACAGATCCCCAGCAAGGACTCACATAGAAATCCCAAACTGGTAATCCTCAAAATCGCTGTGGTAAAGGTTGGGTGGGATAGCTATCAACCCCACTGGGTCTGTACCAGTTCTACCTGAAGATACTACAGTATTCTACACTCACCAAGAATCCAAATCTAGGTGATGGAGGCTCAGTGGCTAAGAGTACTGATTGTCTCCCTCCCCTGTGCACCCCCAGGACCTAGGCTGAATTCCCATGATCATCTGTAAGTCCAATTCCAGAGGGTCCGACGCCCTCTTCTGGCCTTGTCACACCAAGCATGCAGGTAGTGAACAGACACACATGCGGACAAAACACTCATACACATGAAAAATATAATCGAAGTCTAGAGAAATAAGGTAAATTCGAATGCCACTGTGATATCCCTCTGGCTCACAGATATAATAAATGTCCTATCTCTACATCGTGTAAATGTTAGGAAATCAGTATCTTTCCCTTTGTTGATAGGTGAGGAAACTGAGTCATACTTACCTACCAGAAAGTAAGCTAGATATATTGGAAGGCAGACAAACAGACGATCCAGATGTCAAATTCTAGCCACAGCACACAGTTTTCCAAGCAAATTGTGTGACATTTACTGGGTACTTGCCATAGGCCAAGCACAGACACTGTGATTTCCTTAAGGGACAGTCACAGGAGCATCCCCCATGTGTGCCAGCTACTGTTCTGAGAACCCAGGTTGCAGTGAGAGAGAAGACAGGCAAAAAGCCTTCATTTACAGTTCATTTGATCTTCAGGTAACCTGCAAAGCGCAATCATCTACTGCCCCCATACACACACACACAGAGAGACAGACAGACAGACAGACAGAGACACAGAGAGAGAGAGAGAGAGAGAGAGAGAGAGAGAGAGACAGACAGACAGACAGACAGAGAGAGAGAGAGAGACAGAGAGAGAGAGAGAGAGAGAGAGAGAGAGAGAGAGAACCTCAAAGAGCACCTCAAGAACCGTACTAGGATGTCATTCAATGCAGAGCACCAGCTCAGTGAGTGATGTGTGAGGCCCTAGCCAAATGGGAGGGGAGGAGAGGTAGGATGGGCTGGGAGGGGAGGAAGGGAGAAGATGAGAGGGAAAAGGAAGGGAAGGAAGGATTTTTATGGCCATACAACTAGAAAGCTGTAGCTCGTGCTTTCTCGGCCTTCCTAGGGCTGGGATCTTTTAAAGCCCCTAACTATACAGTTGTTTTCTTTTCTTTTCTTTTTTCTTTTTTTTTCCCCTTTTTTTCTTTTTTCTTTTCAGTTCCTTGATATTTTATTTTATTTTTTGTCTATTTTTATTTTATTTTTTTTATTAATTTATTCTTGTTACATCTCAATGTTTATCTCATCCCTTGTATCCTCCTATTCTTCCCTCCTTCCCCTTTTCCCCTTATTCCCCTACCCTATGACTGTTCCTGAGGGGGATTACCTCCTCCTGTATATGCTCATAGGGTGGCAACCTGCTGTCCTAGTTGTTTTCATTGCTACTTCATAACCGTACTTTTGCTACTGTGATGAATTGTAATATAAATATCTGATATGCAGGACATCTGGCATGTGACTCCAAAAGGGTCACAGCCCATAGGTTGAAAAGCCACTGCTGTAGGAGGTAGATTTGAACTCAGCAGAAACCAAAGTCCTTGTTTCTCTGGCCAGCCCATCTTTGACATCATGTGTTACTCTAATATACTCTGGAATTGTGCATATCTTCTCCCTGCTCCAACCCCTACCCCTTGGCTCAGGGAGGCTGAGTTCCCATGCTAAGAATGCTTGGCCTACAGTCCGTGCTTTAGTGTTGACTGGGCTCTGCATGGATACCTGTTGAAGGGGTCAAATGAGAATGAAGACAAAAGACAATTGAGTCTCTTTTATTCCTTGAATGTCTTGATTGGTTCAAGAGAGGCTCACCCAACATAGCTGCCATCAAGGGTCCTGTGACCCTTCAGGATGGATCGGTACCTCATTTTGGGCTCTGACATTTGCTGACATGATTGAAAACAAAAGCTTGGGAGAGCTTCTCTGATGGAACAGAACCAATGGGCATCTCTCTAGTGTCAAGTGCAAGGCACTCAGTGACACGTACAAGCAGTGTGCTGAAGTCTGTGGGTGTGCTGCCGCCTCATCACCTGAGCAACTGCCTGATGAGGCACCAGAGAAGGTAGCTGTAAAGACAGCAGCAGAGACCAGCAGAGTTCCAAACAGATGGGAAGAAGGGAAAGAAGAAGAAGAAGAAGAAGAAGAAGAAGAAGAAGAAGAAGAAGAAGAAGAAGAAGAAGAAGAAGAAGAAGAAGCTGGAGGGAAGAGAAAGATGAGGGAGCAGAGGAACAAGAGGATGCTACAGACAGTTATAAAAGAATAGGAGAGGGGAGAAGTTCCTCCACCAGCCAGGAGACCTCAGAGGACCACTGGCCCAGCTCACCTCCACTAAATCTTCGCTATACAATTGCTAGTGGGTATAACTGCTATCTCTGATTTATTGATCAGGGAACTGAGGCAGTGTAAGCTGAAGCACAGAGGGACACTGAGAGGAAGGAGCCAGGCCAGGCTTTTTCTGCAGGCAGGTTGGCTTCAGAGGTTTGGCCTCCACCACTGCATACCCCGACTCACTCACAAAGATGGGCCTATCACCTGAGCTGCACCAGGAGCAACAGGGCCTGCCATCCCTTGGTAATGACAACCGCCCTGGGGCTGCACATCACTGTGTAGCCTTCAGTGAGCCAAAGTGATCCCACCCAGTGAACAGAAATCAGATTGGGATTCCAATTCTGAGTTTTCTACGCCAGAGGTCCTCAGCTGGGAACTATGTTTTGCCCTCTGGTGACATTTGTCTTTGCCATAACTGGGGTCCACATAGATGGCTGAATATACTTTCTAATGGGTAGAGGCCAGAGAAGCTGCTTAGCCACATGCTATGGTTTACACATGGGATAATCATGGACCACAATGGCTCACACATTGGACATGGGGCCTCAGTGTGGTAACACTAGGAAATGGTGGAACCTTCAAGAGGCTGGGATCAGTGGAAGCTGGTTAGGCTACTGGGGGCATTACTTTTGAAAATGGGACTTATTTATTGCCTCAGAGAATGTTGCTATAAAAAGAACTGCTTGGCCCCTTCACAGTCTCTGGCTCCCTATCTTTCTCATCTCCGCCCTCATCACTGTGGTTCATATGGTCCTGAAGTCCTCACCGGCTCCCAAGTAGACAAAGCCAAGAATCAGTCTCAGCTTTTCAGATACTAAAACTTCAACCTAAGCAAACTCCTTTCTTTTCTTTTCTTTTCATTTCTTTACTTTTCTTCCCCCCACCCCACCACCACCCAGCTAGTAATTTATTCAGATAGCAATCTCATTACACATGGTCCAAGAACACTCAAATAAGAACTCAAATAAAATCAGATGTTAAAAATTGGTCTTCAAGCACTGTAGCCAATGGTGCCATATTTGCCTATGATGTCTCCAATATAAAACCACATGCACACCTCAGTGACCACCAAACCATTCAGCACAGCTTCCTTAACTGTAAGCTGTTTGAAGGTTCCAGTTTTAGCACTTTGAATTATTTTTTTCACACTCTGAATAGCTGTAGGGATTTTATCAGGGGTTGAGGGGGGAGGGGAAACCAGCTCAACCTTCGCATACTGCCAAAATGTGGCCAATTGAGGCTTTGAGTAAGTCACAGCAGCAGTTACCAGTGCCAGAACCTTCTCTACGTTATAGATGAACTTGGCCATGGTCTAAAGTGTTCGAAGGCCCGTCTCCCCAAACCGCTGGCTGAATCCAAACCTCTTTTCTTTGTAAGTATTCTGCTTTGGGTATTTTGCTGCAGTGACAGAAAATGGACTGATACATCACTGTATAATTGAAGAGATGGCCCTACATCAAAGAATCATCTCAAACTCACAAAATCATCTGGACCAAGATGGGTAAATCCTGCTTAGAATAACGTGGACATTTCCCACAGCACAGGACACTCTTACACCGTGGAGTTAAAGAGGGATTACAATGAAACCAACCACATCAACCCCCTCCCCCAAAATCCAAAGCCTCTGGCAATCTGATGAATCCTAGAGCATAGAAGAGTAAATTGCGCTCATTCTCCTGCACCCTTTGAAATCTGGTTGAAGAGACACACATATGAGATACAAGAAGCTGTCTGAAGTCTTGTTTGTTTGTTTTGTTTTTTGAGACAGGGTTTCTCTGTGCAGCCTTGGCTGTCCTGGACTTGCTTTGTAGATCGGGCTGCCCTCAAACTCACAGAAGTCTGCCTGCCTCTGCCACCCTGAGTACTGGGATTACAGGAATGTGCCACCATGCCCAGATGCTGTCTGAACTCTTCGTGCCAAGCTGCCAGGCACAACGGCTGTGAGTTCTCAGAGGGCAAGAAAGGCCGGATGAGGGAAGTGAGACTAGAGCATGAGGGAGGAGCAGCGAGAGCAGAGAGGGCAAGGGGCAGAAGGAGAGAGGTAGGAGGGATGGAAAGGGCAGGGAGGTGGGGCCTGTCAGCTTGATGAGTGAGGGCACAGCAGGGCCAACTCAATGGCATTCCAGGGTGTGCAAACAAGCAGGATTGGCCCAGTGGCTAACTGTAAGGGCTCAACAACAGGAAAGATTTCCAGACCTGTGGTGCTCTCATAGTGGATAGCCTCTCGGAAGGAAAGGGGTGGGGTGAGAAGATGGAGGCCAGATGGAGTAACTCAGTCCATCTGAGCCTTGTGAGACCCAGAGGTGGGAAAAATTCAAATTCTACCTCCCTGGTCCCTCCCTTATTTACTCCTCCATTTATCTATGCATCCATCTGTCCACCCATGTACTCATCCACCCATTCATCCTTCCATCCAACCAATAACAATTAAAGAAGCATCTTACATAATGACATCAGATAGAGAGTCAGTCTAGACATGTTGGAGCTCACAGTCTATGAAGGGTCCTAGGCAACTCAATAGAAAACTGCAGCAAAGCATGCTGGGGGTGATAGCAGGAGTCATGGTAATAGGAAGCAAGGGGTTTTCCGGCCCCAACCTGAGAAACAGGAGGTTAATAGTAACTGTGGTGCTATTTGGCATCACATGTAGAGATTTACTACTGCGCTGCATCCCCCAAAAACAGGGCTGCTGTATCTGCTGTTCATTCCCAACAGAAGCTCATGGGGCTGAACTGATCTGAATAGGGGGAAAAAGCAAAACAAAAACAAAAACATTTTTCTGACTCTTGGCAGCTCCTGAGACCAAGAATTCATACTCTGGAACACAGAGCCTTGGGTACATCCATTATGGCAGTTTGCAGAGTGGTTTCTGCACACACTTTATCAGGAACCTTAACTAGCTTCCAGAGATGGGAATGGCTGAATCCTAACACAGGTGGTACATGGGTATGCCTTCTGGAAAGATGGGCCTGCAGCTTCTGCTGGGCTCTCAAGGAAACCCACTGTTAAACAATTAGATTCTCTGCCCTCCTATGTTCCTATCACTTTTGGCGTGGATGGACTCCCCAAGACTTGGTGGGAATGAACCCCCAGTGGAGCTCTGCCCTTAGAGAGTGGACCGCCTACTGGGAAAGGCAATGTGAACTTACTAATTCAGAGACAATGTGTTCCCCGACCCAAGCCATGGGTTGGAAATGTAATTCCCAAATTGTTGTATTAGGATTAGATGACATCATGGGGGTAGATGCCAAGGTGACATGAATTAGTTTAAAAGAAAGAAGAGTTGAGTTAGTGCATGCACTCTACATCACCATGTGGTACCCTCCACCACATTAATAAGCAGATGCTGAGAAGATGCCTGTGCCAAGTTTTCAGACTTTCCAGCCTCCAAAAACATGAGTTAAGTCAACTTCTATTCTTAAACAATTACCCACTCTGTGATGTTCCATTATAGCAATAGAAAGTGGACCACGGAGCAGGTGAAAAGTGACAAAACAGTAGGGCTGAGGTGTGATTTAAAAAGAACCTAAAATGGGCTAGAATCCTTTATCCATCTCAGGTTTCTCACCTCCTCCCTGGTTACTGGTGAGGTTTGGACACAGAAACACAAAGCATTCTAAATGCACAATGCTGCGAAAGGGTGAGGCCGTTTAGAATGAGGCTGGTGAGAACTTAGGTCAAGAATGAATAGAGAAATCTTACATGCTGTTCTGGCTTTTCCAAGCTGTTCCTTAGGATCATCCCAGACTCCTCTCTGTCTCTCATACCCATGTCTAACGCATGAGGAAAACCCAAACCCACTTGCCCCACCTATACTACCTATGTTCAGAAGTGAGGCCCATGTCAGCACAGTTAGGGCCACCTTCAAGTGTGAGGCACTGCCGAGACATATCTAGCTCACTGCAGCAGCTGTCTTACCAGCCTCTCTGCTAAGACACTTAGCTCCCTTTTTCACTTCCCATGAAACTGCAGCATTTCTCTATTGTGCCTTAACCCCTGAAATACCTCACCGCACCTTTCCATCAAGAATAAAGTCTCCATGATACCCAGAAGTCATTACTCCCTATGACCAGCTCCCACAGAACCCATTCTTACACTTCTACTGCTAATCCAGCCACTCTGGCCTGCTACACATCAGAGGGACTTCCTCCTTGAGTCATTATTTGCATTACATTTGCTTTACAGGCAGAATACTCTTCCCTTGCTGGACTTCCTTACTGCTGCAGCCTGTGAGGCAAGTATAAAAGCTCACTTGGCAGGTATGGTAGTTCCAGTAAAAATGGACCACAGCCCAGTTGGGAAGACTGTTTGGGAAGGATTAGCAAGTATGGCCCTGTTGGAGGAGGTGTGTCACTGCGGGTGGGCTTTGAGGTTTCAAAAGCCCACACCAATCCCTATTAGTGCTCTCCTCCCGCCCCTGCCCCCCAACTTGTGGATCAGGATGTAAGCTCCAGCACTGCCTGCCGCCAGTCTCCTGCCGTGCTCCCTGCTGTGATGATCTTGGATTCTAATTCTCTAGAACCGTGAGCCCCAAATTAAATTCTTTCTTCGATAAGTCAATTCGGTCATAGTGTCTCTTCAGAGCAATAGAAAAGTAACAGACGCCAGGCAAACGCTCAGCATTTGGCTGGAACCTGTGTTGCCACGCTGTAGTAGCTGATAATGCCTATCAGGGTGTCCTCAGGGTCTGCCCCACCACATGTCACCCTCCACCATGTTACAATGCAGCAAGAACCTCCGTCTCTTTTGCCATAGCCTTTGACCTAACAGGCCTGTGTTATCTGGCCTCTGAATTCTCCGAGCAGTTGCTGAAGAGAAACCTGTGACAGTATCCATCGATATGTCAGTCACAGCCCCCTCCTCTAGGCCCAGTTTCTGCCACTGTGAATTTAAGCCAGTGCAAAAGCCTGCAGCATCCTTGTTGGAGCAGAAAGACAAAGAATGCACTTCTCTAAGAACAAAATAGAGTAAACCTTCAGCAACTCCCCGGCTGCTGCCCAATTCACAGGAGGGAGGGAGGGAGTAAGTGCTTGTTAGTGGGAACATCTGAGGTGTCTCTACCCAGATTCCTCTACAGTCGGGTGACAACAACAACAAACATCACCCCCTATATCCTTAATATATGCTGCAGAACACAGACCGTGCCCGTGCACTATTGACGATAAGTGAGGAGAACATTATGGCACCACATCGTCTCAAAAGACAGGAAAACCATGAGGACACTGGACTTAGGAGAAAGCCAAACTTTGGAAAATGTACCTTTCACCAAAGCTTTTTCATACCTAGACATGATGGTTGGAGCCAAGCTGGGTTTTGTCTCCTGAGGTTCTCATATAGCCAGCAAGTGGGACAATCTCCTCACATGGACTCAATCAACCAACCCACAGGGTGTGTCTAAATGACCCCAACTTGCTGAAACATCACAAAAGAGAAGGCCAGGCACCAACGAATTAGCATGGGAAAGGAGCTGGGTTTTTAATGTGTGCATTTCTGTTGCACCAGACTAATATCTTGAGACAGGTCCAGAGATGTGGTTAGCCTCTCTTGCAAACACAGGCGTCCCAAGATGCCTCCAAACATCTTCTTTAGAATTCTGTTCCCATCGCTCAGTTGATCCATGTTAAGACTCTTCTCCACAAAATGCTCATCCCTGGCAAGTATGACTTCAACAGGACACAGCACAACTTCTAACTGTACACTTGTTGACTGGCCCACAAGATTTCTTTGTCTTCATTACTAGGAACCAATCATTCTAGTAGCCTGTGTGACTACCATGTTGCCAGGGACTTGGGAGACATCCAGCCAATATGCAAGATATAAGTAAAGACTGAACTAGTGAGTAAAGAAGAGTGGCCTGCTGCCTTGTCCACTCTGAAGGATCATTCACTCTGGTCATTAGGGTAGCATGCTGCATGCATGACTCCCATGTAGACAGCATGTTACCTTCAACAAACCTGCAGCTAGAAGAGAAACATGACAAGTCATGTGGCCCAGCTGTAGCTCTAGGAACCAGGCAGGGGCAGCACACTTAATAGAGTGCAGCCTGTACTTAGGTTGGCAGTGACTTGGGTGGTCTTTTTAAAAATCAAAATATTTATTAGAAAGCAGATCGATTCTTTTGCTGATTTGATTGATTTTCTGAAAGGGTTTTGTCTCTATAAAAATAGAGACTACAAAATAAATTCTTTGAATCGCTAAGTATGGTATTTAAGATACAACCATTTCTTGTGTTAGCATATGATTGGGTTTTGTTCTTTCATATATTTGTAAGTTAACATGTGATTATATTATGTCCCCCTTCTCTTTCTTCTCCAATACTCCCATGTACTGAGCCCGTTGTTCCCTCTCAAAATCATGACGTGTTTTCTGGGTGGTCACTTTGAAAAGCTGAAACAGGTCACTATTCTGGAACCCCAAAGTCATACAGATTTCAGGCAGGGGCCACGGTGGTGTGTTAGAGAGCATCAAAACTAAGGAAACGTGATGGGATCACTGGGCGTGGTGGCGCACGCCTTTAACCCCAGCACTTGGGAGGCAGAGGCAGGCAGATCTCTATGAGTTCGAGGCCAGCCTAGACTACAGAGCAAGTCCCAGGACAGCCAGAGCTGTTACACAGAGAAACCCTGTCTTGAAAAAACAACAAACAAACAAACAAAAAGGGAATTGATGAGGGTAGTCTGGGGAGCAGAGCTGGAGTATTTAGAGAGACTGGGATGCCAAGAGAGGAGGTGTTTCTTTTCAGAGATGCCCAAGTTCAGGCCTTTTGGGAGGCCTGTCTGCTGGACTTTTAGCAGTCTTTCTGCTAGATTTCCTGGAGTTCTGAGTGATTCCCTTGAGCCTTAAAATGCACCACTTGCCCACACACCACATGTATCTAATATGAACTATTTTAATGAATGTGGTCCTTCATTGAAAGGAGCCTAGCATACAAAAGCAAAAACAAACAAAACCCAAACACACACACACACACACACACACACACCCTCAAGCACAATCTAGCTCTGTCCAAGGTTCTGGGCTACAAGCATCTCCACATCCCTGAACTAAGAAGTAGTCAAGAACCTTTCTGTATTCTTCCCTCTGAGATATGGAGAAGTGTCCCTTCTCCACTTTTGCAGAGCCTCTTATTATTTGGATCTAGAGACAAAGAGGAGCTTTGGTGAATCATTCTTTATCTGAGAAAAATCAGGTAGTTCTACAACAGGACCACAAGACAGACTTCATTGAGTGAGCACTAGCCCAAGTCGGCCTCCATTAAAAGCCCGGGCATTCCTTTTATCCTGGTACATCTCTGAGACTTTACTTTCCCTTGTTGAGCTCCCATATAAGGACATGTTGAAAGCAGTCCTGAGCTATTAGCATGATATGCATCTAATCACTGTCTGCTCACTTTTCTCATGTTACTCTATCCATTGTATAAATTATAGGGTATCAGCCAAGATAGGGAGAGACAGAGAGACAGACAGTGAGGGGTGGAGAGAGAGAGAGAGAGAGAGAGAGAGAGAGAGAGAGAGAGGGAAGGAGGGAGGGAGGGAGGGAGAGGGAGAGGGAGAGGGAGAGGGAGAGAATTTCTTCCCCTTATGAGTGAGGGAGGCACCATACAAGTTTACCTAAGGGATCCACTTCAGAGCAAATATTTTTCTTTCATCATAACTCTCAATCTGAAGATTCCTGCGCTGAGGCCTCACTTACAGTCCCTGGCTACCATGGCAGAGACCACACATGATCTGTTATGGACTCGATTGTGTGTCCTTAAAACTTAAGGGCTAACGTTCCAATCCCTACTATTTTGAAACAGAATCATATCTGTAGTGAGCACTTTGAAGAGGTGAATAAATTAAAAAGAAGCCCTTAGGGTGAGGCCCTAACCCATTCTGACCAGTGTTTTTATGTGAAGACAGGGAGACACCAAATGTATGGATGCTGAGAGGGGCAACCATGTAAAAAAGGTTGTAAATGACCATCTGCCAGTCAACTAGAGTCCATAAAAAATAAAAGCCTGATCTTCCTGGTAGGATGATCTTGGGCTCTCAGCATCCAGAAACATTAGAAAATGAATGTTGTCATGTGAGCCCCTATTTTATTTACAATTCCATTGCCCCTCCCTTGTTTTCGGACGAAACTACTAAATATTAGCTGGGTACATGACTGAGTCTAATACAGACTACATTTCCCAGCTCTTCTTGCATGCAGGTTTGGTTGGTCATGTGATTAGTTTTAACCTATAGGCTATAAGGGGGAAATGTCAAGTACACCTTCAGATAAGTGCTCTTAAAGGGAAAGCCCATGCCTTCCACATTCCCTTTGTCAGTCTTGATGGCTGCAAAGAGGACCTGGTGGCTGGAGATTCCGCAGGTAGTCTGGCTCAAGAGGCAGAAAGTGCAATGCCAAGGAGGCAGCATGGGAGATATACCTCCCTCTCCTACCTACCTCTCCTCTCACAGCATTTCAGGATGGAGGCGGTGTCCAAGGGCAGCAAACTGTGTCTGGCAAATACTTGAGGGACACTAATGGAAATGAGTGTTATTCAATCAAGACCACCCTGGGGCCAATGATCTGTGGGTTTGGGGAACAGCAAAATGAATGTGTATTATTTCAACCAATCCACTATTTCAGAGGTTTCCGTTGACTCGTAGTCATATGTAAGGCCAACTGACGCCGTTTTCCCTTTCTGCCTCCTCCATCCATCCTTTCCCACACTTCTTCCAAGGAGAAGATCATCACTGGCCAATCTCACACAGCCAGGATTGAGATTGCAAATGTCAAAGGTCATGATAATTGTAAGTGGATTTCGCTTGGGCCAATTAGAGACGTACAGAATTATTACCCATTGCCATGCTAGTCTATGTCCAATCTTTACCCACGTCAAAACTGATTTTATTGGCTTCTTACAAGGGACACTCCTACTCAAAAGCTCCAGAACCACAGAAGGACACTGAGGTCCCCTTCTACTCTAACTGTAGGCAACCCCCTCTCCCAGGCTTTTCTCTACAAACATCTATTAAGACCAAACAGACTTCTTTCTTGATCCAATTACTATGCACAAGCTTTCCACTTTTACCCATGGCATCTGCCTTCAAGGGCCCTCCGGATACAGTGGAGATTACCTATAGTCCCTAAAGTCTGAGGGCAGTGAAATTTAAGAGACAGCTTTATTATCACTAAGTTACAGGTCTTCACCTGTAAAGTAGGAATAATAGCACATACACTCTCTCACACATAGATGTTCCAAAGTCAGAGGTGAGAATGGGTCTTGCAAACTTAAACCACTATGCTCTGACTAGGAGCAACTGTTCTGAAGTTGGCACTAGATGCTATTTTGTGTCTATCTTGATTCTGCAGTTGCTCAGTTTAAGGCTCATTTGATTTTGGCCAGAAGTACTACCAGGTGTTTTACAATTATCACTCCAGGTAGTCTCCAGAACAATACTATCAGGCTTGCATTATCATCACCATCATCATCATCATCAACAACAACAACGACAACAACCACCACAACAACATACCATCATCTCCACCTCCCTATAGATAAAGAAACAAGTCTAGATTTGAACTTAGGTCTGACTTCACAACCCAAACTTCTAACCTTCTTCAAACTCCTCAAGGCAGAGGCTATGTTCCTCTGATTTTGTAAGGGTGCTGCCTTGTTTGGGAAGCGTCTACTGCACCTCCTCTACCCCAGGCCTTCCTTGCAATGCTGATGGCTTCCTGTGTCAAGGCTGCAGCAGGAAGGGGGCGGAGGGGGGGGGGGGGGGGGGGGACAAACCTGGTAGGGATTGCCTGCAGCCCAGTGGACCTCAAGGTGGCCAAGAATACATCAGGTTCTGAAGATGAAGGGGCTTTAGCAAGAGACATCAGCACCTCTTTCATTGAGGCCACGGGAAGGACGGCTAATGACACCCATCCCGAAGAATGAATGAATCAGCTGGGAATGATGGCCCAGCTGTCTTAACTCCTCTCGCTACTCCAGCTTTTTGCCTTCTTCCGAGCTGCTATTCCCACCACCTCCGGTGTCCTTCACAACAGAATGCTACGAACTAGGGAAGTGTTAATACCTGACTCAGAGTGAGAAAAAGAAGGATACGTTCTAGATGTGGCTTCCATTTGGCCTGCACTAAACCATTGCCTTTTCTCACAGCAGATTGAAGAGCCCTTCCTTTCTGGCTACTTCTCCAGGCCAGCTTTCATGCCCCAGGACACAAGAGATCCTCCACCCACACCTCCTGCCCATTTCAGGGTCCCTCTGTTCATGTGTAGATGGCTAGCAGGGTACCCCAGCTGGAAGGGGCAGAGTTGAAGAAGCTTTGGGGTTTTAAAGGAGCCTTTATTGACTCTAGTTCAAACTTCCCATTGTACAGATGGAGAACCTGAGACCCTTTGCAGATGCGACCTGTCTGTTCTCAGTGGGGACCTTTTTATCTCAAAGTGCCAAATGCTGGCCTGTGAATGGATAGATCTGTGCCCCCAAAGTAACCATTCTCAAGCTGTGGCTCAGGAACAAACAAACACACACACACACACACACACACACACACACACCTACATCTATCACTCCCACCTCTGAGTTGCCTCAGGCCTGGCCTGTTGAGTTGTCTTCTCTTGGGTGGGGTCTGCCATCTGGTAGCGTGGAAATCCCCCAGTCAGCCTTTAAATTCTCACTTAGCATTGGGAGGATTGCATCACTGGTGCCACTTCGAGTCACAGTACCTGACACCTCCCTCCCCCCCCCCCCCCCAGACACCACTTCCGCTCCCAATTTGAAACAGAGGCTTCTGGGAGCTTAGATGGCTGAAGCTGATGAGGCTGTTTTCTCGGGTGATCCTCAGATAATCTGACAGGAACCATTTTCTCAAAAGCTCTAGTGAAGGACCCGTTGGCTTCAGCCCCGCTCCAAACTGGATGCTTGGGATTTTAGAGCAGATAGTTCAGGGGTCACCTGCCTCAAAACAAACCAGCAGGTGCTGCCACTTTGAAAATGGGAGAGGGAGCCATGGTGGCTTCCAGATAGGCCAATGGAGAGTGTCCATGTAATGCAAAGCCTGGCTGAATATCAAAAGGTCAACAGCCTTGCCTCATCTTGAGGATGCGTGAGCCAGCGCTTGAGGAGAGGCTGAAGGCAAGGATATGTGTTCTCTGCCCTCATTTTCTCCTTTAACCCAGCGACTGCAGCAGAGACAGAGAAGCGCTGTATGTATGCCAGACCGTACATTAGCGTGGTACGCCCTGTCCTCACCCATGCTGTAGGTCCCATCACATCTACCTGCTTCCCCCCCCCCCCCCCCCCCCCGCCCCCCCCCGCCTTGCACTGCAGACCCAGCGTCCACACCTACCCACTCCGTGCCGCTCCTTGTCAGTTTTGC
Source organism: Acomys russatus (assembly GCF_903995435.1). Taxonomy (NCBI): domain Eukaryota; kingdom Metazoa; phylum Chordata; class Mammalia; order Rodentia; family Muridae; genus Acomys; species Acomys russatus. The sequence continues at coordinate 17,301,261 of NC_067161.1, forward strand.
GCCAGGGGGCCATGGCTAGCCCGGAGCCTTGAGAGCCTCCTGTTCTCTCGTAGAGAAGCTGGCTGTGGTGGCTAGGCGCCTTGCAGGGCCCCACTTCCTTCCTCTTTTTAAAGTCTCTCTCTCTCTCACTCTCTCTCTGAAGGTCCGCCTTCTCCTCATCTGTGTTCCTACTCTGTCCTCCCCCTTCTTCTCGAGCGGGGGTACACTATTTTGCCAAGGGTTGGAAGACTGCCAGCAAAACGTGAAGACCACCCTCAATTTGTCTCTTCCCCAGGCAACTGGCTACAAGCCGGACAGGTACTTAAGCCAAGCCAGACCACAAAACTTCTGAACCTCGTTAGTGACTAAGCATGAGTTTCGTGGGCTGATGATCTACGTTTCTCTGTTATTTGAATTTTTCATGTGGAAGACGGAGTACCACCCCTACAGGCATTTAGTAAGGATTAGAGAAGACCCTTATACACAGCGGGGGACATGCTAGAGATGCAGTCACTTTAGTTAGCATCCTTCCTGTGACATGGACCCAAAGGAGAATCTAATGAGAGTCCAGGAGTCTCCCCTCTAACACTATTCGAACGCACGACTGGCCAACAGCCAGGAGGTCAAGGGCACCCTCACCACCAGCAAGAATGGGCTAGGGAAGAGGCAGCCAGGGGGGGGCTCAGACAGACATTTCCCCCACAAAACCTGAATTTTGCTCTTGGAATAGATTCTATCGGAAAAGGAAAATATCTCTCAGGGTTTTAGTAATTGTGATCTAAGTCTTCTTGAATTTTCTTTATTATTATTCCCCATAACCCTTTTCTGCTCTACTCTGAGACATTAAGAAAGCTAAGGCAATATTAGCATTAACAGGTAGCTATCACAAAATTCCAATTTTCTTTCATCTTAGATTATTGACTTTCCGGTTTCTGACAGCACACATTAGGTGCATCTGTTATGTGAATTTTTCCTAGGAACATGTGAACCCCTCCACTCACCCCAGATAAGTCACCAATGACAGACCATAGTAGTGATTCCTCTCAATCTAAGTTGGAAATCCAAGAGTTTGTTGGACTTGCTTCTAACAGCACAGCTGAGGGGTTACTTACAGAAGCATTGGTGACACCCCCAAAACATCCACATCACTAAATGTCTCACCCCAACACAGATGAAAACCTCCCCATAGCTGTAGAGGTAGTCTCCTTTTCAGTTAATTCATCACATACTGTATGCACTACCTCTGACCTATGAGGCTATGTATACCCTGAGACAGAATTATGTGCAGCTGCTGGGGAGGCACAGAAAGGAGGGACTAAAATCCCAGAAGAAGTTCTAATGATTCCACTCCCTTGTCAACAGGCCAAAGCTTGAGGCTCTCTTGGGAATAATCATAACTGCCACCAATGAACCTGGTAAGAGCTCGTAGGCATGGCGGACAGCACCCCCACAGCAGCAGCAGCACTCACAGTAAGCAGCTGTATCAAGGTTTTGCCAGAAAATCAAAGCCAGGAGAATGTGTGTATGTGTTTAATACTCATCATGAGTAGCTTTCTTCTTGCTGTGATAAGACGCCATGACCAAGGCTACTTATAAAGAAAGTGTTCAATTTAGGGCTTATGGTTCAAGAGGGGAGTAGAGTCCATGATCATCCTGGTAGGGAGCATGGCAGCAGGCAGCAGACATAGGGCTGGAGCAGAAGTTGAGAGCTTATATCTGATCCGCAAGCAAAAGTCAGGAGTGCTAATTGAGAATAGCATGGGCTTTTGAAACCTCAAAGCCCAGCCCTAGTGCCACACCTCCTCCAACAGGGCCACACCTTCTAATCCTTCCCGAACAGTTCTGCCAACTGGGAGCCAACCATCTTAATATATGAACCTATTGAGGGAGGGCGTGATTCTTATTCAAATCACTACCACAACACACACACACATACTCACACATGCACAGGCACGCATATATAAATATATGTACATCCATTAAGTCTGAAATCTGTAGTTCAGATTGTCGTGGCTTTCTTTCTCTTATAAAGTATTTACAGTGCCCATTGACTTTCAAAAACTAAAAGACGTGCCTGAGGCTGTGGGACAGGCAGAAAAGCCAAGCAGGAGTTAGGAGATACAATTTCTTCTTTGCCAAGGACCCCCGGCCTCGCCCTTAAAGCATGTGAAGTCATTGGGTCAAGCCCACTTAGAATATTGAGAATCGTCCCTTTTAAGGCTCAATGAATGTTTGGTGGAAACCACATCTATAAAGTACTATAATGGATATTTGATTGAACGACTGGGACCAGTCATCACAACAGTAAAACAATTGGACCCTACACATCAGAGACTGGCAAACATTCTCCAAAATAGCCCAGATAGTGAATATTTTATTCTTTTCATGCAAATTCAGGGGAAATGTGAAAGTATTGACATAATGACAAGAATATAATTTTGCCTCACAGTCAATATGCAGAAGTCAGTGTAGGAGGGAAGATTGGGAAAGGCGAAGGGTTGAAAGCTTTCTTGCCTTCCCAGGAGTTACTTTATAGCATTAAGTGCTATTCTTTTTCAAAGTTTATTTTATGTGTATGGGTATTTTGCCTGCATGGATGTTTGTATATGCACTACAAGTGCCCATAGGGGACAGGAGAAGGTATCAGTCTCCTTACTGGTTGTGAGCTGCCATGTGATTTCTGGGAACTGAATTGAGTGAGGGTCCTCTAGAAGAACAGCTAGTGCTCTTACTTGCTGAACCATCTTTCTGGCCCTTAAATGCATTTTTATAAATGTATTGCTAATGGGCATGCCATGGGCCCAGCAATGGGATCTCTTTCAGTTGTAAGACTAAAGTGTCAGGGTGCTGAGTAATGCCTCTCATTGCGTCTTCCAGCTCCTTAGAATAGGAACATCACACACACACACACACGCACGCACGCACGCACGCACGCACGCACGCACGCATGTGCACATACGCCATGATGAGGTCTAGCTCCCTTCTGTAGCTTCACTTCCTGTCTCCTCTGCCATTTCTTACTGCACTCCCTTCCTATACCACAAACACAATCACCCTCAACTAGTAACCAGATAGTACTCTCTAAAGACTCCTAAACATGCCACAAAGTCCTAGAGCTGTGTGTTCTACCATTCCTCCAGAGAGAATTTCCCCTCTCCAGACTGACCTGTTCCCTATCTCCCATATTCCTCCCATGGTACCTGCAACAGCCGTGCGCGGGAACTGTTCACTCATCCCGGTCCATCTGGGGGCTGTCCTTGCTCTTCCTGCAAGGTTGCTGAGCCTCAGCTTCTGTGACACCTTCCTTGTCTGTGTATTTGGAAGTGAGTAAATGCTCACCTAGAGGCATTTATACTGAACAAACCCCAAGACTAGCAGCGCGAGGCCAAACTGGAGGATAGCCTCCTTAACAGTCGTATCTGGTTCTCGTGGTGTTTAATATTCTTTTAATGGCTGATGGTCAAAAATAGAGGGGGGGCTCACCTAATTGTTGGCATTTCTGGTTTCTAAGTAACTGTGGAGTCTGTGGAGTCTGCCTTGTGACAGAGTCATAGAGGTCACATCAGCGGCCACCTTTCAGCCAGAGCACATACACTGGTTTGTCTCATGTGCAGTACTTCCCTTTTCCCCAGAACTGAGTCCACGTCTCAACTGGCCCTGAATTCTAGGTGCATACAGCCGCTGTTCTTGAGGTCAAAACAATGACCAGTACTGGATCTAGCGTGACATCCAAGTGGGGAAATAAGAGAGACTGAGAAGATGCATGATAGGAAAAGTTCTTCATAGTCACATATGTGGGGAAGAGGCTTGGATGTAGATTTACGTTGGAAGCATATTTCTTTACCCTTAATTATTATTTCATTTTTAATCGGCTCACAAAGTCACAGGTTTCCTTATGGAAGTTTCAGACGCACTGAGTTTGGGTAGGTCTTTCCTCGCCCCCCAAACCTACGTCTGCCCTACCTCCAGGATCCCTCACTCTCCCCATCGTGTCCTTTTACAACCTGTAGTTCTTCCTGCTTTGAAACCTCATGTGGTCTATATCCTGCCCACAAATTTAACAATTAATCATTCACCTTTTGCTTACATCGGGGTGAGATTCCATTAAGTAGATGCTTCACCTTCTAGTTATCCAGCCATCCAGTGACGGTCAGCTGAGATGACCCACTTCCTCACTATTATAGATAGAGCAGCAGGAGACACGGAGGTGTAAGTCTCTGTGGCAGGACTGTGGAGTCCTTTGGGTACATGCCCAGAAGTCATATATCTGGGTCATATGGTAGTTCTATTTTTAGTTGTTTAAGCAACTCCACACTGATTTCAATAATGATTACACCAGTTTACACTCCCAACAACAGGGAATGAGGGTTCCTCTTTCTGGAGTCCTCTGTAGGACGGTCATTTGCTTTCTTGATGACAGCCATTCTGGGTGACATGGAATCTCAAAGTGGTTTGAATTTGCAGTAAAATGGATAGAGTTGAAAAATATTGTTAAGCATAATCCAGACCAGAAAGAACACTCCTTGATACTCCACCATGAACGCGGACTGCGTTTGCAGCACCCACTGAACTTTCCTACCCAATCTCTGAATGAGGACATGGATTCGTGCTTCTGGCAGATGTACTTGAAAAGGGAGACCAATACTTTCTGTCCAAAAGGGAGGATTTGTTTTGGGTAAGAAGCCTGATCATTAAGGTCATCTTGTTCTTGGGCAAGTCTCTCAGACTTTGAAAGCTGGTGATTTACCATGGCTCTCTGCACAGAGAGATGTCCAGGCAGCCAGGCCTCCCTACCTGTGTCCTAGGCATCCGTTCCTGACCCAGCAGGGATGCAGGAAGGGGAAGTTCTTGATCTCTTTACTTCTCTGAGACACAAGAATATAAGCCTTTGGGATTTTGGTGTTTTCCAGGTGGGTCATGGGCTTCCGGCCAAAACTCCTTTCAATTAACAGCCTGGGAACAGCACCCACGAAGAAAATGAGAACCAGATAAGGAAGGAGGGCCGTGGCACTCAGCAGGCGCGTAGGGAATCATTCGTGGGTTGCCCTGATGATTTACCAGTGTTTCCCTAATGTGAGAATCAGCCAGCAGGGGCCTGGGACTCTTTATGAGGGAGGGATCTCTTCCAGATAAGAACAGCTAAAGGTGTTTCAGCATCCAGGGGCTGGCAACTATGGATTGGACCAAGGTGGTGGGGTGCAACAGTCAAATAAAGACATTTTAGAGTTGGTGTGAGTAGAACTGTCTACAAAATGGATTTGTGCATAGTGCATAGAGGTGTCAAACCAAAGCCAGGCACCCAAATAAATTTAGCTAAAAGAAGATTTTTTTTTAAAATCTTTTTTTTTTGCATGTCGGTAGTACCTTCCTCTGTGTGCTGTTTTGGAGAAAATGTCTGCCAAACTGTTCCTTTTGCCCTTGAAACCTATTTGATCCTCAGACTTTAGATTCTGAAGATGAAGCGTAAACATCTACCACAGATTATCTCTTTCTAACAACACTGGGAATGAGAAATGTTACTGATTTTTTTTTCATGTTTATAAATTAACATAGACAAGATGAGATTTGGCTTGCTTTTTTAAAAATAAGGTCTTACTATGCCTCAGACTAGCCCAGCAATTGTGACAATCCTCCTAATTCTCCATATTCCCAAATGCTGACTTGACAGCATTTAGATGGATCATAAATCTAAACAGAAAATACATCCATGTTTCATACACACACAATTTCAGGGCAACACTATATAATAGTTTAGTATGCTTGGGTTTTGCTGCCTAGACTTTCCCACTTGTTGTATTGTCAATATTAAAAAGTTTTAAATTTTGGGATATTTACTTGAGGTTTCAGGCTTTCTAGTTAAGGATACTCAACATGGAGCTTCTCGTGTCCCGTGGCCACCTTCCCCCTAGTTTAGAGTGTTGCTGTGTGGGTAGCCTCACTCTCTTCTGTGTGGCTTTGTAGATGGTCAGGGCAGAAAGGAGGTGGCCAGCTACAACAGGCTTGTGTCTCTTTCCTTCACATAACAGTGGCTTTAGTTATCTCTGCCTATGTCATGAGAATCTATGGCACTGTTTACCAGTCTCCCTGTTAGAGGGTGCCCGCCTCTGTCAGTGCATCAGAGTGCAGTCTTTAATAAATAGTTTTTGTTGACAGTGGCGGGAGACTTTAAGTTTTGACATCCAGGGTTCTCTTTTGTCTTGGCCCTCTGTCCCCAAGGCTATTGGGGGTGCTGCTAAATACTACTGTGACTCTGAAGATCACTTGAGCAGAACTATGGACTGAGTGCCCCCCCCCCCCCCATTCATTTGTTGAAGTCCTAAGCTCCAATGCGATGGCATTAGGCAGTGGGACCTTCAGAGGGAACCTTCTGAATAGAGCTGGTGACTCTGAAGAACAGCAAGCAAGCTTCCTCTTCCCCTCCCTCCCTCTCTCCCTCCCTTCCCCATCCTGTGTGTGTGTGTGTGTGTGTGTGTGTGTGTGTGTGTGTGTGTGTGTGTGAAGCCATGTTACTGATGTGAGACCTTTTATATATATGAGCATTTCACCCGCATGTTTGTCTGTGCACCATGTGCCTGCCTGCAGGCTACCTGCAGAGGCCAGAAAAGGGTGTCAGATCCCCTGGAACTAGAATTACAGATGGTCATGAGTTCCTCTGTGGGTGCTGGGAATTGAACCCTGGTCCTAACATGCTCTAAACCGCTGAGATTTCTCTCCAGCACACGATCTGTCTTTTTAAATGCAGGTGTTTATTGCTGTTGATTTCCCCCCAGAGCACTTCGGATACACTGTATTTCTTAGTTTCATTGTTTCCGCCTTCATTCATCTTAAAGTGTTTCAAAATTATTCTTTAAAGTACTTCTCCAGTGATTTCTTCCTGATTCAGTGGTTGGTGTCTATTGTTTTATTTCTACATATAGCAGCTAGAGGGTGACTCGTGGCACCTGACTTTAAGAGCCAGCATTCATCGGACTGGCTTCTTCCTGCTTCGCCTGCTGTAGTGAGCCCTCCATCACTTTCCCGAGGTTCAGTAAGGCAGATTCTGTTTTCTACAAGTCCTTGCCAGCGACCTGGATACTTGTGCAGGATGAATGGACCTTTGGGTCTGTGACTCTACCTAGCATTTTTCTCAGACGCCGCTGGAACCGTACCTTTATCTAAGAAAGAGGGTGAATATGTACCTATAGCTTTTAGGAGGGAAAGAAGAGGGAGGAGTCATCGGGTCAAATCAAACATGGATCCCTGTTAGAGACAGGAGCAAGCAGGAGAAGAGCCAAGTCCTTCTTAAATATACTGTTTAGTAGATTTAACTTTGGGCCTATATTTTTACCATTATGCCAAATTAAGATTTTGAGGTGTAGAGAGATAGTTCAATGGTTAGTAACACCGTCTGCTCTCCCAGAGGACCCAGCTTCAGCTTCAGGTCCCAGCTTACAACCATCTGTAATCCCAGTTCCAACGGGATCTGACCCCCTCTTCAGGCCTCCACTAATACTGCACAGACATATGTGCAGGGATAATACTCATATACATAAAACAAAAAATAAAATCTCAAACAACCACAAATAATAAGATATTTAAAAAGTAATATCTAACCACTCTACCCAGTGAAAGTTACTCAGGTCTAACATTGTTTTCTATGGAAGTTAGATTGCAGTTTAGATAGTCTAAGATGCTTATCCTACACCGTTAGGTTAAGTCATGTCACGCTTAAGATGTATTATTGTTTTTAAATTATCTGTATTATCAGTAGGTCTGGCTAGCGATCAGTCGAGACACAGACACTTGTTATATTTTTTAAAATAGCCTTAGTTAACCTGGGGCAGGGCAGACATTAATCCTCTAAACTACTTCCCATAGTGGGGCAGGTAGGGGATACCCACCTCAATCCCATGTCATCTGTTTCTAATAACTTCTATCAAGCTACCTCCCACCCATAATCCCAAATACTTGCTAATGTTCTTCATCTGGGCCGAATCTTTCATCCATGCTGGCCATGTGCTTCTCCTCCATCTAACCCACGGTGGCCTTCCTCTCCTCCTCGGGTCTTTCTCCTTCCTCTTCATGGTGGTCTCTCTTCTTCCCAGAATTCCCCTCTCTCCTAGCCCCACCTATCTCCGTTGCCCTGCCCAGGTGGGATGGCTTTTTATTAAGCAAAAGGTGGGCCACAGAGACAGCAAGCAGTAATTAGCATCAAAATACATCAGACCATCCCCCAACATCCTATAACACACACCAAGACACAATAGCTCCTCCCATGCACATTTCACTTAGAAGAGAAAACGTAATTTATTTGCCATCTGTGTTCTAGGTTTCTACTAGTGGCCCATTGCAAACCGAATAAATCAGGGCTGTAACATTTGACCCAAACAACCACTTTCTCCTTCATGTGTGTGTTGTATGTGTATGTGTGGTATTGGGGGGGGTGCACGCCCGTGTGTGTGTGTGTGTGGTGTGTGTGGTGTGGTGTGTGTGTGTGTGTGGTGAGTGTGTGTGTGGTGTGTGTGTGTGTGGTGTGTGTGTTTGTGTGTGGTGTGTGTGTGGTGTGTGTGTGGTGTGTGTGTGGGGTGTGTGTGTGTGTGTGGTGTGTGTGTGTATGGTGTGTGTGGTGTGTGTGGTGTGTGTGTGTGTATGTGTGGTGTGTGTGGTGTATGTGGTGTGTGTGTGTGTGTGTGTATGGTGTGTGTGTGTGTGTGTGTGTGTGTGTGTGTGTGTGTGTGGTGTGTGTGTGTGTGTGGTGTGTGTGTGTGTGTGTGTGTGTGTGTGGTGTGTGTGGTATGTGTGTGGTGTGTGTGTGGGGGGGGTGTGTGGGGTGTGTGGGGTGTGTGTGGTGTGTGTATAGTGTGTGTGTGAGTGTGTGGTGTGTGTGTGGTGTGTGTGTGTGGTGTGTGTGGGGTGTGTGTGGTGTGTGTGGTGTGTGTGTGTGTGTGGTGTGTGTGGTGTGGTGTGTGTGTGTGTGTGGTGAGTGTGTGTGTGGTGTGTGTGTGTGTGGTGTGTGTGTTTGTGTGTGGTGTGTGTGTGTGGTGTGTGTGTGGTGTGTGTGTGTGTGGTGTGTGTGTGTGTGTGGTGTGTGTGTGTGTGTGGTGTGTGTGTGGTGTATGTGTGGTGTGTGTGTGTGGTGTGTGGTGTGTGTGTGTGTGTGTGGTGTGTGTGGTGTGTGTGTTTGTGTGTGGTGTGTGTGTATGTGTGTGTGTGGTGTGTATGTGTGTGTGTATGTGTGTAGGCACCAGAGTTCACTGGATATTCTCTTCTGTCATTCTTCATTTTATTGCACTGAAAGAGGATCTCTCAGCTGGCTGCGGTGGCGCACACCTGTAATCCCAGCAATCTGGGAGGCAGAGGCAGGCAGATGGCTGTGAGTTCGAGGCCAGCCTGGTCTACAAAGCCAGTCCAGGACAGCCAAGGCTATGCAGAGAAACCCTGCCTTGAAACAAAACAAAACAAAAACAAAACAACCAACCAACAACAACAACAAAATAAAAATCAAAAAAAGAAAAACAAAACAAAAAAACAAAAAAAAGAAAGAGGGTCTCTAGCTGAGCATGCAACTCACTGGTCTTGGCTAAACTGCTGGCCAGCAAACCAGAGTGGCCCTCCTGTCCCTTCCTGCCACCATGCTGTGGTTACAGGTATGTGCGTGCCCGTGCCCAGCTTTTACAGGAGTGTGGGGCATCTAGCTCGGTCTTCAGGTTTGCAGGTTTGCTGTTAACCACAGAGGCATTCCTCAGCCTCCTACTGTTTTTTTTAATCCTCAATTTTAAGTTTCGCTGTTCTGGGGTCAGCTCAGAGTTCACTTTTTCAGTACTAACAGAGAGAGAGAGCTTGTTTCCTAGACTGGGGTTTTAGTTTGTTTCATGCTTTCTTCAGAAAAATAAGTTTGAGGCTAAGTGTGGGGTTTACATCGATCTCAGTAGGTGGGAGATAGAGGCAGAAGGATTTTGAGTTTGAAGCAAGCCTGGGCTACACAGCAGATTTCATTTCAAATGAATGAGTAAATGTTTGGTAGACTTACTTTTGGGTATGTGAATAAGAAGTATTATCAAAACTGAAGTAATTCCTCTTGTTTTCTGTTTGCAACAGCATTAAGATTCCTGCATGTTATTTATAACAACTGACAACAAGGCTTTCTTTTTACCTATCTATCGATCTATCTATCTCTGTCTATCTCTCTCTCTCTCTATCATCTACCTACCTACCTATCTATCTATCTTTGAAATTGTTATTTAATTATAAATACTATAACATTTATCCCTTTTATTTCCTCCCTCCAACCTTCCCATGTACCCCTCCCCTCTCTCCTTCAAATTCATGGCTTCTTTTTTCATTAATTGTTACTGCATGCAGATACATAGATATATAAATGCATAGATGTAGATTTATAGATACATAAATATTCCTAAATATGACATGTTTGGTTCATGGAGTGTTACTTGTATGTGTGTTTTCAGGGCTTCCATCTGGCACTGGACAACAAATGGGTGTGCTCTTCCTGGGCGGATGGGGGGGGGGGAACCTTTCCTGCTCTCAGCGTTCTCAGTTATTCAGGCTTTTCTTAAACAGCACACTGGCTCCAAATCCCTCTTTAAATTTTCACCATGACTACATTTCCAACATGGACTATCATACAGCCAAGCTACTCGCTGTTTTGTCTTTATTCTGACTTTCTTCTGAACCTACTTTCCATTAGGATTTTAGGCTCCCCTGACCTGTGGCTCCACCACACTGCTCATAGCAAACATTCAGTTGCTTTCTGCCATCTACCTGGAGGTATCTGTCTCTAACGGTGCCGGGGCAGAAGCTAGAAGAGCAAGGTTCTCTTGTCAGTCCTGTTGTTTAATTTGTTTAAATGTGTAAGTTTTCCTTTGGAAAATGAATTTCCCAAACCCGAGCTCCACAACATTGTCCCTGGGTCTCTATCTATTTTTAACTCCCCTGATTGCTATTCACAAGCCTTATACATCATTCCTTTAGTCCAGCTTAGTGAACTAAGTGCACTGACAGCAGCAGTGGCGGTAGGGGACCCAGTAGCAGTAGCAGTGGCAGCGGCAGCAGCAGCAGTAACAGTGGCAGCAGGCTGAGGACCTATCTCAGCTCCCAGAGCAGAGCCAGGTCTCACCAGGAGTGAATTTCACACAGCTGTGGCTCTGGGAATCTCCAAGGGAACAAACTGATGGGTGAAAAAAAAATCAAGAGAACATAGTCAGTCAGAGGGGAGATGACACAGAGGATCTCCAACAGAAGAGGAAACACAACCCTCGGGCTGGCCAATGGCTTCAATACACTCATTTACATGTAGCTCTTGTCTCCCCCTTGCACGTCCCTTGCTTATATAATCCAAGTCAGTGCAATAGGCCAGCCTGTCCCCCACCCTACCATACACACATATTGCTGATGCCTAGTAACACCCCTCCCCCATACTCTTTCCTTTTCTCATACCCTTTCCTTGTTCTGGTACCCCCTCAAAGCAAAGGCTGTCCTAGTTTACTGGTCTTTGTGGCTCAACCTCCTGAGAGTTGAGACTGTTCAGTTATCCGAATGCAGATCTCTACTCTTCTTTTTTTCAATTCCCACATCTTTATTTGAAACTCCCACATCTCTGCCACCATCACCTCATTTTTTCCCTCTTCCATTTACCCTTCTGTGTATGCCCCCTCTTCCTCTCTACCCACTTAACACTCATCTCTAGTCTGCCTGTGGCTTCTTTCTGCATTGTTTTTCTCTCCACAATAACTAATATATCAGTGCACAGGGTCCCATTATTCCTTAAAACAATGGATGTTTAAGGAGTGATTGATTTGAAAACAACTGCTACTCCATTTTCCTAACAGGCTTCCTAATGGAAAGTGGCTATTGTTGCAGATAGTATTACCCTCAAGGCCAGACTGGGGATGGGGCCTGGTACCCTGAACAGCAGTCCAACAGAGGAAGCCACCACCTCAATGTGGCTACAAGCTCATCTCTCCTGGACACTGCAAAGAAGCAAGGAAACCTGAAAACAGAAAAGGCCTACTGAACAATCTAACCCAAAGATGAGCAAACCCCCAAACAAAAATGCAAGAAACATAAGAAACTAAGACTCCTCCAAAAATTACCAATTCCAAAATAACTCCCAATGAGAGCAATGTAGATGAAACTTTAGAAAAAGAAATGAAAAGAATGATCATAACTATGTTCATGGAGTTCACAGGTGACGTGCAGAAGCGCCTAAGCGAATTCCAGAAGAAAACAAGTGGCTGAATGGAGCAAGAGAGTCAACTCAGGATGTGAACATAGAATTCAGTAAAAATCCTGAAATGCACGTGGAAGCACAAAGGACCCTGGATAGCTGAAGCAATCTTAAATAATAAGAATACTGGTGGAGGTAAAACCACACTCCATTTCTAGTTACTCTACAGGGACATAGAAATAAAAACACCACGGCACCAACCCAAAAACCGACGTGCAGAATAGTGAAGGAGAACCAGGACCCAGATGGGAGTCTGTGCAACTACAGCTGCCTAATAACTGACAAAGCTGTTTTTTTTTTTTTTTTTTTTTTTTCAAATGGATACTAAGACAGCTTCTTCAAAAAATGATGCTGGGAAAATCAGCTATCTGTACATAGGAGAAAAAGACTAGATCCTTATCTCTAACTCTATACAAAAACCAACCCAGATAGACTAGGAGGACCTAAATATAAACCCTAAAACTCTGAAACTGTTGGAGGAGATGGAGGGGAGAGGAAAGGAGAGAGGGAAGGAAGGAGGGAGGGAGAGAAGGAGGGAGGGAGGGAGGAAAGGAGGAGGGCATTTCAATACTAAGGCAAAGTAAGGACTTTCCCAAGAGGATCCTCATTGTTTGGGCAATAAGTCCAGAAACTGGCAAAAGGGACTCACATAGCTAAAAGCTTCTGTATAGCAAATGATACTTAGTTAACTCTAGAGAGTTAATTAAGTTAATTATGGAACAGAAGAAAATCTTTGCTAGCTATGCCTTCAATGGGGGATTAATATCCAAAATACAAAGAATTCAAACAAAACAAAACAAAACAAAACACAAAACCCTAAACATCAAGAAAACAATTCAATAAAAATCTTAACAGAGAATACTTAATGTGGCCACGTTGGGAAGAGGACAAAAAGGTCTGGGGATCCCTCTGTGTTGGCTTGAATGAGAATGGCCCCCATAGGCTCCCAGACTTGAACACTTGGTCACCAGGAGTGTCACTGTTGGAAAGGATTAGGAGGTGTGGCCCTGTTCATTGGGGATGGGCCTTGAGGTTCCAAAAGTCCAAGCCAGGACCAGTTGAAGAGGAGACAAACCTGTTTTTGTTTTGATCCCAAGTGTGGGATGGGGAAGAGAGCAGGATGCTTACCACTTAGATGTGAGAAAGTGGCATGTTTTGCCACTTAAAAGTTGAACCACTTCATGGGGGAGCTTCGTTGTTGCCAGCTGAAAACATCCTTGAACAGACTGAGATGATATATCTATGAGCCCAAAACAGGAGGCTGGGCTTCTTCTGGGGACTTGGGTTTTGGCTGATCATCACTCCACTTCCAAACACTCCAAAAGAGAACTGCTCCAGGGAAGGAAGGAAGGAAGGCTTCAAGGCTTTGGGCTCCGGCTGAGGCTTCTGGTTTTAGTTGCTCCAGGTTCCAGCAGCAACTTCGGTGGGATTGCTGGTCTGCTGAAACCCTGCGGACTGCGCCAGGAGAATCACTCCTAGGAACTGATACCCAGGGTTCACTCTTGTTTTCCTTAATCTCCTTTCCTTCTTATTTGGGCTAGTCGGGCTGTAAGGGAGGTAGCTCGTTTAATAAGCTCATGATAAAGCATAATTGTTAAGGAAATTGAGCCTACACCCAGTAGCCCTTCTCGTCCCACTGCCTGAGGATCTGGATGTAGAGCCCTCAGTTACTTCTTCAGCACCATGTCTGCCTGTGTGCTGCCATGCATCTGCAGTGGGGGAGTGGAAAGCAACTTCACAGGGAGTACCCATGAGAAATACAAATGGCCAAGAAATAGTTTAACAAGTGTTTAAACCCATAGCTACCAGGGAAATGTAAACTAAAACTACTTTGAGATGCCCTAGCACTCCAGAGTGTAACTACGAAGAGAACACATGCCAAGGGATTCTAGTGAGGTCGTGGGAAAAGGGGATCCCATTCACTGTTGAGGGCAAACCGGTGCAACCACTGTAGAAATCAGTGTGGCTGTTTCTCAAAAAGCTAAAAATAGAACTACCATTTACCATTCCTTGATATGTACCCAAAGGACTCTATATCCCACTACAGATACTTGCACAACCCTGTTCACACTGCTCTGGTCACAACCACTAGGGCATGGAATCAGCCTAACTGAGCAGTAGATGGACAGATAAGGAAATTGTGGTACATAGTCAGGAGAGTTTTAGTCAGCTGCAAAGAAAATCCGAAGTGTGAAGTCTGCAGGACAATGTATGAAGTTGGACAATACTACATTGAATGAATGTTGGCCTCTGTGAACAGACTATAGCTTTGATTTCTTAAGTGTGTTTAATTTAGAAAGCGTACAGAGTCTAGGAAGCTAGAAAGGAGGCTGGGGGAGGTGGGGTAGAGACATTAAGGAAGGAGGCTTAGTGGCAGGAATGCAGGGCTGGGGGTACTACAAGCAGCCTGACAGAAACATAAGTATTCTAACGAGATACTTGTCTCTCAATATAACCATCAGAGTATTGAAACAGTGGACTCCCATTTTCTCCCACAATGGGAGATTCCCTAGGAATCTCATGCTGAGTGAAGGGGGGGGGGGTATCCCCAGCCAGAGGGAAAATCTATGTCCGAGAAAGAGATTCTACAGTTTAAACAACTTGTCAGACCACCTTACAGGATAAGACTGAAGCCCAGACAATGATGGGTCAGTGGTGGGTGAGACCACAGCTTGACCACCATGGCTTAGATATGCATATCTCTTCACTAGCCCTCTATTAAACCTTTTTGTTTTGTTCTTTGGTTTTTTGCTTTGTTTTGAAGACAGGGTTTCCCTGTGTAGCCCTGGCTGTCCTGGACTCACTTGGTAGACCAGGCTAGCCTCAAACTCGCAGGGATCCACCTGCCTCCTCTTTTTGAGTGCTGGGATTAAACGTGTGTGCCGCCACGCCCGGCTTCCCTCTATTACACTTTAACCTCACTTCAGGACCCCCCCAAAGACAGACTTGCAGGGTGTCTTAGTGTTCTATTGCGGTGAAGAGATACAATGGTCACGGCAACTCTGATAGAAAGAAAGTGTTTAACTGCGGCTGGCTTACAGGCTCAGAAGTCTAGCCCACTGGCCTCACGGCAGGAAGCACGGCAGCATGCAGGCAGACATGGCACCTGAGAAGCAGCTGAGAATTCTACATCCAGATTCTCGGGCAGCAGGATGAGAAGAGCCACTGTGGGGCTTTTGGAACCTCAGAGCCCATCCCCAGTGACACACTTTCTCCAACACGGCCACACCTCCTCACACCTCCTAATCCTTCCAAACAGTGCCACTCCTGGTGACCAAGTATTCAAATCTATGTGCCTATGGGTACCATTCTCATTCAAACCACCTGAGTGTTGGGGACAGTAGGCCATATGGCCAATGTTTAGCCATCTTGTCAGAGCCTGCACCTTTAAGTCTCTGTTTTTTCCAGAGCTTGCCTTTAACCAGAAACTAGCTGACCCTATTGTGAGTCAGCAGTTAGACTAAGGACAGATAGGGATGGAGCGACCCTGTTGTGAGTCAGCAGTTAGACTAAAGCTAGATGAAGACAGAGCAAGATACCCTGTGTGGCAGGACATTATGACCCTGCCTGGAATTCCCTGTGTTTTGAGAAAAGCCTGCAGCTGGGTTGCTATAGCAATATGCTCCCCTGCCTTCTGAATTATAAAAGCTGCTGTCTGACTAATAAAGTTTGAGAGTTTGATCAATCAGACTTGCTCTCCTTCTTCGTGTCTTGCATACTCAACAGGTGACCTTCCTCCTGAGTTTTAGTCGAACCCCGCAGGCTGGGGCACCAGAGGGGATCCCCAGAGCTTGTCCTCTTCTCAATGTGGGCACATTAACTAAATTCTCCTTTTCATTATTAATTTGGCTTTTAAATTGTCTTTACTGCTGAGGATGGGTGGCTGAAACTGGGTAGAAAGCACTAGGACTGTGTGTTCCTAGGCTGTTGAACACTAGGAGTGAAAATCTTTAAGCAAGGATGGGAGTGCTCTGGAGATAGGGAAGAGAACACGGTATGAGGAAAGATTAGCCCAAACCAAGGACACATAAAAAAGCCTAATGGAAATCTACTCATTTATAATCATACTGTAATATAAAAACATAAATATATTTATAATAAGTTTAACATGTGGCTAGATAGTGCTTCATGAAAGGAGTCATGGGGCTAAGAGAAAACCTCGGTGCCAAGTGTGATCCCTCCTTATGATTCTTTGGTCAGAGAGACCTCACACACAGTTCAAATAACGCCATTGCTCTTGGCTAACAGAACTGGACAGTAAGAGCCTACTTCTGAAGAAAGCACACAGTGTGGTTTCAAGACACAAGAAATCAAGCTGGAACCCAGGTGGACAGGTTCTTCCTGCTGGCTAGCATTAACATGCCCGGAAGGTGCTGTGCAGGCTGCTGAGGAGGGAAAGCCATCAAAGGGCATGCCTAGCTGTGAGCCCTGCAAGTTACAGTGACTGGCCAGGCAAGATGTGCCCACTGGTACAATAGTGGCGTGGCTAGTACGGGCATAAGCAGCCACTTTCTGATAGGACTTAAGTGGAGGGCGCTTCAGCCCAGTCCTACAAACCTGGTCAAGAGCTCACGGATGGGGAAATCACAGACCCTATCTCTGCTCATTTGCAAGCTTTCATCCAGCTGCCCTCTAAGTACATATCTTTATATTCAGACAAGGACTGGTGTCAACTTTCACCAGAGAAGCTTCTATTTGCAATAGGCAGTGGCTAACGTAGACTGGTTAAATTGCAGAGTAGGTACCATTGAAGGCTCAGCTCCCAAGAGGGCATTAGTATAAGCCATCCTAAGGCTCTGGGAAACTTTCCCAAGAGGGGGCAGAAAGAATGGAATAGCTGGAGGATGGGGAGGAGTGCTGCGGAACAGACATGGCAGCTGCATACAGGAACGCACAGCATGCACGAGACCTGCACTGCATCAGGCCTGTTGATGTCTCATCATGAAGAAAGGTCTCATGGGCCCCCCTCTGCCCCTCACTGTGTTGGTTGCTGCTGGGAGTAAGGTGTCACTCTCTTCAGTGGTGTAGGCATGGGTTGCTCATGCTCCAATGAGTAACCCCCACCCATAATCATATGTGCAAGTCTGAATGAATTCAGTGGGTCATACACTCTAAAGGACCTGAAAGTGGCAGACGCAACTGTTGGGTTTCATGGGGAGGCAGGCAGAGCTTGATAGGGAAGTGAAAATGATCAAAATTCATCATATACTCACAGGAAACAACCCCAAATATGTTGCACACTCACACTCTGGGCATTTTCCTCCTCACCTTGGCAGCTCGCTCCTCCTGCATGCCACTCTACTGTAGGCTGACTAACCTCTTCCACTGTTAACACCTAAGGCCTTAGACAAGCAAGCTTTTACAGTCTTGGTGAACTTCTCTTCTACATGGCGATAGCTACTGCACCTACTTGACAGATATGTCCAGTTGAATGTGGTAGCACGCAGAGTGCCTGGCTCATGGGATTTACATAAAATTAATCATAATAAATTCTGGCACCACCACAACTGCCTCTTCTCATCTCCTTAACGGTGAGCTCCAAGGGCTTCTGTTTTGTTTCTGAAGAAGTTTCAACAAGAACTGGTGCCACCTCTGGGTGCTGTAAGAAAGCAGGCTGAGGAAACCATGAGGAACAGGTAGGCCATGACCCTCCATGGCTTCTGCATCAGCTCCTGCCTCCAGGCTCCTGCCCCGACTGCAGTGGCGGACAACAGTGTGGGACTGGAAGCTGAAGTCAGCCCTTTCCTCCCCAAGCAGCTTTTGGTCGTAGTGTTTACTCATAGCAATAGAAACCAGCTCAGATAGGGTTGGAAGAAACGAATGTACATTTCTCCAACACACATTTAAACAAGGACTATCCGCAGATTGAGATTGTTATTTGCTCCCTCGTGCCTTCAGCTACTTTGTTTTTGAGAGATATTAACTGTGCATATTCTAATTTCCTAAAGAATGCTGTTTACAAATTAAAACAAGCAAGTTTACTATTTGATCTACTTGGATGCCAGAGGCAATTGTTACCTAACATGTTTTAATGATTTATTGAGATAGACTCCCATAGCCTTTAATTTTATGCCTAGGCAATGGTGCCCAAGTATGTGGTGAAGCATTGTTCCTGTGTTTTGGGGATGAAAGGCAAAACAGGTTGCTTTCTCTAACATGGGTGGATCTCTCAATCTGTTGAGTAATCTTTGTGGACAGTGGGTTCCTAGGATTGATCTGGAGGACATGTAGAAAGCACGGATGTGATTTCTGATAAGGCTTAAAAATTTAAATGTATGATAAATATCTTGAAGGCTGACAAAAAGGCCCAGAAAGGGCTAAATTAAAATATTAAATAAAATGGGATGCCAATCACAACACAAAGATAAAAACCAGAACTCTGCTGTTATCTCTCCACAAGCTTGCCAATCCCCTCTGTGTATTAGATTTACAATCTGTGAGATAATCCCTGAAATCAAATCTCCTCTTTTCCATAAATGCCTGCTAGTGTTCTGAAGAGGCCTAATTCACCTATATATAAAAAGGTATCCATGAAATTAAGTTATAGACAAAAACTACTTAATAAATTTAAAATCAAATACCTTTCTGCTATATGTATGTGAACATGTAATTATATGTAAGTAAAGTTACCTAAGAAATAATACACACAATTATGTTATCAGAGCTGGGGTGGTGGTACACGCCTTTAATCCCAGCACTCAGGAGGCAAAGGCTAGCAGATCTGGGTTCAAGGCCAGCTTGGTCTACAGAGTGAATTTCAGGACAGCCAGGGTTACACAGAGAAACCCAGTCTTGAAAAACAAAAACAAAAAACGAAAAAACAAAACAAAACTCCCAAACAACCAACCAAACAACCATTAAACTATCAGGAAATAAGAATCCCTGAAGCTCATTTTTCTCTTCATTCTCATTCATTAATATTCTATTGTTTATGTAGAATTAAGAAAACACAAATGGGAGAAATTATTGCAACTTTATTTTAAAATTCAAATTCATTTGGTATATTTGAACCATGAAAATCTAAATCATATATAAGCATATCTGTTCACTGTGATTCACAGTTCTGAGAGGAGTCATCGTTTAAGGCACTTCTGGGTCAGAACCATAGCCACATCTCTATTCTAGGACACAGAGGCAGGAGCATACCTGCCAGGTCTTAGCACTGAGTCTGAGCAGGTCCTCACTACTGCTGTGGACACTGCATCTCTGGGGTTGATTTCGAGGACACATACATGATAGTGTGTGATTTCTTACAAGCTCCTTTGCCCAATTTGATTGTAGTTTCTTTCGTTTCCTTCACTTCTGTTGAAAGTCTTGATTCTGCCGTCAACCTACAAGCATTGAAGTATATATTCTGAATTCAAGTATGGTCAAGAAAAAGAAACAAATGCCTAATAGAGTGGCCTCCAAATGGAGAAATATTGCTCTATGTACACATGACAAAAACTTTAGACTCCATTATGATAGTGAGTGAGTGACTCTAAAAAGAATTTTTATATCAGTTTAATAAGTATCTTTAAATCTGATTGAGAAAAGGTCAAGCAATGCTTAAGCTAAAGTATTAAGTAAAAGGAGATACCTACCCATCATAAGAACACAGACTACAAAGTTCAAAGTGCTAATGCAGTATTTCAAGGTTGACACTACATATAAAAAGCACAAGAAAATAACACAGAACCTCAGGCTACCCAAGCAGAGGGATGTCTCAGACAAGAAAATAGAAAAGCAAGCAAGCAAACAAAACACCCTTCAAACTCAGTTTCCATCAGGCAAGCAGTAAACTCAGTAAGCTCAGTTTTTAAATGTCTAATGGTACTATG
The DNA here is from genome assembly GCF_903995435.1 of Acomys russatus. NCBI lineage: Eukaryota > Metazoa > Chordata > Mammalia > Rodentia > Muridae > Acomys > Acomys russatus. The sequence goes on from NC_067161.1 coordinate 17,321,283, forward strand.
TTAAATACATTTATCACTGCACTGTATGCAGACACCACCCATCTTATTTGCCTTATTCACTTTTTAAAACTTTTTGCATAATGTATGGGTACATGTGTTCCACTCTACCCTCCCAAGCCTGTCCTTTCTGATCTTCCTTCTATTTTTTCGTCACATGCACATCTATGATTCTATGTACATAGAACATGTGGGTGCCATAAAGGAGCAGCTAACGCATTATTGTCTGAGTTTTGCTCAATTAGTTTAGCATGTGCATCTCCACTTGCATTCATCTTTCTCCAAATCACTCAGCTTTGTGGCCTCACGGCTGAAGAGTTCCACTGAGATACACCACATGTCCTTCACCATGCCCATGCTGCTGGATACTGGGGTCAGCTCCACGCTTGGCTACTCTCCTACTGATCCTGCTGTATAGATTCCGAACCTTCCATCACTTCCTGCACTCCACTCACTCTTTTACCTATTTACCTTAGTTTTACTTTCTTAAAGGACAGAGCCCTTAAAACGCTGATGCCTTCAAATATCGCCTGATGCTTTCTCTTTCGGTTACAACTCAATTACACAGAAACTGGAAGCTTTGAAGTTTTTGGAATAAAAATAAAGCTAAATTAGCTTTGATATTTAAAAATGTCAAGTAGGCATCATAGCCTATTTCTGAAGGCTTAGTATAAATATCAAAAACCATAAAAACTTTTACCTGCTCTTACCCCAAAATTTAAGTCTAAATGTCTTAAGACTACTAAAAAGCCCTTTGAGAAGGTTGGATTTTCTTTCATGGCTACTCTTGAGAGAAAAACAATAGTACATTTATTCCACCCAGTGAAACACTCTGGAACGCTGGGCTGGGTTGGGTTTGTTTCATGCACTTGGGATGTGCAACTGCCTAGCATCACATGCTGTTCACAGCTGTTTCCTGCTGCTATTACCTTGGTCTTCCCGACCCTCTGAAAAGAACTGAAGGGAGGTTGGTCCAACTGTTACAGTGCACACGATGCTAGGAAGAACACAGAGAGCAGCATGGCAGAGTTCAGACAGCAAGAAAGGAAAGATGGAGAAGCCCACTGCAGCCAGGCACAAAGACACACTGACCTAGGAGAACTGGGCATGTTCCCACTTTGTTCATGCAAGGCCTCCGTGTTGGCTGGACCATCCACAAGCTTTACACACTTCTTCTCCTCCTTCGGCTGCGGATCCTGAAGCAGGCTCTTGTGAGGAGAGAGTCTGGCTGGATGAATGCTTGAAGAAGCAGCTGGCTCTTCCCACTGCACAGTATTGTCTTTTAAGTTATTAAGACAGGACTCCATCTCCTCCCTCTGAAGTGGGAGTCTAGAAACTTCTTCTCCCATAGCACTGGTAGCAGTTGTTTCTTCTGGGGTGGTGATATTCAACGGCAGCACCTCACGCCTCTTTTTGAGTACAGGTACTTCAATTTTCTCTGAACGGAACCGATTGTTAAAATATATCATTAGTAAAGTAAAAACAAAGACACAACCCAAGGAAACTGAGTGAGCTACATATAAATTCATTTTCTTTTTTGGTACTCTTAAGGTACATTTTTGTTTGTTAAAATATATTTTTTAAATTATTGTACCTTTCTTCAGTACTTTTAAATTTTGATGTAAGAATACATTGCATTTTAAGCACCCCACACACTCACAGTGTATCTCCCATTTCTCAACTCTCCTGCTAGGCCCCTGTGTTCTCCTGGTCAGCTTTACATCTACCATCTTGCACTGTCTTTTATCCCATCTTTTTGATAGGCACTCTTCGCTGTTTTTGTTTCTGTGGTCCAGCAAAGGACTCCAGCTCTGGCTCCACAAGCCACCAACTCTATCTTGTAAGACCATCCATAACTTTTGCCTTGTAAATTCTGTAAGATATAAAGCTCTAGGATGCTCGGGATGTACTGGGAAAAGCAGGAGTTTCTCCTAAATCTCTGGGTGGTGAAGTAGCAGTGGCTGAATCCAGGAGTCTCACCCCACAGCCAGGTAGTAACTTCTCTGTACGTCAGTGTCTTTAAGAATGCCTGCTTCACTCAGTGCTGTCTTGTAAGGATGAAATGAAAAGGACATATGGAACTCTAAATATTGGTTATGTATGCCTATGAGACTCATCTATAAAATATATTCAAAATCTGGCTACTTCTATGATGGATGTCTCTCTAAGTCCCTACCCCATGCTGCCTCACAGCAGCTTTGGCAGAGCCTCTACCCTCATGGCCTACTGATCCCCTATGTGGGTCCTACAGCCTCAGTGACTCGCTCTAATGTCTCTCTCCCACTGCCACATCAATGCATCTTTTCATTTTCAAAATAAAAATATTAGAGGTCTGAGATACTACAGCAAGGAAAGGGGTTCCTTGCTCAACATTGCTTTCAAAATAGCATGCTTTCTTGCACTGCTCCTCTGAATCACCCCGACCCCCACCACCCTGTGTCTTTTCTGGTTTTGCAGACCTCTGCAACTCATAATGGGTAATTCTTATTCAGAGGAGCCCATTGGAATCAGAGAGAAAAAGGATAGAGAAGGAAGCCTTTTAAAAACTATAAAAATCTTCTACTGTCAACAATCGCCCCCTAGTGGTGAGAGTCACACAGTTCCCAGAGATTACCACAAAGAGGCAAAGGTTAAGACTCCTTAAACTAAAATATGCTATCCCAAGCTTTTGGGTCAGAACCACAGCATTCACAGATTTCTTAACACTGACCTTTTATATTTCAATCTACACACAATAAAGTCCATTGTTTGAAGTATATCAACTACAGAAACTATATGGGTACACTATTTCCTGAGTAATTAGACTTACTGTATTTCCCCAATCAAAATGTTTTTCCTTAAAAACAGAACTCCTGGGCCAGGTATGATGGCACAATCTTTAATGCCGCACTTAGCAGACATCAGCGGTAGGATCTCTGTGAATTCAAGCCTGGCTTGTACAGTGAGTTCCAGGCTAGCCAGTATGACATAGTGAGACCCAGTCTCAAAGTTAAGTAAATATTAATAAATAAATAAATCCAAGATGAACAGTGGAAGAAGATGGTAGAACCTGTGCTTCCATCAATTATCTTTCCAGAGTGTGAATAGCGATCCACTCAAAAATACATTATAAAGCTCAGAAAACCAAAATACAAAAGCAAGATGGTGAAGACTCTAGAACTCACATAAAAGCACCGCCTGAACTATGAAAGGTTCTCTGTGCCTGTGATTCCCTTTGCCCTGAGGCACTATGGTGCCATGTAGAGAATTAGGCATGAAGAGGGGGACATTTGGCTTCCCCGTATCCTGATTTACCATGTGGGAGTTTCCATCCTACACTGGCCCACAAGGGAGACTACCAGAGGGCTATTCTAACCGAAGCTAGAAGAGAATAAAGAAAAACAGGCCAACAGAAATTAATATCCAGATCCTGGCAGTGGCCCTTTATCCCTGCTAACCATTCCAGACAGACTACATTTAAGTTTCACACTGCTGGAGGCAGAGTCCACGTGGCCTTTGGACAAGAGTGTGTGACTGGCTCTCCCACATGTCCTGGGTGCCCTCTTATGGACGGTCCACAGGCCCATCCAGGGTGGATACTGTACTGGCCACAGAGCTGTCACAAAATTGACAGCTAACCTGTGCTGTCACAGGGTGACCTCTAAATGCTGAAGTGGATTATAAGAAGTGGGCCTGCTCAATCTCCAAATAAACAAACAACAACAACCACCCCCATACATACTACCTAAACAATAAAAGAGAAGTCACAAGCAAACACAGATGGCAAGTAATATGGCCTAATTCGTCGATAAGCCTGAGAAAGAAAACAGTGAATGGAAAATGAAGTAGAAGATGTCAACAGCAGAGCTGATCGACAGAGTGGAGAGTCAGTGAGGCTGTTTGAAAACAAGGAAGAAAGACAAAGAACGAGGAGGGGGAGGAGGAGGGGGAGGAAACTTGAGCAGTTTATGAGACACCATCCAAAGGGAAAGTCTATACCACGGGGGCCAGAAGAGAACTAGAGCAGGACAAGAGGCGCAAAGTTTATTCAAAGAAATAACAGAAAACGGTATAAACCCAAGAAATGTACAACTACAGGAAGGTCAATCAGACCAGACCCAACCAAGAGTCCAACTCCCCAAGGTTGCCCCGAGAGCAGCAGAGGTGAGGGCCAAATGCCCCTGCAGCACACGGCAAAGTGCTGAAGGAAAAAAGCTACCAGTCAAACCAGACACCCTTCCCTAACGAAAGCTGAAGGAATTCACTGTGACTAGACTTACTCAGAAATGAAGACAGTAGGAGAGGAAGAACAAGAGAAAAGGCCTACCAGAAAATAACCAGCAATGCGGTAGTCCAGGTTCTCAATAACCAGTAATTGCCCTAGATGTAGATGGATTACATTATCTAATTAAAAGATGGAGAGTGGCTGAACGGATTATAAAAACAAGAACAGAAGATGCTGCCAACATGGGACTCACTTCATCTACTAGGATATGCAGAGGCTGAAAATGAATGGAAAAAAAATGTAATCCACCAGAAGAAAGTAGGATATTTATGTCAAGTCAAATAAACTTCACATCAAAACTATGAGCCTAGGACAGTAAATAATGATAAAGGGGCCCAAACCAAGTCTATAGCATAAATATAAACACAAACACACCACACAAACATGATTAAATATCTGCATCAGAGAGACAGCAGGGCATGCAACAACTGAGGATGGCAACACCCCACTCACAGCAATGGGAAATCATCTAGACAGAAAGTCAGCACACAGTCTGGACTTAACAACACTCTAGACTTCAAATGGAGCTAACAGAGACTTACAGAACATGCTATGCAGCAGCTGTAGAATTCAGTCTTCTTTATCGCTTATAAAGATGACATGTTAGGAAAAAATGATTGTGAACACACACACACACACACACACACAGACACACACACACAAACCAAGGCCCCATCAATAATCTTTTCAGATCCCAAGGAAACTAAGCAGCAGAGGGAGCCCTGACCAACGTGCCTTTCTGGTGGTGCGTCCCAAGGACACAGGACTAATGGCAGCACACAGCAGCTAAAGAGCCTGAATGCTAACATGCACAGTCCTTCATCAGTCCTGAAATTCTCCAGAGGTTCACGAGAGGGGAGAAGGATGGAGTGAGGGAGTGAAGGAGAGGAAGGGAGGAATAATTACTTGAGCCTTAGCCTTGCTTAGTTCTTCTACAAACAAACTTAACCAGTCTAGTTCCCAGTAGCAGTCGCTTCAACAAAATGAAACTCTCTGGGCTGGTCACAGTGACATGCAGCTAGGATCCCACACAGGAGGCAGAAGAAAGAAGAGTTTGAATATGAGGCTAGCCTGGGCTACATGCAGAGCCCCTTTCTCAAAATAACTTCAAAACTCCTTGGGACACCATGAGATGCTACAGTCTTAAAGGAAAAAGACTCAAGTTCTTGCTATTCAGTATGATGAAGTCGGATACCCGAAAACATGATCGAAAGCATGAGAGATAGTAACCATGTTCCCTTAATTTCCCCCACATTTGACAGCTACACTTGCTGCAGACACGTCACTACAAGTTAGCTTATGATGGCATTGGTGACAAGCTGCAAAACACTTCCTGGTTTCTCAGCGCTACTGAGGAGCTGAGAGGCAGGAGCCTGTGAGACACACACCTTCGGGCTCATACTTCAGCTTCAGCGCGTCCAGCTTAGCTCTCAGCTTCATATTTTCACTTTCTGAAATCTGCAGGTGCCTCTCATTTGCAAACAGCTTCCGCTCCATCTCCAGGGCTCGCTGGCTCTCGAACAATGCCTTCATTCTCTGTATGGACAGTTCGCCTTTTGTGCTTTCATTTTCTTTGCTACAGTAACAGAAATGAATAATTAAAGAATATTAAAAGAATACATGGTGCAAACATGATGAAGTGAATCTTGTATGTTAAAAAGGCATTTTTGTGAGTTTTTAGCAATAAAGAAAAGAAATAACAATCATCTATAGGAAGTCTTAACAATGAAACCTCACAAGATTTTCAAATTCTTAAGGAATAAAAGGAAATATTTTTTCCAAATGCACACATGCATTATGTTTTGGATTACGTGAAATTTATTCTTGGGTTTTGATTGAGAAACTTAAGGCTTCCTTTCACTTACCAATCTAAATGCTAAAGATAAAAGAAATGCATATTTTATAACAACTCATATGCTGCGCAAAAATATCTTAACTGACTTTCTTCTGAAAACTTTTTGACAATTAAAAACAAACAAAAAAGAAGTCAATAATACCATTGTAAGCAAGCAAGCGCTTCATTTCTGTACTCACAATCCCAAGCACTTACTTTAGTTTATCAAGCTTTAGCTGAAGTAAATCTGCATAATACGTGCTGTCCTCTAGAGGACAAGGGCTGCCCGATGCGCCAGGCTTAGATTCCATACTTTCATACAAGTTCTAAGGAAACAAAAACTCTCATTACACAAAGTAGGCAGCAGACCAGGTTTGCACGACAGCAGCGGCCACCACTAAGCAGAGCCTCCTCAGTGTGCAGCCACCGAGCTAGCATCCACCCTCTTAGCTCCCCTGCCTCCTGCAGTAGCGAGAGTCAGCAGTCCTTTTGTCAAATAAGGACAGTGGCTCAATGCGACAGGGGCCTGAAAATGATACAGTTATTTCTGAAACTACAGCCAATGCAGCAGTCCTGCAGGTTCCTCTCCTAGCGTTTAGAATGGAAGAAGCAATGACTGCTGGGCTCAATTCAGAACTTTAGAGAAAGCCATAAAATGGAAATATATAGCGAGGCAATTCTTTGTTATTTGTTATATCCACCTCCTACCCATCCCCAGTACTTAATAAAATTCATTCTATTTCTCTGGGGAAAGGGCATACATTTGTTTAAGACTTTATAAACAATTTTAGAGACCACAGAAACCACAATCTCCCTAATTTCAAAATGCACTTTTCAAAGTAGTGCTCAGCCAATGTTGGCACACCACTAGCCAGTAACACACTGTGCTTTCAACAAAACCTTTATTCTTTCAACAGTTTTTTAAGAGATGGAGGTAAAACAACATTTAATGATAGACTAATGGCAACAATACAGAATGCTTAAGGTATTATTAACATTACAAAACCTATTACTTACAGAAACTTGAATCTTTCACTAGAAGCTTAATGAAAAGATACCAATGCTCTCTATAAATGTAATATAATTCCAATAAAAAGACCAAGTAGTTCTGTGTGCATGTGTGCATGTGTATGTGTGTGTGTGTGGGGGGCATGTATTAGACAAGAGAAAGCTAACATGTAAAAATAACAAGAACATTGCGAAGAAAAAACCTAGGGGAAATCAAGTCTAAAACTAAAAACTTATATTACAAAACTTCTTGAACTTAAACAGTATAGTATACTGTTTAATATACAGAAAATCTTGAAAGATCATGCACAGATAGAGTCGTGGTATCTGATAACCCAGGCATCTCATTGAGGCCAACTGTAACAGATGATGCTGGGACTACTTTCACATCATATATACAAGACTGAGGTAAGACTGTCGTGAGTCCAAAAAATATAAACATTGAGTCAATTTGTACTGAAACTGAAAGTTAATTGCATAATAAAACATAGAAGGTTAAAAAAGTATTTGGAAACTTAACTCAAAATTTGGCTGTGTTTTAAAAAGCTGTTATATATACCTTAAATTTCTCCAGGTTATTAATTTCACCTAAAAGTTGCTTTATTTCACCATTCTTCTGTTCCAACATGGCAAACAACCGTTCCTGCTGCTCAAATTCGGTTTCAGATCCCCTCATTCTCAGCAATGTGGAGATTTGTAACTAGGAAAAAAAAAAACAACCCCCAAAATCAAAATTGAGATCCTGCTAAACATATGTATTGCATAATTACTGCTTTTTGCTCCACTGATTTGAATTCATCTTGAAAAGCAAATAGTTATTTTCCATCTCATACTCTGAAAACATCTGCATTAGAAGTTTTGTTATGGATAACTTTTGAGTACATATTTTGACTATCTTTTATGACTACCTGAATCTTTAACATAATTATTCATGTGTCTGTGAAGTGTACATTAAAGCATATGCTGTGGTCTGGCAGCATGACATTCAGACGGCACACGAGCCTGGCCAAATGTTGCCTGCTTACTCATTGCCTGAATTAACACTGGATCTATTGGGGGTTTTCTAAAAACTTTAATTAAGTGAGGAAATTGTTCAGTTACCCACAGAAATAAATGACAAAGCTGAGACAATGTTTTACTACACGCCAAGTCCAGGACAGCTCTAAGAGGTTTGTTCTGGCTACCACCTTCCTTCCCACTTACATATGAACCCTAATATCCCGTCTCAAGGAGCTCATCTAACTCCCACATTTAATTACTGAATTTCCTCATTGCTTTGGTAAAACACATATGAAAAAAATAATAATAAAGAGGGAGCCTTTCTAGCAATCCATTATTGCCTTAGCAGCAGGGGGCAAAGGACAGGAGGGGTCACACCCAGAGGACAGGTACAGATAGGACTGTTGCTTTCTCAGTGCTACAAGCTTCTCCGTAACCTCTCACATGACTGGAATGAGGAAATGAAGAAAAAGAACCGTACGATTCTGCAGGTGATAAGGGGACATGGGCCGTACAGATGCCAATAAAAACTAGGCCTTCTTGTGAGGACTGGTGACAGAGCGAAGACTAGATGAAGTAGGAAACAGTATTACGCTCAAGAAGACTCCATGCTATGAGCAAAAATAAAAAAACACTTCTCATTGCAACTCGACTAGAAAGACTCACCACCTACCTGGTGGAGCCAGTGAGTAACCACGGAAGCACCCAGCAGCTGCTTTCCCAACATGATTTTTAAATATAAAATCAGAATCATGCAATTCTACAAACACTCATGGAAGTACGCTTTCTGAAGGAAACCAGTTTCCTGAACATATCTGCAGATGCAGTGCCATGACAGAGCAGAGTTAAAGGCCCTGACCAGAGGTGAGGCTAAGTCTATACCTTCATTTTGTTCATCTGCTCTCTGGTGAATGCGTTTTGCTTCTTCAGTGACTGATACTTGACTTTCATCAGGTTGAACTGGCGTTCCATTGCCACCCTTCGGTCCTCCACCTGGAAAACATTAATGTGCTTGGTCTTGTAGTAAGTGCAATGCCGAGTGAGTCATTCAGTAATGAGGACACTTGCGAGTACCTCTGCAAACAGAGAGTTTCCTTTACTGTTGGGATCAAGGGCTTGCTGGAGTGCGTGCGCCAACTGCACCTGAAGATCTTGATTTTCTATGCGAGCTTTCTAGACCAAAAGGAAAACAGCTTCACTAATGGAGACAGCAGAGGGCAAATGGCCACTAACAGGAAGCATGTGGCACCCATCATACCTCCAAGGCATTATAGTAAGACACCGCTTCCTTCTCCCGCTCCTCTTTTTCCTCTTTAAGCCGGTCTACCTGGTGCAGTAAGGAAGTATTGCAGCATTCCAGTTGCTCGTGCCTGTACTGCAGCTCGCACACCTCTTCTTTGAGGGCATTCTGGTCAACAGGGACACAGACAGCGTTCTCCTGAACAACCTCACACAGCAGCTGACTCAGGACTAGTGGTTCCCGCCCCACATGAAAACAAAAACACTCAAAGAGTGCCAACTATAGTTTAAAATGTTTCTTTTTTTTTTTTAATGTTTCTTAATTAATGATTTTTTTTAAAGCAGAGAGCTAACAAAAAACTGCTCCCTTTTCCTGTGAATTTTAAGTTTTAATTATCCACAGTTGAAATGAAAACTCCATACTGACATACAATTTAATTTCCACTGTACTAATATTTTATATTGGGCTTTTATGACCCAAACTCAAATCAGAATAAAAGCCTATAAAGAACTACAGAGCTACCATAGTGTAAAGTCTGCCTTATGTAATCACAAAACAGAACAATATTTTATAAATGAAATAATCTACTTGAACACTCTGCACAGCACTTTTTGGTTACGTCAAAAACCATTTCAGTCCTCAAACTAGTTTTTAAAAACCATTACAAGAACACACAGAAATATCCTAGAGTAAACCAAGGAAAGGCCCGAGACATAAATTACCTTCACCCCTTCCACCTCGGTCAGCTCCATCTGAAGAGCCAGCACCTCTGACGACATGCTGTTGCACACACGCTGCTCAGACAGGAGCTGCAGTTCTTCTGATTTGTGAGAGAGAAGTTCCTCCTGGTGATCCAGCTTCTGCCTCAGCTGCTTTTCACTAAGCCTCGCCTCATCTAACTCCACTTTCAGTTTTTCTAACTAAATGCAGAAAGGAGACAGAAAGATTCACAACCTTTGAACTTAGGCTATTTCCTTTCTGACTTTCCAGATGCTGCTCTGTGGAAACACCTGGATCTTAGCGATGTGAACAAAGCCAACTCTCTCTCCCCGGCCCTCGGTGCAGGGAACTGAATGCAGGCTCTTGGGCTTTCAAGTTAAGCATTTCTCACCAGGTTACATCCCCACCCACTCTGTGTCTTTTCAACAAATGCAGGAATACCCCACATTGGTCATCCAAGTAGACCTAGTTTTCTTAGAAGCAGCTGAAGGTGGTAGAGCTAACCATGATGCATCTGTAAGAACAGGGAGTCTCCTCATCCCCAGTCCTTGAGAAGAATGGGTATGAGTAACAATGATGTAAGCAGGTCAACTGGCTGAAACCCCAGCAGTGCGCTGATGGTCTGGACTCAGGGATAGGAGCTGCCGTGACACTTTATATATCGACTCCTTGGAATTCAGTGACAGGTTAAACGTGAGACATAAGAAAAGAAATAATGAATGCATCTTGAAAATTTCTAAAACAAATGGTTTAGGATACTGGCAACACCATAATTTTTAAAAATTTACTCTTTCTTCTATAAAAAGGCCATCTTCATAACGTGCTTTACCTAGTCCCCAAAAACTTCCTCTACGATATCTGCTTAGGTAATTAGGGCTACTGCTAATTGCATGTGGGAATGAGAAACAAGACTACATCATTTTGAGCTGGAGCGCTGGCTCAGCTGTTAAAGGCTAGGCTCACAACCAAAATATAAGAACACATCAGTCCAGTTACCCACGTCTCAGATCAGATTAGCAGCAAATAGCATTACTACCCGTCAGAGGCACAGCAAGATGGTTCTGTATTGCACAAAGCATTGTTTCCTTAGGTGTGATTTCACCAATACCATTATTCAAATGGAAAATGTGTAGTTAGTTTCATGAATAATAGGCAAAGACAGACATGAGAAAAACATTAAAAGACACTATACAAAACACTAAGAATTGAAAAACAGACTTCGGAGAAAACAGGCCATTAAAAAAAATCTTATCAAGTTTTCATAGAGTAGGATCTGAAAAAAATTAGGATATAAATTCCATATGCAAAGCATAAGCAAAGCGCTGAATTTCTTAGAGGCCAACGGAAGGGACTGGGCAACTGGGGCATTTGAGAACGAACAGACTCCCACTCTACGTTTATAATGGAGCCAGTGAGTAAGGCATCATTAGATCATGTTTGCTGGCAATTTCAGTTATTTTGTTCCATTTACTCAGTTTGCCTACACATTAACATCCTTGTCTGTCACAATGGAGATGATGTTACCTCCTTCACAGGGTTTTTATGAGGACTGAATAGTCCATATTTCTTTCTTGCATAAACACATGACAAAGTTTCACCTCTAAAGCACATTACCTTACACAACTGTACGGTTTGTACTGCAGAAAAGCAGCACCATGTTACTAATGAGTGGTCTTGCAGGGTGAGCCTCACCATACGCAATAAGGATGCTGCTATACTGGTTACTAATATTACTATTATTTCAAATACTAATACTTAGCTACCAAATTTAAATAATTAAATAAATAACTGCACATAACTAGAAGACTAGTGTGTATACAAATTCTTCTAAGAGTCTGTTTCTCCATGTTTCCACTCACAACATTAAGATACAGAAAACGTAGGGTGGCTGTTTTGCATAGCTGGTATCTAAGCACCCCGCCTACCCAATCTTCCAGACAGCTGTGCAAACACAGGAGCGTTCGCTCTGAAACCCAGATCCAAACCTTATCTCTCAGGCCATTGACTTGCTGCCTGTGGCTTCTGCTCAGACTCATTTCTAACTGCTCCAGCTGCATTTTCTGTTGTTGTTTCAAAGCTTCACACTCCGAGCTCAAGCTTTCTAGCATCCGACTCTTGAGCTCCACTTCTCTTTGGAGGGTGTACTTCTCTTGGTTATAATTCTGAAAACACATTTGGGTGCATTAAGAAATACCTTCAACCATCAGACATTATTAGTTACCACTTTAAGCTGCTTCGTACCTGTTTCATTTGCTGCTTTCCAAGTAACAACCACCTGTTAAATTGGGAATAGAGTAGCTAGTCTGTCTTTTACTTTTCTGAGGTGGGGGCAGGGTTACATGCATGCTCACATGGACGTGCGTGTTAGTATACAGCAGACAACAACCTCCTCAGACAATGACCATCTTACTTTGGGGACAGAGTCTCTCACTGACCTGGAACCTGCCTGCCAAGTAGACTAGGCAGGACTGGCAGTGGGCTGAGCCCCAGGAGTCCACCTATCTCTGCCTCTCTACTGCTGGGATTGATAAGAATTTTCCACCACCTCTGGCTTTTTACCTATGGGTTCTGGGAACTATACTCAGGTAAACATCTTATTACATGAGCTATGAGCCCAATCCTGCTAATCAGTCTTAGTGATCCTCAAAAGCTGTATTTGGAGATTGCAGTGGTCTCAAAACACCCACACTGAAAGATGGAAAAGTCCCAGAAAATTACCCATTTCTGTTTTCCAATCTGTGGTCACTGGTGCCCTGAAAGCCAGCAGTGCAAATGGTAATGGAGGAGGCATTCTCTGGATTCCAAAATCCAAATGAAACCTCATACTGATGAGCGAGTGATAGGGCTTCCCTGAAAAACTCTTGCCCTTGTACCTCATCAAGCTAAACAACTGTCATGGGAGGGAGTCTTATCTCATACTAATGGAACCTAGGAATCTGACTGATTATTAGAATGGTGAGTTACTTTTTATCGACTACAGTATAATAAGAGAATCTTTCCATAATTAGAATCCACTTGGGAGTGAAACAAGCAAAGGGAATTTTGATGGCACAAGACTAGAAGCGTTGTAACCACTTCACAGAGACACTCAGCCCTCCTTCCCAACAGCTATCCATTCTGTGCACACTCAAAAAAGTAGCAAATGTGCCATGTGACAAACCCAGTAGAAGAAAAAACATGGTGTCTAACCTCAAGATCAGTCTAGAACAAACCCTTAGCAAATTTGAGCCACAGTGACTGGGACTGAGGTCAAGGACAGGTTAAGAGGAAGCTTTGACCAGATTCTCAAAGCAGCAGGAGACAGTGCTCACGCCAGATGGGGTGCGCAGACTATAAAGGAAGCATGTTCAACAGATCATGTGCCAGGCATCCAGGCTCCAGCACAGCACTGGATGTCACTTGTATGTTAATCTTAAACTCGACACAGTAAGAGGTAAGTGAAATATAACCAATAATAAAAAGCACAGCTTAAAAAGCTATGCGTTGGGGCTGGAGACATGGCTCAGAGGTTAAGAGCAGGCAGTGCCCTCTTCTAACGTGAACACATACATTCAGGCAAAACAGTGTATACTTAATAATTAAATAAACTTAAAAAAAAAGTTACATATCATTTTTCTTTCAAAATCTTACTGCACTAAATCCACTAAATGCCACTGGTTCATGTGGCATTATGACAGAGTGTAGAATGACTAATGACCTTACAAGACACCAAGAAGCGCCACCTGCTTCAGGTGCCCTGGACAGAGATTCACATGGCAGGCAGAACACAACCTTTACAGATTTATAAGTTATCATTTTCATATAAATTATTTATATATAAAATTGCCCGCATATCATTTATAGACAACTACACATGGGGAGAAGGATGTCAAAGCCCAGGCTGGAGGTATACCAATCGCTTCAGTTCATTATCAAGGAAGGAAAAAAAAAAAACCCCATAGCACGCTGGTCCACCAATCCCTACGGAAAGAAAATGAAGCAAGGATCTCAAGTAGCTCTCAAACATTCCTGGTAAGCATTACTATTTGGCAGTGAATTGCACTTCCTTGTTTGAAAAACAGTGAAACAGGTAAAAAGGAAAAATATTGACTCAACCTTTACTTCCAGAGTATTACTACATTTACAAAATGAATGAAAACATGCTATGGTTAAAAAAAAAAAAGTATTGTAATCTTTCTAAATGTTCTTTTGTTGTTGTTGTTGTTTAGGCAGGGTAGAGGAGTGATTATGGGGAGGGACAACTAATACTGCAAGTCTTTAAAAAAAAAAAAAATACCGTAAAAGCTTCCTAAAATGTATACAACTATAAAAGGGATTTAAATAGTGTTATCATACAATTCTGGGTAGGTACGATACTCAAACCAGACATCATATACCACCAAGACCAAGAATGGGTTACATATTTTTGAATTGTTGGCCAACAGGGTCCCATAGACACCTCCCCCAACCCCAGCAACATTACAGACTACTGCCAACCTATTAGTTGCTTTCCACAACCTGCCTTACAACCCCACTACTAAAGAGACCAACACAAGAAATCTAGCTGTGCTTAGCTAGAAGCTTCACCTACTGGCTAGTGTTCAAAGTACCGTGCACAATATCAGGGGGAAAAAAAGTAATAACCAGTCTTATCAAGATATGAACTGTGAGCGGCAATTTAATGACTTGCCTGTAAGTTAGGTTTACTGGTACAAAAGTAGCTTGAATGTTAGGAGAATAATGGACCACTTTTTTTACTTGGATTTGAGTCCTCCCAGCCCCTTCTACAAGATAAAACCCATACATGATACTATCAATGAGGCTAAGAACCTGAAGCTAGATTAGTCATGGGCCCTAGGGGAAAGCCTACAATTATTATTCTGCTAAACGAGCACAGCAATAAAACAACTCCTGATGACATACTGCTAGACCCATTATTCCATTTCCCACTCAACTCTCATCAGAGAAGTTCTTACAGCAAATAGTTATTAACACAGAAACTTACAATGGGCAACAGAAAGCTAACAAAGATGTAAATCAAGTCCTTAGATTTATTGATGGACAAAAAGTGGGACTCTTTGACTACAGGCTCAAGTAACTGGAGGAATGTCAATCCATTTACCAAAGCAAGTGAACACCCAGTTACCAGACAGAGAATGAGCTGTTCCTTTTGTGTCAAGCTGGAGATGCTCATTACTGGCAGGTACGTGAATATACTAATGTAGCCTTCAGGGAGAACTAAAGGCTTGGTGAGATGCCATGGAGCATTAAGACTGGGTGGGCAACTTGAGGTCTTTAAAAAAGAATGAACAGTTGCCACACGGCCTTATAAGCAGGTGTGCTGGAACCTACCTCAGTCACGGTCATCATTTCTTCATGATATTTATCCAATTGTTTCTGCAACTCAGTTTGTCTCTCCAATAGCTGTAAGCCATACTGTGCAGCTTTCAGTCGCTCGTTCTCACACTCCTTGAGCTTGTTTCGAAGATCTTTGATATCTGCCTCCATATTTTCTACTGTCAGCCTAGTGTAAAGAGAAAATACAACTACCAGAGCTGAACTGGAACTATCGCAGCAGGAAGAAAAAAAACATATATAGTCTGCACTACTGCCCTAAAAAAGGAGGGGGGGCATATTAGAAGTTTATTCCTGAATTGTAACACAATGCCTTTAATCGTCAATAGCACAGTAGGTAGTGAGAAATTCTACCTACCTACTGAATTCTACAAAACTTGTGAAGGAAAAGTCAATACAATTTTCTGGCAGGTGGATTCTGGAAAGTAGGAAAGAGTAAAACGTGGATATAAGGCTCTGGCTTGAGCAACGAATAGAATGGGTTACCCTCAGCTGAGGCACCGATGTAAATCATGTTACAGGGGAAAATGCAAAAATTCATATTTTGGATACGACATGTTTAAGTAGTTGGGAATATGTGAGGAGGAGAGGGACCTGGGCTGAAAATACAAATTTGGATACCGTCAACATTAAGTTCTGAAGATTTCTTATCTCTAGAAGATGAGCATTAATTCTGACAAGACTCAGGATTGAATGCTGTTATGAAGGAAGGCCACACAGTACTCTCAGGTAGGAACCATTAAGTAATTAAGGACAGGCAAAATTCCTTCAGGAGGTGGGAACAAACAGTCATGGCAAATGGTGCTACATTAGGTGAGAACTTGGAAACTGTCACTAGCCAAGGTGTTCTGGTGGAGCGGTGAGCCCAAAGGTTTGAGGCAGAATGGTAGGTGATACAAGGATGTGATATTTAAAAAAAAATTCAAGAGTAGAGCTCCAAAACCTGATGTTCTAGCCATTTTCCAGGTCAACCAAGCTCTCAGCACAATCTGCATAAGGCATGAAAGTGACAGGAAGGTGCATGAGGTACAGGAGTTCTAAGCCCACTTCCACCATTGACTGGTTGCACTGATGTGAAAAGGTTCTGTAAACACCTTGTTTCACCCAGCTCTCTTACTCGGTAAGATCAGAACAGTAAGGGGGGAAAAGCCTCTAACTAGATTGAGAACATTAAAGCTGATAACACATGAACGCTGACTAATGTCAACAGAATTACCATAAGAGCCAAATGGGATTTTAAACTTTCTATGAAAAGTAGGCCTGGGTACAAACATGTAACCCAACCCATGCAAAATGTTGCCACTGCAATCTTCACTCACTGTAAAAACAAGACGAGATGCTACAATGAGAATGCACTGTATGTGTGTCACATATTTGCAATAGTTAGTTCAGCTGCATCACTGGCTAGGAGTTATGATATTGGAGAACTCAGACTCGGAGATCATCCGACTGGAAATCAAGACCATTCATTACCGGACCTTACTTGCAGCCAAACTGGCAGCTAGACGGTCCAACCGAAGACTACCCCGACCTGGAAGGCAGCTCCTGAGAACTCAGGTTCCGGCACAACCGGAGTTCCGCCTGCAGCCGCCCAGTTTTCGACTCCCGCCCTTACCTCTCTCCTCGCGCTTCCTGGCTTCTGCAACCGGAGGCCTGTCCGGAGAACACTGGACTGCCAGACTCGTGACACTAAATCCACCTCAGCACGGAAAGCCCATCCTGATCATTCAGCCGAACCGCTGCTAAGTTAGCGCCGGAGTTTTTGAATACCGTTCCCGCGAGAACTCGCCTTTCTCACGAGATGTCTTGCCCAATCCGCGCCTCCGGGACAAACAAGGGAAGCGTCTTGCAGCACTGCGCAGGTGCATACGGCGCTCCGGCACTTTGATCCTTCTCTGCTGGTCAATTTTCCTCCTGAGGGTTTTGTTTTGTTTTGTTTTGTTTTGTTTGTGTGTGTGTGTGTGTGTGTGTGTGTGTGTGTGTGTGTGTGTGTGTGTGTGTGTGTGTGTGTGTGTGTGTGTGTGTGTGTGTGTGTGTGTGTGTGTGTGTGTGTGTGTGTGTGTGTGTGTGTGTGTGTGTGTGTGTGTGTGTGTGTTTTGTTAAAGCTTTTAGTAAAATTTGTTTCTGAGTTTTATTTATTTGTTGTTGTCTTTAGCAGCGCCATTGTAGGGGATAGTGTCGCCGGGCCAGAAGGCGATGTCAACCCCACACAGACCTGCGTGCTGTCTCCCCGGTAGCCAAGACGTTGGGTCTCACCCCTGCCATCACAGTGTCACATTCCACTCTGATCCTCTCAGGCCCGCAAACCACCCTGCCAAGTCCACGGCATCTTTTACTTTACAGGGGAAATCAAAGTCTCCACCAAAAGAAATATGAGTGCCTGCGTGTTTAAATAGAAATACTTTGTAAATATGCTCATTCATTAAAATGTAAGCAATTGGAAATCTGGAGAGTTCTAGCAACTGGCACATGGCATCATTTCTTGTTTATCTAAGGACTTGGCTCTGTCTCTTTTGCCATGTTTTCCCCGTCAGTTGATGAAGACGCTGAAGTGACCCCCATTGTAAAAGTTAACCAAAAACATCCCAGACTCCGGGCAACCGCATCCCCGTTTTGTTTGTTTTTCGTTATATAGCAAGCATCTGAAAAGGTTTTCACTATTCAATTTCTAGATTATCATTGTTTTGTTTATTTATTTTTGGTTTTTCAAGACAGCCTTTGCTGTCCTGTACTTGCTTTGTAGAGCAGGCTGGGCTCGAACTTACAGCTTCTGCCACTTTGAGCTCTGAGGCTAGTTTCTTTTACTATTTTGTATTCTACCTGTGGTCTGGTCTGAAGCCAGTACAGTGAATTGCCTCTTGATAAGATCACCAGCGAGTTTTATTTTTATCATGCAGGTCAAACATGTACTGTGCCACAGCACCCCCAGTGATTTCTACCCTTCAATGTTCAGCAGTCAGTATTTTTCCCCTTTTCCTGCATTTGGCAGAGTTGAATGCCTCCATTAAGTTTTAATATCTTGGGGCGCTGGAGAGATGGCTCAGAGGTTAAGAGCACTGTCTGTTCTTCCAAAGGTCCCGAGTTCAATTCCCAGCAACCACATGGTGGCTCACAACCATCTATAATGAGATCTGGTGCCCTCTTCTGGCCTGCAGGCACACATGGGGCCAGAGTACTATATAAATAATGAATAAATAAAATCTTAAAACAAAACAAAAAAGTTTTAATATCTTGACTTCCTGCCTTCATTTCCAACTGTAGTCCTGTATTTCTGATGGAGCTAGACCAGACTTTATAGGACCGAACTGGTTTCTAAATGTAAGCAACACTGATCCTTTAAGCAGATAGAATCATCACTGAGTTCGCGATTAAATGAAGCAAATGCTATTTCTTCTCTATCATTTTCGAATTCCGCAACTCAGGACTCAGACAGGTAACCTCTAACCTTGGCCTGTCGTGGCAAGTTACAACTGGCAACTAAAATCTTTATGAACTCTTGTTCTTTGATTCAAGAAAAGGTAAACCATATATTATCCCTCATGGAAAGGAGTAAGTGGCCACAGTGAGGTGGATGGTGGAAGGATGGGATCAAATGTACTATCTAGGAATTACAGCATAGTACATTATTTGCATGTGTTTAATATATAATTGAAACCATGACTGTAGAAATTCATGTACACATGAATGTATATGCCCCTACATAGAAGGAACTGTGTGAAAGGAACAGTGTATTTGGATATTCATTTTTAAAAATATCCACTGACACTGAACAGAGCCTTCGAAGACGGCAGAACCAAGAAAAAATAAATTCAAGGTGGAAAAGTCTTGTAAATGTTCCGCTCATCCTGTAAATGTTTGAAGTTTATGGGAGAATACTGATTTGGGCTAGTCTACATTGGCCCACTACAGGAAAGTAATATGTAATCACTTGTGCAAGCTGGCACACGAGAATAACTGAGCTTCAAGGCCCTCTTCAGCAGCCACGCGATTCATATCAGGTGACTGCTGAGCTGGGACCAGTTGAGCTGATTTCTATTTCTCACTGGGTTTCCTGTCCACAAAGACTGCCTGACCTCGTTGTTGAAAGGAGTGGTTTGAACTGCTTCTTCCGAGGCTGCTCTATCTTAGCATAACAAATAAAAGTCAGTTATGATCTTTTTTCTTTTATCTTTCTTTCTTTTATTTTCTTTCTTTCTTTTTTGTTTGTTTGTTTGTTTGTTTTTGTTTTTGTTTTTCAAGATAGGGTTTCTCTGTGTAGCCTTGGCTGTTCTGGACTCACTGTGTAGACCAAGCTGGCCTCAAACTCACAGCTATCTGCCGGCCTCTGCCTCCCTAGTGCGTGTGCCACCACCACCCAGCGCCAGTTATGATCTTTAAGGTACATTTATTGGGTCCCCGCCCCCCCCCCCTTCTTGGTATAGTTATGTCATGTTTTGGAATACCCTGGATAGAATGCAGTCAATACCATCATTGGACACTAGATGTCGCAAGTGACATCAATTTTAGATAGCTTCATAGATTAACTTGTACTCCTTCATAGCTCAAGTATAGCTCTCCGAAATCAGATTGGGATCCACATACATGCCCTTTAGGCCCAAGGTTTAGGGTGGAGTGGAATCATTTGTGTCTATCATTTTCGTTTTACATAAGAGATAGGGCATTCTTCCTCACATGATAGTGGGTTCACCAAACATCGGTAAGGTCTCAAATTTTGAGAAGCAACAAAAACATCCACTTCAACCTCCATTAAATTTTCTATTACTAGCTGGGCATGGTGGTGCACACCTTTAATACCAGAAGATGGGAGGCAGAGGCAGGCGGATCTCTGTGAGTTTGAAGCCAGCCTGGTCTACAAAGTGAGTCTAGGACAGTCAGGGCTGTTACACAGAGAAACCCTGTCTTGAAAAACCAAGAAAAAAAAATGCTAATGCTATACCTATTCAGGTGTTGGTTGGATGCTGTAATAAACTTACCATCACTCTTTCATTGTGACAGTGCTAACTTACATGTTAGAAATGGTGTTCTGGGGTGTTGCATTGTCTTGAAAAGCTATTTACTTTGATGTAAATGTCTTCCACGGTTGTTTAGGGTACTACAGAGGAGAAGGCACTATACTCAAGAAGCTTAGAGTTTAGTGGAAGAGGCATATACCAAAGGATTCTTACCTGGAGGATGTCTTTGGCATTCTTCTTCTTTTATTATTACATAGAGCTGCAAGCTAGACGTCCTTGGGACCAGGTAAAAATAAGCACGGGACTCTGAGACACCAAGCATCCTGAAATAAAACTGGATTAATTAATAAGGTGTGATGGTTGACAGAATGGGCTGAGAGATGGGGCTTTAGAAGTTCTGGTGAAGGTTGTATCCACTGAAGTCTGTACAATAGCTGGGCAAAGCAGAGAGATGAGCTCTCTCGGCGCAGGCTGTGGGGATTGTCCTAATCCTGGGAATAAATAGGGTGGTGAGGAGCTAACACAGTGGTCTTCAACCTTCCTAATGCTGCAGCCCTTTAATACAGCTCTTCCTGTGGTGGTGACCCCCAATCATAACATTTTCATTGCTACTTTGTAACTGTAATTTTGCTACTATTATCGGTTATAATGTAAACCTCTGTGCTTTCCGATGGACTTAAGTAACCGCTGTGAACTGGTCTTTTGGTCCCAAAGGGGTTGCAACCCACAGGTTGCGAATCACTGTTGTAACAAAAGAAAGAAGAAACATGAGGCAAATTGAAAATCGAATTGTCATAGCTCCCAATATGACAGTCAGTTATCAGAAAGAATAATTGTCTGGGCAGGCAGATTCAGGTTCTAATAGTGATAATGAAGCCTGGCATGCAGTCTCTTCCAGCACCACCTTTAACTCCCGATCAGCCCTATCACTACTGTCTATTTCTGTCTGAACAGATGAAGCCTTCAACTCACAAATGTTATTCTATCTCAGTACAAGGTATTGATTAACTTTAGAGGGATTTTAATTCAGAATATGGCTGATCTGGCAAGAGATCACATCCAAACACTTTCTAGGTCTGTGTGATCCGTCAGGAGTAGACAAGCCTTTCAGGAGACAAAGGCAAGCAGATCTCTGAGTTCAAGGCCAGCCTAGTATTGAGCAAGTTTCAGATAAAGAAAAGCTTAGGTCCAGGTGTGGTGGTGCATGCCTTTAATCCCAGCACTCAGGAGATGGACATGCAGATCTCTAAGTTCTAGTCAGTGCTGTTCAGTCACTGAGTAATGCCCTAGAGTGAGTGAGAGGAAGTGCAGTGGAGTTGAGTTTGCTTGCGGCAGTTCAGTTCTTAGAATTCAGAGGCAGTTTTTACAGAGGGAGGTTGAATAAAGAACAAGCTAGGAAAAGGTGAAGATAGAATGAGCAAGAGAATGAGAAGGAGCCAGATGATTAGAACAGATGGTTAGAGTTAGTTTCAGGCCAAGCAGAGTTATTCAGTGAGAAACAGAGAAGCCAGTTTGAATCAGTCAGCTTGGAGAGGAGTTTTGAGCCAGAACAGCTGAGTTGAACCAGCCATCCAGAGTTCAGAAAGAACTAGATAGGGTGAGCTTATTCAGCAGGAAGTCTAGAGGGTTCAAACATTCTAGGCCTAGATTAGATTATACAGAGCCTAAAAGCTCACAGGACTAGGCCTAGGTTAGCAGACAGAGGCAGTAAGCCTCCTAGATGACAATTGCCTCAGGCAAATAAAAACTATTACTACAATTAACTTCATCTTTGTCCTGTCCAAAGCACTGTGTATTTTATAAACAATTTATTTTTCCATCCATCTTCAACAACGTGGATTCCTTTTTGTTTGTTTGTTTGGGTTTGTTTTTGTTTTTGTTTTTTTTTCAGACAGGGTTTCTCTGGGTAGTCCTGCCTGTCCTGGACTCACTTTGTAGACCAGGCTGGCCTCGAACTCACAGTGATCCACCTGCCTCTGCCTCCCGAGTGCTGGGATTACAGGCATGCGCCACCAAGCCCGGCCTCCATGTGGATTCTTTACAGCCAATTCTGCCCTTCAGCTCCAGTGTACTGTTGCCTCTAGCGCACTCATTAGCTGGATTACAGAAATTTGTCGAAAGGTGGCCTCTGGATTACAAGTCAATGTGGTTTTTCCATTGGGACCTCTGAGAAAATAGGTTGTGTTACTTCCCTCTGCTGTGGACTGAAGTCTGGCTCCCTGACAAGATAATGACCCTCCACAGCATTGAGCTCTAGAGCTGCGAGCTGCCATTTGGCTTGAGAAAGGAATGAAAAGTGGGCCTGCAAGTAGAGAACAAGAATGATAAGAGTCCCGATCTTGCCAGTGGAGTGCCTCAAACTTTCCATGAAGCTATAGCTATTCATTATTCTGTATAGCCATTCAAACAGTTTCCATTTGCGGTCTCTGTTGTTTTGGAAGATAAAGTGTTTTGACTGATGTGCAGTAACTCTTCTATTTGAGAATAAGTGTCTCTGAGTGCTCAGCCCTGAATAAGAAATCTACACCACACCCTTCCTCTCAAGGCTGAAAGAGGGGGTGGGAAGATTGTAACAGCCAGGGGCAGGGGATGACTGCAGTGACACTGCTTTCCGCGGACATAAGGAGTCCATCCTACCCATGAACTCAGAGCTGCTGTGGCTTCACATACAAGACCACCTGCTGGAGCAGGTGAGTCACAAAGCCCCAGTCCAAGCATAGGAGCAGCTGGCAATCAGTGGAGCCCTGAGAATCTATTGTGTTTAGAAATGCGGCCACTGAGTGGCTGTCCACGCTCCAGCCAATGGCTCTGCACCCATCCGTGTACATACAGGCAGCACTAAGTTGATGATTTAGAAAAAAAAAGAACACCTGAGGTTCAAGGGAAAGGTGGTGAGTTGATGGGGGAGGAACTAGAGGGGGGGCATGGGAATGAGTTTGATTACAGCCCATACAACATTTATGTATAAAATTACTAAACCGGAAAATAAAATAAAAACACCTCTGTCTGAGCTTGAGTGGACCCACACTGTTAAGAGTCCAGCTCTACGTTGAAGAGTTCTGTTTACTTCTAGACAGGCTGGCTTCTTTGAGGGGGGGCGGCTGGAAAGGGTTTGCCTGAAAGAAAGGAAAGCTTATCCTAAGTCAAAGGACCAGTGAATGAATGTTGGTTAGTTTCACGTCAACTCGACACAAGCTAGAGTCATCAGAAAGAAGGGAGCCTCAATTGAGAAAATGCCTCCATAAGACCTGGCTGCAGGCATCCCTGTAAAGATTTCCTTAAATTAGTGATTGATGGGGGAGGGCCCAGTGCATTGTGGGTGGTGCTATCTTTGGGCTGGCAGTGCTGAGTTCTATTAGAAAGCAGGCTGAGCAGGCCGTGGGGGAGCAGCACTCCTCTGTGGCCCTGCATCATTGCAGGCCTCCGCCATGTTTGAGTTCCTGTCCTGACTTCTTTTGATGAACTGTGATGTGGAAGCCTAAGTCGAATGAGCCCTTTCCCTCCCCAAGTTGCTTTGGTCACGGTGTTTCTTTCTTTCTTTCTTTCTTTTTTAACAGAAACTTGTACATCTGTGTTTATTGCATCACGGTTCACAGTTGCAGAGTTCTAGCATCAGTCTAAGTCTGTCAAAACAATTAATGGACAAATAAATTTTAGAAATATATACTCACAGAGTTTTACTTAGTCATAAAGAAAGATGAAATTGTATTGTCTGTAATAGAGTGCAACTGGAAATCATTATAAGTAAAATAAGACTCAGAAAAATATCGTATGTTTTCTCTCTCTCTCTCTCACACACACATATATACATATATATATGTATGTATACATGATGCATGAATATTAAAATGAGATATACATACATACATACACACATATATGTATACATATGACATGAATAATAAAATTTGATATATACATAGGACATGAATATTAAAAATAAATGGAAATACTGGGAGAAAGGAAACAAGAAAGAAGGTGAGGTGGGAAACATGGGGAAAAACATGGTATATGTTCATGAAAATGTCTTAATGAAGCTCATCACTATCTACAGTGAATGCAGGGCGATAAGACATCACAAAATGCAAATTTTCTGGTTTTTAAAGTAATGCTTAGAATTATACAACAAATATCATTTGGGTACAATGACATTCAATTCATTAGGATGTGAAACAATTATTGACCTTGCTCACTGGGTCACGGTGTTTCATCACAGCAAAAGTAACCCCGACGAAGAGAGACATCCTGTGAGTGATCCTTTTCTGCTCCCTGCTTCAAATGACCTCCTGCCTTTATGTAAATTGGCTCTCTCCCCAGATAATCCCAGGATCTAAGCACACTAAAATTAAGAGTGACATGTTTACATCCATTAGGTCTTTTACTTGCTAAGAACAGAGCAGAACTTTTTAGTTGGCTTATGTGTATAAAAAACAAGTCTCCTCCACCTCCTCTCCCCCTCCTCCTCCTCCTTCCTCTATGACTATTTAGAAGATTGTGTTTTTGCTGAACGCCCACTTTCCAGCACCTGTTTCATATCCCTTTTGTTTTGAGACAGTGCTAAAATTCACGGGAGCTCTTAGTCTCGCATAAGCCCGAATCCTCACTCATAAACCACATTCCCTAGTTATATTGATTCCTCTCTTGGCTTAATCTACTTGATCCAAATCAAAGTGGAGTGTCTTAAATCTTAAGGGCTCTGAGGTCTTGAATTGGTCACACGCTAAGTTTTTAAGAGGGGGGGGGACAGAGAAAGAGTCCCACCCTCACTTCCTTCCTTTCTTGTCAGAAAAGGGCAGGCCTTCCATGGATATCAACCAGCCATGATGTATCAAGTTGCACTAAGACTAGGCACATTTATTAAGGCTAGACAAGGCAACCCAGTAGGAGGAAAGGGTCCCAAATGCAGGTACCAGTCAGAGACAGCCCCTGCTCCCACTGTTAGGAGTCCCACATGAAGACCAAGCTACACAACTGTAACATGTGTGCAGAGGACCTGGGTCAGCCACGTGCAGGCTCCCTGGATGGAGGTTCAGTTTCTGTGAGTCCCTATTGGCTCTGGTTAATTGATTCTGTAGGTTTTGTTGTGATGTCCTTGACCCCTCTGGCTCCTCCAATCCTTCCTCCCCTGTTCTATAGGATTCCCCAAGCTCTACTTAATTTTTAGCAGTGAGTCTCTGCATCCATTTTCACCAGTTGCTGGGTGAAGCCTCCCTGAGGATAACTGGGTTACCTACTGTTGTTTTAAGAAATGGGGAAATCCCAACTGTTTGATTTTTACCAAAGAAGACTCAGAAGCTAGATGCTGGGGTGAAAACCTGCTAGGTCGGAGAGGCAGAGAAAGCACCCAGCTGACCTTCCTACTCAGTTCACATCTCAGAGGAAAAAGCCCAAAAATCTCACTAGCTCAGCTGATAGCCCAGGACAAAAAGACCAAAAAAAAAAAAAAAAAAACAAAAAAACAAAAAAACAAAAAACAAACAAACAAAAAAACCCAAGACCAAAGGCTTGCTAGCTCAAAGTTTGCTAGCGCAAAGCTCAAAAGCTTCTTTATCTTATCCATGCCGTCTTAAGTACCCTTCAACTCAAAGTCCCTCCTACTCTTTTAATCCTTGTCAGCTGGTTTATTGCTCCACCTCTTGACCTAAGGTTAACTTTATTAAATCCTGTATACAGAAAGCTCTTGGATTAAAAGTGTGTGCTAGGGCTGGCTGAATCACAGGTTAATCACCTGTTTATAATAAACAGAAACTTCCTCAATTAAAGATGTGTTAGGGCTCAGCCAGGCCAAAGAAGAAACACATTTTTACAGTTCCCAATCTCAGTGTTCACAATGGGATCAAATATCCTGCGGCAAGATTCCAGTCTATGGGTATAGCAGAGTATCATTAGGAATCACTTCATTGACTTGTTTTTTTTTTTTGCCAGTCACATTTGGTTCTATCCTAGGTCTCTGGACTATCCAGCCTGTGGTTCCTGACACTCCAGGAAGTGTCAATGGTGGGCTCACTCTCATGGGATGGGTTTCAAGAGGGACCAGTCATTGGTTGGCCACTCTCACAAGTTCTGTTACACCTTTACGCCTGCACACCTTGTAGACAGAACAAATTGTAGTTCGAAGGTTTTGTGCCTGGGTTGATGTCCCAGACCCTCCAGTGGAAGTCTTGTCTGATTTCAGGAGGTGGCTGGTTCAGGCCCCTTTTCCCCCATTGCTAGGAGTCTTAACTAGGGTCAGCTTCTAGATTGCTGGGAGTTTCCACTGCACTAGGTTTATAGCTCATCCCAGAAATGCTCCCAATTCCAGTCTTCTCTCCCAGTACTCTCTCCCTTGGCCCCCATTCTACCTAGTCCCTTCCTGTTCCTATCTCCACCCCTTCCCTCATCCAGTCCCCTCCCCTGTCCATCCAAGATGTCTATTTTATTTCTCCTTCTCAGTGAGATTCAAGCATGCCCCCCCTTGAGCCTGACTTGTAACTTAGCTTCTTTGGGTCTGGATAGTAGCATGGTTATCCTGTACTTTGTGGCTAATATTCACTTATAAGTGAGTATATACCATGTTTTTTTTTTCTGGGTTTAGGTTACTTCACTCAGAGTGATCTTTTCTAGTTCTACCCATTTGCCTTCAAATTTTCACGATGTCTTTGTTTTTAGCAGTTGAGTGATAGTCCATTGTATAAAACGTACCATCTTTTCTTTATTTATTCTTTGGCTGAGGGACATCTAGGTCGTTTGCAGTTTCTGGCTGTTATGAATAAAGCTGATATGAACTTAGTTGAAAAAGTATCCTAGTGGTATGGTGGGGCATCCTTTGAGTATATGCCCAAGAGTGGAATAGCTGGGTCTTCAAGTAGATCAATTCCCAGTTTTCTGAAAGAAAAAAATTGCCATATTGATTTTCAATGTGGCTGGGCAAGTTTGCTCTCCCACCATGAATGGTAGAATGTTTCCTTTGCTCCACACCTTTTCCAGCCACACATGAGCTGTCATGTGTTTTTGATCTTTGCCATTCTGACCAGGGTAAGATGCAATCTCAGAGTTGTTTTGATTTGCATTTCCCTGATAGCTAAGGATATTGAACATTCCTTTAAGTGCTTCTCAGCCATCTGAGATTCCTCTGCTGAGAATTCTCAATTTAGATCTGAACCCAATTTTTTAACTGGATTATTTGGTTTGTTGATGTCTAGTTTCTTGAGTTCTCTCTATATTTTGCATATCAGCCTTCTGGCAGATGTGGGGTTGGTGAAGATCTCTTCACATTCTGTGGTCTTGACAGTGTCCTTTGCCTTACTGAAGCTTTTCAGTTTCATAAGGTCCCACTTATTAATTGTTGATCTTAATGCCTGAGCTGTTGGTGTTCTTTTTAGGAAGTTGTCTCCTGAATTCTGTGCCAATGCCTTCAAGGCTATTCCCTGCCTTCACGTCTATTAGATTTAGGGCATCTGGCTTTAGATTGAAGTCTTTGATACACTTGGACTTGAGTTTTGTGTAGGATGATAAACATGGATCTATATGCATTCTTCTACATACCAACATCCAGTTAGACCAGCACCATTTGTTGAAGATACTTCTTTTTTTTCCCCTTGTATAATTTAGGCTTTTTTGTCAAAGATCAAATGTCCATAGGTGTGTAGATTTACTTCCAGATTTTTCCATTGGATTCCATTGTTTAACCTGTCTGTTTTTATGCCAATACCATGCAGTTTTTATTACTATAGCTCTGTAGCACAACTTGAAATCAGGGATGGTGATACCTCTGGGAGGTTTTGTTTTTGTTTTTGTTTTGTTTGTTTGTTTGGTTTTTT
The DNA here is from genome assembly GCF_903995435.1 of Acomys russatus. Classification (NCBI taxonomy): domain Eukaryota; kingdom Metazoa; phylum Chordata; class Mammalia; order Rodentia; family Muridae; genus Acomys; species Acomys russatus. The sequence goes on from NC_067161.1 coordinate 17,349,430, forward strand.
TTGTTTTTTGTTTTTTGTTTTGTTTTGTTTTGTTTTTGTACAGGATTATTTTAGCAAACCTGGGTTTTTTGTTTTTCCATATGAAGGTGAGGATTGTTCTTTAAAGTTCTGTTTTAGGTTTGGGCCCAGGGCTCCTGCTCAAACTAAGGCACCAGCCAAGGACAACACAGGCAGTAAACTTTAAACCCCTACCCAGATCTAGCCAATGGGCAGAACATTCTCCACAGTTGAGTGGAGAGTGGGATATGACTTTCTCACGTACTCTGGTGCCTCATATTTGACCATGTCCCCTGGAGGGGGACACCTGGTGGCACTCAGAGGAAGGACAGCAGGTTACCAAGAAGAGACTTGATACCCTATGAGCATATACAGAGGGAGGTAATCCCCCTCAGGAACAGTCATAGGGGAGGGGAATAATGGGAAAATGGGAGGGAGGGAAGAATGGGAGGATACAAGGGATGGGATAACCATTGAGACGTAACAAGAATAAATTAATAAAAAATTAAATAAAAAATAAATAAAGTTCTGTTTTAATGTATTTTATCTATAGGGAAAACTACTGGGAAATACACACATTAGACAGAGAGACTGAAGTCAGCTCTACCAGGTAAGCAGCTAGACTCTATTGTGTAATTCAGTTCCTAGGCACCTCCTGCCTATCACCACTAGGTGACAGTCATGGTAAGTATTTTATGTGAAGGGAGCATCTTTCTGTCCTAGAAACTAGAGTTTGCTGTCCAGAAGAGGATGTTACTTGCTCATGTCCCTTAGACTATGCATGCACACACACCAATAGCCTGCAATGTTCAGGATCTGAACACGGTTCTACCTTAACTGGAATGCTCTTTCTCTCCACTGACTTAATTCCTTTGCCTCATTCTTTTCTCTGAAGAGGCCAGATAATTAATGGCTAAGAATACAATATGTAAAAATATTTAAAAAAAATATTGCATGTTCTGGATCTAGCATTGACACTAAGTGTGTTACAACCTAGTGATGACACAAGTGCTGGCCTGTCTAAGCCTCCATTCCCTGGAGATAATCAAAGCATCTAAGTTAACAGATAGCCGTGAGCTTAAATGAGCACACTTTTCAGCAGAACATCAATAGGCAATAGTTGTTCTTATTAAGACCATAAAATAGCGCTCCCTCTCTTACCCTTTCCTGGGTTCCTAGCCTGGGACTTACCGCCTACGTATGTTCATAACACCCTATGCTTACCTTTCAAAACATGAAGTGTTTGTGATAATTTGCATTTGCCTTCAGTACTAAACTGGAAGTCTTTTGAACCTAGAGAAGACCTTTATTACTTTGCTCACTACAGCTCTTTTTTTCCAGTAGTTGTCACAGGGACTGGGACATGTTAGAACTTATAGTTAAATTTGATGAAAGAATTTTAAAAATTACACGTCACTAACATTAATTGCAGATTAATTCATTTAAATGATAATCTATAATCTCTTGGATCTCCAGAAGATCAAAGTTTCTTCCAAAAGATTTTTATGGTGAAGATTTATTAATTATCTTACATAAGTTGTCTTTTGTCTGTACACCAGGTAAGTATGTGGTGGGGGGATATGAAACCGCAGCAGTTTAATGGCTTCCTTCGTGAAAACAATATATGTATGCTTTACCTGAACCAACATTTATTCATTAAAAATTTCTATTTTAATATTATTTCTGCAATTCCAACAATCCTTCCCTTCTTTTTTTCATTCTTTCTTTCCTTCTTTTTTTTTTTTTCTCATTTCTTGTTATGCTGGAGATGAATCCCAGGGTCCTTCACATTCCAGACAAGCACTCTCTCACTGTTCTGAACTTTCAGCTCTCGCAAGCATTTTCAATATGCCAGGGAACGTAGCATGCAGACTAGCCAAATTGGAAAGGCCCATAAAGTGAAGTGTCCTCAGCTCATGTATATACTCACTGTGTAAATGTCAATTCTGTGTATTATGTTCTCTTTAATGGAAGAGCTGTACCCAATGAACTCAAAGTTTATATTCTCTAAACAAATCTGATGGATGTCCTATTCATTTTCTCACCTAGAAAATACTTGATATGGCTGGAGAGACGGCTCAGAGGTTAAGAACACTGTCTGTTCTTCCAAAGGTCCTGAGTTCAATTCCCAGCAACCACATGGTGGCTCAAAACCATCTATAATGTGAACTGATGCCCTCTTCTGCACATAAAGCACTCATATACAATAAATAAATAAATAAATATTTTAAAAAAGAAAATACTTGATATATCATTTCGGAGCCCTTAAGTTCCCTTAGTTATGGCACGATTAATGCAGCAAGTTAGAAGGCACAAAAACAGCTATGAGAAATAGCAGAGAAACGTCAGATGATTGCTAAAAGATAATGGTTTTTGTTTCCAAATCTTCCCCAAACTGTGAGAATAAAGAAGTGTTGTTCTGTGGGCATAATGTACACTGCACAGACCACCTAAACTCCCTTTCTTCCTGCCTTGATGATAAAAACTTTAAGTCATTCTGTTAGTCAATGTGTGGGTTTTTTTTGTTTTTGTTTGTTTGTTTGTTTTTGTTCCAATCATTCTTTACTGATTGCACTTAGCACTCCACTACCTGGCAGGGTGCTGGACCATTGCTTCATTGCGAATGAATCCATTCAACCACCCACGAGATCTGTGTGCCGCTGGCTGTATGTGGCCACTTTTGATAATTCAGTCAGTCTTGCGAAATAGTTCCCTGAAATGAAGTTCTGGAACTCATCAGGTGTCTTCTCTGACATTCATATCTTCTTCCAGCTCTCAGATTTCCCAAGCAGCTGGGACAGGGCCCATATCCTCCCACAAGGCATGCTTCTTAGGAAATTCAGATCTATGAGCATTTGGCACTAAAGCTGTACTCTTTCCCCCTCTGGGTTCTCTCAGGCCTGAGAAATCTCTTGAGGGTGAGTAACCTTTTAAATGTCAGAGGACAAACAGTTCCAGGTCCTTTGCAGTTAGCAATTTGCAAGAAAGGTTGCTGTCCCTTATCACTGGGTTTAGATTAGCAAAGCCCACGCTGTGTTTTGTCTCCTTGTGAACTAGGCTGGGGGCTGACCTTGTGCTTTTCTCGTGTGCACTGTTTGTGAGATCTCCCTGTTGGGTTCAGTCTCCATACAGGAATACGGTATAGCTCCTAGGTAGGTCAGGATTGGTTTTCAAGCTTTCTTTCCTCTACAGTCACGAATTGTTCAGCAATGTAAACACCTTCTAAGTTCTGTGGTGGTTCTGTCTCCGTATGAACACCACAGGGGACAGGTATACAACCGACACTACCAAAGTCAGCGTGTGATGTTCTTTCTTGATGTTAATGTGCAAAATCAAAACTTTTGGAACATCCCTAGAACATCAGCACACAGGCAACAAAGCTGGAGGTTTACCAGATCTAGGCCCACTTGAGCTATGTAATGAAACCCTATCCCAGGAAGAGGAAGGGAAGGGGAAACAAGTGACGCACAAAGCTGCTGTCAGTCTAAAGCATGCTGGTTTCCAGTAACTTCTAAACACTTGACTTTTCAGTGCTTCTGGCTGAAACAAGAGCATTGCACATGGCTAGGCCAGCACATCTGCTGAGCCGTGCCCCCAGCCCTAAACAATAGTTGTTGGGTTTTTGTGTATGCATTTGTGCGAGCATGCGTGTGATTAATGAACCATCTCTCCAACACCTGTTGTTATTGTCATCGTTGTTATTTAATAAATAGAAGTGCACTCCAAAATACTTACAGGAAGTGTAGTATAGTAAAAACAAACCAAAACATGGTCATTTACTGTTGTCAAGTATTGTGTGCTGTATATAATTGAATGTGTGATACATTTATTTGACAAACAGAATGTGTTTGTTTTCTCCAGCATCACTAAGACACATGAGTAAGGCATTACTGTGGCTTCATGATGGTTGCAGTACCACTCGGTGACTAGACTTGTTCAACTCCTTTATAAAGTATGGGACTTTTGTCATGTGTGCATGTGGTCAGTCATTGACCAGAACATTGTTATATGGCCATGACTATGTGTGATTTAAGGCACTTTGCTATGGAAAGATCTTGTGTGACCATCATTTGTGCCACAGAATTCCTGGCCAAGGGCTTAATATGCATCTTACAAACAGAGCTAAGTGAGAGTTCTTGAAAACGACAGCCCAGGCATAAGGTTTGAGTCTCCCACCAATGTATGGAAAACGGGCTTGAAAAGCAATATCTCAGTTGTTTTATAATTTGGTTAGAAGGTTAGATTTCACTCTGTTCTCACAAAAGTCATTAGTCAGCTCCCATCCTCAGAAGAATGGTTTTTAAACCTTGCTGTGCTTTAGATATGCCTTCAGTAGAGTGTTGGCAGCTCCTAATGTGTACAGACTGTACCCAATACTAATTAAGTCTGAATGTGCGAGCATCAATACGTTTTGCAAATCTGCACATGAATTCAATGCGTGGAAGAGTTTGAGACTCTTGCATCAAAGCAATCACACACTCTCTACCATGCTACTGAGCTCTGTTGCCTCTGTAGTCCAGTAGTTCTCAACCTACTCATCAGCACTGCCTGGATTCTTACAAAAAGTTCCACACTGATCCATTACATGAAAGATGCATTTAAGTATCAAAAATATTTACCTGCCACACCCCCTCCAGTGACTCTACTGTCAGTTGGTGGTGGAGAATCACCTTGCCCACAGATCATTTAAGGATGTAGTGCAATGTGAGTCCCTTAGCATTTTTAATGCCAGTTAAGAGCTATATACATTGTCAAAATTTGTATTCAGTAGTTATTTTATAGAACTTACGGAATGTTGACTTTTCTTAAGATTTTTCAGCTTTAATGTCCAACCATTTTGTTTAATCTTCACTGAAGACTTGCCCAATAAAAAAAAAGAGGCTCTACCTCAGCAAACAGTTTTGTTTTGTTTATTTATAAGTACATCCATATACTATTTGGAATGGATAATATGAATTTATCATTTATCTGAAAATCAAATTCAATGAGCACCCTCTGCTTTTATATACATGCTGACATGGTAGGAGAGCATGGGTCATCCTTGGGAAAGTCAGTGGCTGCACTGATAATGTTGGGGAAAGCATCACATCATTAATTTTAGGGTTGGAGTTTGTGTTACAGTTCTTTCCTTTCCAACTAATGGTGGTACATAAAAGAGCAGGGGTGAAGTGTGGGGTTAGCATCTATAAAGGCCTAGGTTTAGTCACTAACATCACCTCCTCCAGCACCCGACCCCTAACAAGATTAACACTTGGAATATTAAAAATAAGTTTGAAATCCCACCCCCCATGAATACTTCCATTTTCGTTTTCCTAAGATGTGCAGGAAAAGTGAGGTTTTTGTTCTGTGTATAGATAGAATGTAAGAATCGGTGAAGACCTGGGTCCTGAGTCTAGGCTTTGGCAGTTCACAGCTCCAGTGCCATCTCTCTGATGAAGAGGAAATTGCCACCTATTGTTCAAACCTGCTCTGTGGTTTCAGGCTTGACTTTTATTGTGCATCGCTAGGACATTGTATTTTAAAAATGTTTTTTACATATACATTTATATTATTACACATATATACAATAAGCTACCTACAGCAAGAAGAACCACGGGACAATCAGGAATTATATAAATGCTACATTCATGGTGTTTTGGCTATTTGTATTTGGCAGCCTTGAAGAGAATCTCTTTCCTATCTTGGTGTGTCTCAGATTCTGAGTGTAAATCAGTATCTATCATATCTCATCTCTATCAACTTAAAACACCTATCTACATCTAAAAACATCTTAACCCCTAAACAACTAAGCTTAATTTTAAAACTAAACTATATAGTCTTCAACCCCATCAGAGACTTGAAAAGGATTAAAATTAATTATCTGAGTAGACAGGAAGTACAGGTAAGCAGTTTCCACAATGAGAAAATGACAGGGACAGTTTGATGCCTGAACAGTCAACCAAATCTCTCTATACCATTGGGCCATCTTCAGCCTTCTGGCCCAGTATATCTGGCAAGCATATTTGTGAGGTAGGAACTATTGAGGACTTGCTTACCCCGACTTGCTGCCTTGATTAGAGCCAACATAGTTCCAGTTCCATGTACAACAGTTTCATAGCCTAGTGAGACTGGACCCATAGAGACTTCCCAGCATCCAATTTTGAAGACCCCACCGATTTTAGGTTCTTCCATAGTGGCATGGATGCCTTCAGCCTCGAGCTTAAAGAAATGCTCCTTAGAACACTTTTGTAATCTCCTTCCTTCCCACTATCTCAAGTAGGCCTGTGCTCCACAGATGAAACCTGTGGTGGGATAATTTCTTTGTCACCAGCAGAAAGGTTAAAAATGGAGAAGGGAATTTCAGAGTGGCTTCTAGGAACCAGGCCTCATGATGATTTTGCACATCGGAGCCGGAAAGTTGGACAGATAACCCCCAAAGCTCCTTGTACTTTACTCCAAGGAGGTGACAGGGAAACAGGTAAATGCGCCAACTCCCCCCAGGTTTGTCCAGGTTTGTCAATGGGAAAAAGTGCGACAGGTGAAGGCTGCTAACGCACACCCTGCTAGCAGCCTTGTTTTTCCACAAAGTTTTAGATACTGAAAGGGAGATGTGTACTGTCAGAAAAAATAAAAGGCTAGTAGGAAAGGGTGAAGCTGGCCTGCATCGTGGGATGGATTTGCAAGCCAGCTGGGCCTATTTTGCACAAACGTTTTATAGGAACAAGAGGGAGGGGCCAGTGCCATAATGTTCACGCCTTAGGCAAGTGGGGAATCTCTTTTAGCTGTGCTCCTAATGCCTCTCTGGCTCTATGAGAGGGTGATCAGAGGCCTAGGGATAATTGATTGACCTGAACTCAGGCTCAGGAAAGTTGCATAAATTAATAAAACTCTTAGCATGCCTACTCTGAAAAGCAAAGAGTTATATGTTTGTGCATGTCCAGACAGGACAATTCAATTCTTTCCCATTAAGAGTGTTTAATATTCTTAGATGAACAAACCTGAAGTGATTTGCAGAAGCTTCTTAAATCTGTCGCCTCAGATGTAAATACTGAGGTTGTTTTAGGACAATGGACAGTTAGTTCTTCCTTCCCAGGCTGGCTTGGTACAGGGCTTCATGCTTCAATGTTGTCACTGGTTGTCTGGGTAATTTGCCTTTCAGAAAATGGAGCGAGTTGAATTTTTTTTATGTATCTTGAGAGGAGTGCAAAGTAGTAACCCAACATTGTTCTATTTACCCGTTCACAATGCAAAGGAAAGAGGAATCCTTGAGCAAAATTAGAAAATTGGGACCATCCACACAGAGTCTAGATTTCCAGCTTATTTTCAAAAGCTCAGCCTATTTGTTAATCCAGTCCCAAATGCCTGCATTCATTGTGACAAAAACCCTCTAGCACTAGTTATGGCTCTCCACGTACTTTCCCCGGTTCACTCACTCCTGCCTCCTCCGTTATATATGGGCGTGCTCCATCAATGCAGTGAGTAAGATGCAAGAAGAAACTATATTATGTGCACGGGCATTTGAAGTTGCCATCCTTGTGGTGAAGCAAGATTAGATTATAGCATTGCCTCATTGTCGCCCAAGCTGAGCCTATGAGTCGATTCTGCACAATGGAGTTCTTTGTATTGTTACAGGTTATCTGATAACTTTGCTTGAGGAAAGAGCTCACGTCATTTCCGTCACATTTCAGTTTAATCTGCTTACAGCACGAATAAATTTGTCCCCAACAGAGTGGTTGTTAAGTGGGTTTTCTTCTTTGGCCGTGTTTTCACTGGTTGAATAAAAGCAATCATTAGGACAAGCTCATCAACACAGAAAGAACAGAATTAATGATTTGAAAAATCTGAAGTGTTTGCCAGTGTCTAAACAACCTAGCAAGGCGCCCAGTGGTTGAATCCGTGCCACTTGGCACACAATGTTAACATGGAAGGGTCCTCAGGATGAAATCTGGGCTCTTTATTTTATATATGAAACAACTTGGCAGAGGTAAAACTTTTGTTCTTGATCACACTGTGGGGCAATTGAGAACTTAAATCCAAATTCATCTTTTGATTTTAAACAAATCAATAGAAATGTTATTTCTATTATCCTCAATGTACATAAAAGTACATAAAAGACACCACTTCAGGTTTATTTTCTTGTCTCCACTGAGGCTGAGTTCAATAACCATTATTTACAATAAGAATTATAACATTGTCATAACCTTAATTTTTAAGTAACAAGATTTTGTCCTAAAATCACAAGCCTTTTCACAGGTAGTTTTTTAAATATGAAGATGTTCCTGAGTGATAAAAACCTTCTAATTCATACTTTAAGGGAAAGATGTATAATTATAGATGGCTCCTCCAATTATGCCTTTCACTCTCTCTCTGTCTGGTTTTTCCTTAAGGGATCCACATCACTTTTTAAGTAGTTAGAATGTTTAAGCATCTACGTAAAATCAACTAAGGGATTTCAGTCTGATAAAAATGTGAAACACTTTTTTGTGAAATTCTCACACCTCATTCATTCCTGAGTGGGATGTGAAGTCCATTTCCTGTGACTCAAACATGCACACACAGAGAAAAGGGACCCGGCACTTTCCCACGGTGAAAGAAAACTGTCTGGTGACCATGACTGCAAGGGGCATACACTGAGAGCCATGACCTCTAGGTACATCCCAGGCTGAGCAGCTCCGTCTCTAAAGTAGAAAACCTAGCAGTTTCTCTTCTTAGTGAAGACCCATTCAAAGAATATGGTCAGTGAGGCTCAGCCGAATGTGCTAGGATGGACTTTGATTTTCTCGGATAGTCTGAAGGCTAAAGAGAATTGAGGAGTTGGTGTACCTTTACCTCCTTCCAGAGAACAGAATGACAGTAAAATGAACACCCACACCCACCCTTTCCCCCAGTGGCTGGCAACAGCTGCTTGGTTACCAAAGGAAGAGTTTACTTGAGTGGGGAGGAAATACTTCTTTATAAATAATGTGTTTTATGACTCCTGTTTCTGGGAAACCCGATCCAATACAACTACAAGTATGCAGGGTCAAGTTCCAATGGTTTTAATTAAATATTTGACTGTTTTATGTGTTATTGTAATTGACTGAGTTTGAGACCTGGGTTATTAAAAAGTAAGAAATTTGCCTCCGTGTGAGTGTGTGTATGTGCGCTCTGTTCTGTCTCTCTTTCTCCTCCTCTTTTTTCTCCTTCCTTCCTGCCTTCCTTCCCTTCCTCCCTCCTTCCCCTCTCTAGCCTGCTTATTGGTGGTTCACAGTTGCAGTCCTGATGGGCACTGACACTGTGCCGGAGGTTGTCAGGCCAGGGTTGGTGACACTTCACATGACACAGAAGTCAAATTGTGTCTCCCTGATTTTCTTACTCTTTTGGGAAATTTCTCTTTCTCTTTTTTCAGATCAGGGATGGTAAACAATGGCTTCAGGCTGGGGCATCTCTGCTCAAATACATAGGCAGGAAAGTGTCTACAAGGGGGACACAGCATCTCTATTCAGAATCAAGAGTAAGTGACAAACCCAGACTGCATTAGGTTCATTCCTAGAAACAGACTCTGACAGTCAAAAATCCTTCCTTTCCTGTTAGTCTTCTTGTCCTTGCCCGATAAGATGTGCCCTTCTGAAACCCCACGGTCCACAGCCCAGTGTAAATACACTCACTGTGGAGATGCCCTTCCCCTATAAGATGTGAGCTTCTAGAACCCCATGCTTCGTAGCCCAGTGTAAATACATGCATTATGGAGATGTTCTAGAAGAGAAGGTTAAGGGAAAACTTTGCTACACGATTTGGGTTCTTTGAGAAGTCTTGTAACACATTGTTGCTGACTTTAAAATATGGCTGATGCTGGAAGGTGAGTGAATCTTTCATAGTGGCCTCCAGCTGAGAAAGCACACAAACACACTGTATTATGTAGTGAAAGAAACAGGGTTGGTCCTCAGGTCAGAAATGGGCTAGATAATCTATTCAGATATCTGATGGCTTTTGAGATCACTTCAACCTACAATATGAAGAACAGGAACCCAGACAGGCTTGGACTAGTCACTAGAGAAACACCACAGAGGAAACACCAGCTCTAAAAGTCCCAGGCTGCTGCTATGAAAGAAGAGTTCCTGCCATTAACAGCCTTACCAATCTCGGTTCTACTTTCAGATTCAGGTTACAGCGCTGTGGGGTAGGGGGCTTGGAACCCTTGGATCCAAACCAGATTTTTTTTTTTTATTACTTGTCCTGTGATATTGTGCAGCTCCTTAGTATTTCTTACCCAATACATAAACATAATAGCCCCTGACTCATAACAGTGTGAGGGTCCAATGAGATAGCAATGTGGTGAGCAAGGCTCCGGCATATGGTAAATAATACTGTTATATTACACTGCAAGGCTACATCGTAATAGTCATGAAGCCTTTGCAAATAATGGCCCCTTATCTCATTCTATTCATATGTAAAACTAGAAAAAGTAGCACTGTAAGGATTGGAGCCATGTATTATCATAATTTAAATTTTATTTTAAAAGTTACACATGCACACAAAAGCAGAGAGGCTAATATGAGTGATCTCCGCATGTCCACTGTTGACCTTTAATAATGGTCACTTTTTATGGTTTTATTCCATCTATTTTCCCACCAACATTTTTTGGGGGGGAAGATGTTTTGCAGAAAATCACAGATAACAAATAATTTTAGCCATAAATCCTTGAGTATGTGGCTGCAGTAGATGGGTTGCAAGGTGGCCGATGCGATGTGATGTGGTGTGTGTGTGTGGTGTGTCCTCTTTGCAATGTGACTTTGTCACTCATCCTAGCAGGAAATGGAATCTCTTTCTCAAGCGCCACCCAATAGGCTTAGCTACTTCTGTGAGCCTGGAAACCTAGCCACTCATGAGGCTAAGGCACGAGGATTTTGAGTCTGAGACCAGCTTGGGCCACCTAGGGAGACACTGTCTCCATGGCCATATCAAAGAGTGGTGTATAATTGCTGGGCAAAAGAAAGCTTCAGCTGAGTTGGAGCTCTGATTCTGATTGTAGAGGATTTGAGAAAGTATCCCCACCAACTCCTTAGGTTTGGGTGAGATTTTATGAATGAATAGACAGCACAGTCATTACAGTAACTGTTTAACTGCTTAAGCCAGATTTTCATGATGAGCATGACGCTTTTCACCATTCCTTCTGAGGAATTGAACTTAGAAGGCATAGGAACTTTATGCCTGTGGAGGAGCGCGACAGTGCGCAGGGTTCTGTTGGGAAATCCTATTCCACGATGTTCATACTAACTGCCTCTGTGGCTCAAGTAGCTTTCTACTTTATAGTCTAAACCATGTTGGTATTTGATCCAAGATAGTTGTTCTTAAGCTTAATTGGCTCACAGCCTTCTTTGAAAAATCTGATGAAATATGTAGGACTTCTTCCTAGGAAAAAAATGCATGAGGGAGAGAGAGAGAGACAGAGAGAGAGAGAGAGAGAGAGAGAGAGAGAGAGAGAGAGAGAGAGAGAAAGAGAGAGAAAGAGAGAGAGAAAAGAAGAAGAAGAAGAAGAGAGAAGAAAAGAGAAGAGAAGAGAAGAGAAGAGAAGAGAAGAGAAGAGAAGACAGAGAACCCTTAATTGCCTAAATAGTAAGTGGTGCACTAGGAAGTGGTGGTCACAGGCTAGTCAATGTGGGATGGAGGATAGTGTCCTTGATGGAGCGCACTTGAATTCCCAGGGATCTATGACTGATTCTTAACTGCCAAAGACTCTCTTCACATTCGACAGACATGTGCTTTCATTGATGCTACTGTTGCAGCTACTTCTGAAAGAAGAGGGACTGCTGGCACAAGCCTCTGGCTAGACCTCAGCTTTAAAGGGCTGCTGCTCAGTTCTTGCTTTGGCCAAATACATGTCAGTGTCTTCTGAAGCATCAGCATGTTTCTGCAGCTCCTACTCCTAGACCTTCCTTTGCCCCAAAGTCCTGAGTGATAGAACGAACCGGAAGGTGGTAGTCTCCGAGAAGAGCCACCGAAACTGTACCTTACCATCGCTGGTGCTGTCTGAAGGCCTGGATGCTTCTTCAGAATGAGGGCTGAGTGTCTGGAAGACTCTAGGGGATAATATATTAGGACTGAGTAGACTGTTAATACCACCTTGGTTCAAATTTTACTCTTCTGCTTCCCTGTTGTCTGCGCTGTTTACCACTGTGTTGGAGAAAGACAGCCTTTTTCCAATTGCTACTTTTTCTCTTGCCAATATTCCACGTGGCCACTTCTCTATGGAATTAGGATGAAAGGAGCAAGGATTGAGGGCTTGAGAGCCAGCACTAAACCCAGGTCAACTGGAAGATTACCATGCCTCTAGGACAGTTACTCTATTGTTTGTAAAAGCATCAGAAACCATCATACAAAGAGGTACCTATTCACCTGCTCTCTTTCCCCATACATTGCTTGGTTTTTAATAATAGCACATGCCGCCTTACACTGTATTTACTTACTTGGTGATATCCTCCATCATAACAGAGGCTAGCCTAGAACATAGGCTCTGGTTAGTCCAGTGCTGTGACTCTGCCACAGTAGCTGACATAGGAGGTGCTCACCTACTTTGGTTATGCTTTTTCACAGACAGGTGAACAATTAAATAAAGTAATGTTGACTGACTGGCATTTCCGGAAACACTGATGCCGGTGTGTGCAAGAATCCCGGGGGAGGGCATTTCAAAGATGCAGCTGTCCCCTCTGCCTTTCGTGACCCTTAGCATTAGTGTGCAGACTGAGCTTCAGGGTCAGGTGCCAGGTTACATGATGATGCTGAAGGAGCGATCTGGCAAAGCATTGTGAAGAGACTGCAGCTCTGAGACATCCATCCTCTCCATATGTAAAGCAGGACAGTCTTATGATGTCCTCAATGATTTGGGACAAGTCAAAATAATAATGAGCCAAATAAAACTGCGCTGAAAGTAAAAACAATCAGTAGGTGGTGCCTTAATCCAGTCTCCGTAAATGAGACATTCTTCAAACCCCACCCACCCTATCTTTTTGCTGTATTCTTTAAAATAACCATGTCTTAGGAGATGCATATTTTACAAATGTAAAATATTCTTCTTGGCTATATATTTCTTTCAAGCTACAAAACATCCAGTAGCAATGAGAAGAATAAAAAAAAAATAGAATAAAACAAATTTTCACAAGAGTCTTCAATTTAAAGGGCATGTAGGCCAAGTAATGCCTACAATAGAAAAATTCATTTAATCCCTAAAGGATATCACCAAATAATTAAAATATGCATGATTAAAACCATTTTAAACATTACAATTTTTTTTACTGAGAAAATAAATGTAAATTAAAGGAGTAATGACTTCTTTTTTGTTACTTACTAACTTGGCAAAGTTATTATCTAACGGTGTGGAAACCCAGTTATGCCAAGACACAAACCACATGCAGCTGGATGCCCTGAAGTGGGTTCTATGGAAGCAGTGTGGAAATGGATGGCAGAATTTTAAATGTGGGCATCCTTTGTCCCAGAAATTATACTAAGGACCATAGCCTTAGGAAGATACTGGTCAAAGATATATTTTCAAGGATATTAATGGATGAGCCATTTATAAAGTCAAATATTTAAAAAATGTTAATACCCACCCACATGCTCAGAATTAATAAAACTGCTTGACATATTTCCACACACACTAAAAATAGCTGACACTTAATTTCGTGCTGCTGCTTGCTGGCACTGTACTGAACACATCATAGGAATTAGCTCCGTTTTCACAACAGCCCTCTGCATAAGTGGTATTATTATCTCATTGGATAAATGAAGAGACTGAGCTACAAAGAGGTGACGTCATCTGCTCAGGGTTGTGTGAGTGGTGAGGGAATGTGGTAGTGGTGACTTCAGACAGCCGGGCTTGAGTCTGTGCTCCTCGCACCGTCCCTCCATGATGGATATAACACAGCGCCCATGCAGAAAAGAATTAAAGATATGTTCAACAGAAGAGAACAGATTTCAGAAGAACCTAGCCATTACAGAAGGAACAGGGGAAGAAAGAAAATGGGTAGACTTCTTAGAGGAAAAAAAAAAAAAGTGAGTGAGAGGATCTTCTATTGGATATGCCACAGCAGGAGTTATTTGAAGTGACTTACTTTGTTCCTTCCAATTCACCACAGTCTAGGGTTGTTATTTAAGTTGTATTGTTGTGAGAACCATAAAACATGTATTTTACAAATCAGCCAACTATTAGCTTTATTTAGTTATATCAGACGTTGAGGCCCCAGATGGATTCAGTTGGCACTGGTTTTCCTTGTTCATCTTTCCTGTAGCTGTATCTTCACAAACTGTAATTATCTTGCCGTTTGCTTTTGGTTCAATGTCTTTATTATGGAAAGGCCCTGAGTAAATGGGCTAGATTAGTCCCTGAAATGTAGATGGGTATGAACAGATGGACAGTACTGAGATGACTGTATTAGACATAGTTACTTGGCTGACCCAAGAAACAGAAGAAACTTGCCACTTTTTAGGCTGTAGAATAGAGTCTTGTGTCTGCAGTTGCTTTGTCTTTGGGTGTAGACTTGGCCATGTGATACATGAGGAACTGCTGCTGGAGGAATTTCTATAAGATGACGTTTTGGGGCTTGAGGGAGGGCTGAGATTTCAAGAGCACTGACTGCTCCCCTACAAGTCCCAAGTTCAACACCCAGGTCCCACATTGTGGCTCACAATCATATATAACTCCAGTTCCAGGGGATCCAATGCCCTCTTCTGGCCTCTGAGGGTACTGCCTGAGTTTGGTACACAGACACATGCATCTATACACATATAGTTAAAGTGAGATTTTAAAAGATTTAAAGGCCTCTTTTAATCCCCAGATAGAAATATCAAACCTGGCTGGCATTGCTGCCTTTCTCCCTCAGTCTTCCATTATCCATTGAGTTATGAAAATATGAATATTGCTCTTACAGCTGCCAGCTTGGGAACCCAAAGCTACAAGATGTCTCTCATGTGAGATAGGCTGACTTTGTTATTGAGGTGCTGCTGAGCCAAAGCCAGGGAAAGCCTACTCTAGACTTCTTGCTATGTGAGAAAAATAAAACTTTGTCTGTTCAGCTACTGTTGACTTGTTCATTGGTTGCAGCCAAACATATTTCCAATGAATACAGAATTCAGCATACTCGGAGGCGACTCCTCCTAGCATTTAAATAAATGCTTAATATCTTACCATGCAAAAGCATATTTTCTGAATCATTTTAATGGAATCTTAGAAAATCAGTATTAGAATGCAAAGTTCTTGTGCTTAAATTTCTTCTTTTCATATACAAAAATAAGTACTTGGGGAGATTAAATGAACATCATGAGATCACATGGATAAATGATTATCAGAAGATCACGTGACTACTAGTTATTTTATCCATTGCCAGACTTCGCTTGGAGTCACCCCTGTTGACACCAACGATAAATTATAAGTGTTGTGCACTGGGAGGTGCAAAATGCCAGGTGAAGAGCAGTCTACAGCATCTCATAGGTGAACTTCCTGGCAGGAAATAGGTCTGCCCCTAACCCTGAGCACGGGAAGTGCAGGCTGGAAAATCCACAGCAGAGTGCCAGCCTGAAGTGCTTGCTTAACTGCTCTTCCTCACACACAGCTGAGGAGGAGTTATTTTGCTGGATGGTTTGGGTTACTGATAGCCACTGAGATGTGTGAGCCTGCGGCAGCTGGCACACCAATGAACTCATTATTTTTGTCTAAAAGGCCATCTCAGTCCCTGCAGGACCATCTTGTGGGTATTTTTATATCACTTATAGCTAATGGGTTTGGATTTGCCACTTATAGCTCCAAAATGAATTTGAGTGATAGAAGGGCATTTTAAAATGAAACTTAAAGTCAAAGTAGATAGAAGCCGAGGATATAATATTGAGTCAAACCTTCAAGAGGTATATCATGAAAACTACTTAGATGAAGGAGATCTTTTTTTTCTTATGGCCAAGAAAAATAAAACACCTTAAAACTCAAACATGTCGCTATAACTTAAACACTTGTGATTCAATCCAGGTCAGGAGTCATCACTGCTGGGTGTCCTTTGAGCCTTCCATCCTGTGCATTGCCAGTAAGTGTATGAAAATGCAATTTGCACTCTTGGCTCTTTCTACCCTCTAGCCATCATTTTATTAATTTGTTCTTTGTCCCCCTCACTAGCTTGTTGGAGGGGGTGAGAGCCATTCTGTATTGTTTATTATGCCAACCTTAGTGAAGTTTACTGGGCCCCAGTGTAATTCGAGAAAGTTTGTTGACTCCATGAAGGCTGTCTACAACACTCTCTCTCTCACATTTGGCTGCTTAGTCAAGTTGACAAATGACCCCTTCCAGGTGAGACGAGAGAGGAACTCTCTTTTCGTTTGGGTGATAGTATCGATTGCTTTGGTATACAGGCTCTGGTGCATCGCAGTCCAAAGTTGTAAGGGTGTGGGAAAGTATTGGAGTGGCTGGAATGTGTTTCACTCACAGCAAAATTCCTGTGAGCTTAGATTTATTTAACTTACTTTTGTCTGAATGAACCACCAGGAAGAGACAACTTTTAATTGTGCTCTGTAGGATACAGCGATATTTTTACATTTCACAGAGCAGTGTTCTCTACAGACAATCTCTTCACCTTCAGTGGATCGTGTGCTCCTAGCCTGTGTGTGCATTGGTCTGTTACCCCAATAGAAATAGTATCAGGAGCCTGGCAAATGTTAGCCAGGCTTAGAAAGCCTGCGGGGAGAGTGAGTGAATGGAAACTGAGGTGTTTGTAAGCATTGTACAACAAGAGAAAGAGCATGACACTGTCCAAGACAGAGGCCCCCCGAGAGAGTTCCACACACCCCACCCACACTCGGGATGGAGATTCGTGTGAGATGTGGTGTAGGAGATCATTACTCATCTCTAAAGAGCAGCTGAGCTGCCAGCAAACTGAATTTTCAGAATAAGAGAAAATGTTCATTACAGACGTCCAGATCAGGGCTGCTTTTTCTGCACATGCCATGGAATCCCTAAGCAGCTTGATCTTTGAACCCCCGAGGAACTGAAAATCTACACAGAAGAGATTTGTATCTTGGAGTTATAGGAATCCCCCCCTTTGAGTGCTGCCAAGTAAAGGTCTAGCTTTATGACACAAACTACAAGGAATATGTCTAGGCTCTTTTAGAGGGCTGACATTTAAAATGCAGTTTAAACTGAAAATTGTAACTAAATGTGCCCAAATATTAAGAGTATGTGTGCCTGAGCTTAAGGGAGTGCTGCAATCACCAAGGCTGGCTTCTTGTTTCAAAAAGCCTTGCACATGCTACTTTAAAAATACTTGTCAGTTTAAAGTTGTTTTCCATTTTACTGAAGAGGCACATCCCAGAAAAGGAATTTGTCTGCTGGAAGAAAAAGAAAAAGCGGAGTCCTTGCATTTGTTACTTATAAAAGTGAGTCACCGTCTCCTCTTTTCTTGCCCCAGTCCGTTCAACTGATCACATGGGATCCCTGAGGACAAAAGAAAGGTTAAATTACCAGTGCCCCAAGTACTGAACACATTACTAATGCCCAGCAGACTCGGTTTGTTGGAGAGAAATGCTGTTTCTCTGAGTAGACTCTCCTGCCGCAGGGATGCAGATGTATAAGAACTCCAACAGGGTTTTGTTTTGGTTTTCTTAAAAACCTAACTTCCTATCAATATCCTGACTAACATAAAATCGGTCCTTTGTGAGTAAATTGAGTCTTTTCCTGATTTAAACTTGGCAGTATGGGAGCATTTCCTTCTCTCATTTTTCCTGGAGACAGGTCATATCCTGGCCTCAAGAGATGAACCTGGAACTCACAGAGATCTGCTGCTTCTCGATCTTCAGAGTGCTGACACTAAGTTGTCCACCACCATGTGCGGGCACCTAACCTTTCTTTTAATCCTACTAAAACATGTGTGTTTGCGAAAGCCTTCACTTACCAGGAAACTGGGACGGAGGGGAGGACATCCTATTGGGACTCTAGATGAGAGAAGCATGGGAGAATGGCAAAGTAGAAGGATCCAGAGGGTCCTAGAAACCTACAAGTAGAACATTATGATAGGCAGATTTGGGCCCAGGGGTCCCGCTCAAACTATGGCACCAGCCAAGGACAGTACAGGCGGTAAACTTTAAACCCCTACCCAGATCTAGCCAATGGTCAGAACAGTCTCCACACTTGAGTGGAGAGTGGGATATGACTTTCTCACATACTCTGGTGCCTCACATTTGACCATGTTCCCTGGAGGGGGAGACCTGGTGGCACTCAGAGGAAGGGCAGCAGGTTACTGAGAAGAGACTTGATACCCTATGAGCATATACAGGGGGAGGTAATCCCCCTCAGGAACAGTCATAGGAGAGGGGAATAAGGGGAAAAGGGGAGGGGAAAAGGGGGGAAAGGGAAGGGAGGGAAGAATGGGAGGACACAAGGGATGGGATAACCATTGAGATGTAACAATAATAAATTAATAATAAAAAATTAAAAAAAATGTGTGTTTGAAGAACTCAACCTTTAGAAAATAAATGGGACAAACAATGAGCATTTGTAAACCATTATGCGCGCACATACGCGTGTGCGCACACACACACACACACACACACACACACACACACACACACACACACACACCTTTCCTGATTGAAAAGAGTTGGTTATCTGCATCATGACATCCT
Source organism: Acomys russatus (assembly GCF_903995435.1). Classification (NCBI taxonomy): domain Eukaryota; kingdom Metazoa; phylum Chordata; class Mammalia; order Rodentia; family Muridae; genus Acomys; species Acomys russatus. Next base: position 17,368,039 of record NC_067161.1, read on the forward strand.
CCCTTGGAATACATAATAATTTATCTCTATGTAAAGGTAAGTGGAGAGAACTCACACCACAGAATTGTCTTCTGATCCCCTCGTACACACCATGGCATACATGCTCCCCCACTAATAATAATAATAATAATAATAATAATAATAATAATAATAATAATAATAAAATAATAATAATAATAATTTAAATGTTATTTGCCCTCACTGAAGGTCAGGTTGAGGCTTTGTACCCTATGTAACAATGGTTGAGGTTATGATATCATCACTCTAGGAAGGAGTTATTGCCTGCCTCTGTCTCTTGGCAGTGGGTTAAGTCTCCTGAGATTGTCTTACTTATCATGAGATGGGTCCATGAAAGGGAGGCTACACTGTGTGACCTTGGTCTTTTCTGCACATACTTGCTTCTCTGATTATACCGCAGGCAGGAGTCCTCCAGTCCGAAGCCTTGTGGATAAACTTTCAACCCACAGAGCTGTGATCCAGATGAGCTTTTTTCCTATTTAAATAAGGGCTTTTGCTCTTTTGCCCAGATTGGCCCTGAATTTCTGGGTCCATGTTACCCTCTTGTCTCAGACCACCCCCCAAGCAGCTGTAGCTGGGGCTACAGGTGCGCACCTTCATGCTACCCTACTTTTTTTCTTTATGCCCATAATTCTTATAACAGTGATACAAAATTTTGTAAAAAACTATCTACATGTATATAAAACGAAACAAAAAAAAATCTTGAGTTGTTTGCTCCCACAACTTCCCTTTTTAGAATCTGGGGCCACTCACTACATATAGTCATCACGGAACCGAACAACTCTTTAATTGAGAATATCTCCTAAGAAACTTGTCCGAGTACAGGAAGGAAGCAGTGGGAAATACTGTTTTATTCTCCAGGCCAAATTCTGGGCTTTTAAAGTTCAGAAGCTAAGAAATCAATCCTTTCATCACTATTTACATTTTTGCTTTTGGATGCCTGTCCTGTGAGTAGTAAGTACCTGTAAAAGACAACATGGTGCAGGTAGTGTGGTATTTTTCATATTATCCTATCCAATGGTGTTATATAAAAATAAATTGGTATCTTCAGTTTAGTGGATGTGTTCCTTGGGGGTTCTTGGTAGTATCTCCTAAGTGTTATCTGCTTGTGCTGTGCAGAAGTTGGCTCTTGACCACAGCATTCTTACCCTTTACCCCCCTCTCTCTTCTCTCTCTCTCTCTCTCTCCTGACACTCTTCTACTATATATTCTTTCTCAAAAGGACAGAGAGAAAATACTTGGAGTAGAGGTGTGTGTGTGTGTGTGTGTGTGTGTGTGTGTGTGTGTGTGTGTGTGTACGTCAGTGAGAATCAGTGATAGCTGCAGATGAGATTTTTAAGGACCCTAGTAATGATATGAAGTGCTCTCCCCTGGACCTCATGCAGCTGGAAGCATCAGTGGCAGCCTTGAATTTAGAGTGCCTTCGCTTGGCGGCATCCTTCTGAAAGTGATATTTTTGACGATGAACTCACTTTACTAATTAGAACCAATAACTTTTTAACTTTAAATCAGTTGCAGATTGGGTGTATGGCAACTCTGTCTCTTCTGACAGGCTTCCATTATAAAGCCAACCATTCATACGCAGTGATCTAAGGGACCCTGCAATGTTCTTAGCAGCTTTTTATTTGACATAGGGGAGGTAGTCTGCATCTTTCACGGGTAGAAACACAGAACACTAATTATCCTAGTTCATAGAGCAGCACAAACAATTAACTCAGAGACTGAGACTCACCCAGCTAACTCTCAGAGTGGGAGTTGTTGCTGTGATATACAGAAAATGAAAAAAAAAACACTTTTATTTCTGTTTTTATAAAGATTGTTTTCCATTGTGTGTACGTGTCTTTGTGTGTACACACACACACACACACACACACACACACACACACACACACACACACACACACACGAGTGCAAGGGTCTGTGGAGGCCAGAAGAAGAAATCAGATCTCCTGGAACTGAAGTTACAGACAGTTGTGAATAACCAAGTGGATGCTGGGAAATAAATTCAGATGCTCTGGAAGAGCTGCAAGCTCTCTTAACCACTAAGCCAAAAAAAAAAAAAAATCTTTTTCTCTGAAAGACATAACAGGATATGAAAACAATTATCTAAACATTTATATGACAAGGACTTATATCAAGAGTAAACAAAGAACTCTTGTGGTTCATAATAGGAATGGAAACAACCAAATTTAAAATGAGCGAGTGATGCATACAAGAAAACCACACTGAAATACCACTTTGCAGCCAATAGAGTGGCTAAAATTAAAAAGACTGTTAATAACAAATGCTATCAGTCAAAATGCCCATCAGCACACCAACAGATAGGCCAAGTTTACTATGTGTATGCAATAGGATTCTATTTAGTAGAACAGTAAAGAGGAATGAAGCAACAGCATGGCTGAATCTCAAAATAGTTTTGCCAAGTAAAACAGTCAGGCAAAAATGAGCACATATTGTACTTTCCTTTCATGTAACATTCTAGAAGAATAGAATCATCTATAGTGATCGGTAGGTGCCTGAGAGTGGCTTGGGAAGTTAAGAGGGTGAGGCAGGATGGGAACACAAAGAAATTTTTCCATGTGTTGGGTATCTGTGGTGATGGCTTTATGTTGCCTAGACATGTGAAAACTCATCAAACTGTCCTTAGTAGTTCACCACATGTCACTCATATCTCAATAAAGTTCTTCTTAAAAGAGAAGCATGGATTGGAAGAAAGTGTTTATAATATATTGCTGATAAAGGACAGAATAAAAAGAAAATGTAAAAGCTAGAATAATGTAGATTTTTAAAATTCCCAGAAATCAACATGAGAAAAGGTAACCCAGCAGGAGAATGGGCAAATATGTCCATTAGAACATGCTTCTGACCACGAGAGCCCCCAAAATAACAAGGCAAAAGAGAAGTAAGTAGATCCAGCATTCTCACAACCTTTAATTGTTTTGGAATATGACAATCAACACATTCATAACAGGTTTAAACACATTAAGACTATTGTATTTCTAAGAAAATCTTTTTAGATTAAAATATATGATAATAACCAAGCATGGTGGCACATGCCTGTGATCCCAGATCTTGGGAAGGCAGAGGCAGGCTTATCTCTGTGAGTTCGAGACCAGCCTGGTCTACAAAGTGAGTTCAAGACAACCAAGGCTACACAGAAACCCTGTCTAGAAAAACTATATATATATATATGATAATAAGACATGGAGACCAGGGACCAGATTGGAAGCCACAGACTGAAAGAACTGGAGAACACTAGGTGAGTGGGGTCCTGCACAGTGCAGACCACAGGCAGGCTTGGCCCCAGGCCAAACAACAGCCCACGGAAGACCTGAACCCACTCTCCAGGCTTTGGAATGGAACCCACCTGTGAACTTCAGCCTGCCTCTGTAGCCAAGGCCCAGTGTGTGTGGTGGTGGAACACCAAATCTCCCGGCCTGGGGAAGTCTCAGGGAAACAACTGAATCTATTTTTGGAACACTCCTTCATTGCTGGTGAGAATGCAAACTTGTACAACCACCTTGGAAATCTATCTGGCGCTTTCTGAGAAAACTGGGCATAGGGCTTCCTCAAGACCCAGCTATTCCACTCCTTGGAATATACCCAAAAAATGCTCCACCATCCAACAAGGACATATGCTCAACCATGTTCATAGTAGCCTTATTCATAATAGTGAGAACCTGGAAACAGCCTAAATGTCCCTCAGTTGAAGAATGGATAAAGAAACTGTGGTACATTTATACTATGGAATACTACTCAGGTATTAAAAGCAAGGAAATCCCGAAGTTGTGGCCAAATAAATGAAACTAGAAACAATCATACTTAGAGAGTTAACCCTGAAGCAGAAAGACTCACATGATATATACTCACTTATAATTGGGCACTAGCCCCAAAGGCATGTCCCACGAAAGTCTTCACTTACCAGGAGATTGGGATACATGTGAGGACATCCTACTGAGACACTAGGTAAGAGAAATATAGGAGATGGGGAAATAGAAGGACCCAAAGGGTCCTAGAAACCTACAAGAAGAACATCTTGACAGGTGGATTGGGGCCCAGGGGGGTCTGCTCAAACTATTGCACTAACCAAAGGCAATACAAATAGTAAACATCAAACCCCTATTCTGATCTACCCAATGGACAGGACAGTTAAGTGGAGAGCAGGGACTGACTCTGACATGAACTCTGGTGCCCCATATTTGACCACCTCCCCTTGGTGAGGAGGCCTGATGGCACTCAAAGAAAGAATAAGCAGGCTATCAAGATGAGACTTGATAGCCTGTGACCATATAGTGGGGGAGGAGGTCCCCCTCTTTCTTAGACCTAGGGGAGGGGAATAGGGTGAAAGCAGGAGGGAGGGAGGAACAGGAGGATACAAATGATGGGATAACAATTGAGTTGTAATCTGAATAAATTAATAAAATTAAAATTAAAAAAATGAAACAAGAAAGAAAAAAGTTACTAGGCCAGATGAAAGATTCTAAGTATACATAGTTTAATATTTTAGGTGCACACACACACACACACACACACACACACACACGAGTATATTTTCACATTTGCCATTGATCTGTATTATATCCTGGATATCTTAGCTTTGTTTGATCTGGTATCAATTTCCTTCCACTTAAGAAGCATGCTGTATTGTTTCTTTATGATGATAAACTCTTTTAGTGTCCAGTTACATAAAAATACCTTCTCTTTGCTTCAGCTAAAACTTTCTTGGTCAGTGGTATACTGACATTTATTTTCAAGCCCTGTTTGTCTAATATAGTTACCTTGTTTTATGTTGAGAAGACAGTATTGTTTCAGCATCATTGTTAGTAATACAGCGTTTCTTTTGTCTGCTTTTCTGCTTTTATTTTGAAAAGAAAAATAAAAGCTAAAAATAAAAGACAGAAAGCTATTTACATTTTACCACTATTCTCTCTCTCTCTCTCTCTCTCTCTCTCTCTCTCTCTCTCTCTCTCTCTCTCTCTCTCTCTCTCTCTCTCTCTCGTGCTTCTATTGACATATGATATATAGCATTTCTAACCAAAGTTAACTTTACAAATAATCATAGTAAACCCATACTTGTTAAAGAAAGAGGATGAATTCCCTATGTGATCCTTTGACAATTCAAAGCTTATCATTCGGGCATGTGAGAAAACCCATGAAATGTCTCCCCAACTCTCAATCTTTTGTTTGTTTTAATTTTCTCAGGAGACATTCCCAAGGGGAAGATTGCACAGCTAGGAAGGACATGGGACTTTTCTTTAGTTTACATTCTAAGAGACTGCACTTGGGACATTATAGACTTAGACAGAATAAATTATTTCTCATTTTGTGATTTAATAAGGACATGGAAGAAAGAGCTCTATATTGGGCATTTCAGGACACAGGACATATGCCATTCTTTCTACTAATAAGCAGGCTCTTTGTAGCTATATTTTCACCACAGTGTTAGATCGATGACAGGACATCCATGCATGTCATGGTCCTCTACAGGAGGCATATCACTTGACTTATCCTTAGCCTGCACTTCTGTTGGACCCTTGAACAGGGATTGCAAACTCCAGCTCCCCTGACTGCAACTGTAAATATTCATTTGCCCAGACTAATTTTAGTTATTCTTTTTTATTTGTCTATACATTATATTTACAAAGGTACTATCTTTAACGTATATCAACAATATGTCATTCTGTACCTCTAGAACAGCCCACCCCTGAGTGGCAGAGTAGATGGGAGAGGATGGGTGGCTGTCCTTCAAGGTCTTTCCCCATTGTTTCCATTGCTTTCTCTGAGGATGACCCTTGATCTCGTCTATTCTTTCTACTTGTCTTCTATGCACTTATGCAGATGCAAGTTTGCCTGTATGCACTTAAAATTCATGTCATTCTAAGGCCATTCTAAGAATGGCCCTCATAGGCTCAGATTTGAGCGCTTGGTCATTAGAGAGTGGTGCTACTTGACAGGGTTTAGGAGGCGTGGTCTTTGTGGAGTTGGTGCTGCCTTGTTGTGGGGAGGGCTTTGGGGTTTCAGAAGGCCAAGCCAGGCTCAGTGGCTCTTTCTCTTCCTACTTCTTGTAGCTTTGCATGTAGGACTCTCAGCTACTTTTCCAGCACCATGTCTGCATGCATGTTACCGTGCTCCCCACTATGAAGATAATAGACTAAACATCTGAAACTTTAAGCAGGCTCCAATTAAGTGCTTTCTTTTATAAGAGTAGCCATGGTCATGGCATCTCTTCACAGCAATAGATCACCGACTAAGACAGAAACTGGCACCAGGGAGCAGGGTATTACTGTGGCAGGCCTGACCAATGTGAACTTTGAGACATTGTTACGAAAGCAGTTGAACACTTTAAGTGGGACTCAATGGGTCACACTTTTAGGGACATGGAAGACAGTGGTGCTGAGGTCAACGTACAGTGTGATGGCCCAGTCCAAGAGGTTTCAGCGAAGAAAATATTATAAGTGGCCCAGAGACTGTTTGTGTGATATTTTGGTGAAGAATATGGCTTGTTTTTGAATTTGTCCCAAAAAAATCTGCCCAAGGCTAAATAGAAGACATTTTGGATTCACAACGTTGTCGGAGAAGATTTTAAGACAGCCTAGTGTTGACTCTGTTGCTTGGTTATTAGTGGCCATGCTTACGCAGGTCTCTAATGAAAAGGAGCAGGCTGAGGAAGGAATGTTACAACATGTACAGTTTGAGGAAAAAGGAATGCCAGGAAGCAGAATGTAGTGAAGCCCAGTGTTTGAGGCGATAAAAAGTTTAAAGAAAAACTTGATCCCTAGATGAAATAAAGGGACTGGTGATCTCAGGGCAAGACCTCACCCAGTTAATTTTCCAACTCATGAAAAGTAACTAAAGAAAAGCTGGGGTTTGGTGTGGCAGCACACACCTTTAATCCCAGCAGTTAGAAGGCAAAGGCAGTTGGATCTCTTGAGTTCAAGGACTGCCTGGTCTAAAGATCGAGTGTCAGGACAGGCAAGCTTTAGGAAAGAAGAAAACCATTGAGAAAAGAAAGCTGGTGAAAATTTACTTGGCTGAGGGGGCCATGTTCAAGCCCCAACAAGAAGAACTTGGCAGCTTTGGCCATGAGGTTCTAGCCGTAGAGTCAAGGATACATGAAAAGGGTTGTAGACGCTCCCTCTGTGGCTAAGAAAAGATGCTGAGGTGAAATGTGTGTCAGGGGTGTCCCTACATGGAAGTCCAAGAGGCCATTGCATGAAACTGTGAATGTGAAGCCTGGCTTGTCTTGGAGAGCCCAAGATGTTGGAGATGGCAGCGTTGTGGGATACATGACAAGGAGAGCTGCTAACAGGGTGTGGAACCAACCCGAGAGAGAAAGAGAGAGAGAGAGAGAGAGAGAGAGAGAGAGAGAGAGAGAGAGAGAGAGAGAGAGAGAGATGTGTTTTGTAATCAACAAAGCTGAAGGGAGTTGGAGATCTGAAGAGTGCTTTGACATCAGACATGGAGATGCAGAATTTGGTATTTGCCCAGATGGTTTTTACTTTTGCTTCTGCCCAGCATTTCCTTACTATGCTCCCCTTACCCCCTCTTGGAATGGTCATGTATATCCTGTGCCTTTGTATGTTGGAAGTGCATGATCTGCTTTATTTAAATTTTATACAGAGTTACAATTAAGATATTGTTTTGAGTTTCAGAAGAAACTTTGAACTTTGGACTCAACAGTATTGAGACTTTTATAGTGTATGAGGAATTTAAGTTGGACCGAATTAATTTTCGTATTATGGTATGACTACAATCCTATGGGGCCAGGGAGTGGAACATGTGGTTTGAATGTAAATGGTCCCATAGGCTAATATTTTAATGCTTGGTCATTAGAGAGTGGTGTTACTTGACAGGTATTAAGGAGGTGTGGCCTTGGTGGAGGAAGTGTGTCACTGGGGGTGGGCTCTTGGACTTCAGAAGTCCAAGCCAGATGCGCTCTCTCTCTCTCTCTCTCTCTCTCTCTCTCTCTCTCTCTCTCTCTCTCCCTACTTCCTGTGGATTAGAATATAGACCTCTCATCTACATCTCCAGCACCATGTCTGCCTGCATGTTGCCACATTCCTTGCCATGATGATAATGGACATCTGAAACTGTAAGCCAGGCCCAATTAAGTGCTTTTGTTTATTAGAGTTGTCGTGGTCATGGTGTCTCTTTACAGCAGTAAAACTGTGACTAAGACACATCCTTATATATTTTTTTGCATTCATTTTTTTTCCTCATTATGTTTTGGAGATCTTTTACTGATGAAGAATTTCAACTGAACTCTAGTCTTTAAAAATACTACGTATCAGTGTGTTCAAAGTAGCAACCATGCTCACATGAGTTGAGTGCCTGGCCTGCATCGATGTTCTGGCCCTTAATGGAGGGCATCTGTGTAACATTTATAATAGCTCTATAAAGAATGGTATTTCACAGTCATTTTACATTTATGGGAATCTAAATCACTAGATAGGTAGATAGTCTTGGCAAGTTTAAATCGTTGCTAAGCAGTGGACTGTAGTTCTGACGGCTTTGTTTCAAACACTGTGGTGTGTTCCTGGTATGAGTGCACCACACTCTTTTGTTTTTGTTTTATTTTCTTTGTGTGTGTGTGTCTGTACATAAATGTGTGTTATATGCACATGTGTGTATGTGTCTGTGTCATATGTACATGGGTGCACCTGCGTCTTGCTTTGTTGGTCTCTTTGTTCCTTTAAGAAAGAAAAGGTTTCTCACTGAACTGGAAGTGGGGTTGCCTTTCAGGTAAGCTTCTGGGATCTGCCTGTCTCCACCACCCCTGAGTGCTAGGGTATAGGCACTCACAGACATGGCCAGTACTAACATGAGTTCTGAGGATTTTATGTCAGGTTCCAGGCTTACGTGGCCAGTGTTCTTGCCCACTGAGCCACCTTCACCGGCCCCAATATAACATACTTTAATGTTCCTCTACTTATATACATAGTTAAGTTGCCCTAATATCTTTATTATAGGCATTATTATACATTGGAAAATTTTGTTTACTTGCCTTTGTTTTTGTGTGCAAATACTTATGTAGAATGAAGGCCTAAAAATAAATCTCTGAGTCAAAAGTTCAATGCAGTTCAAATTGTGACAATCTAAGTGGTAGGATGCTTGCTCTACTGGTTAGTTATTGGGTCTCCTCAGAACTCACAGTGACAGTCTGAACTGTGGAACCCAGAAGCTTTCCAAGCCCTCAGCCAGAGTGGTCTCTTCTTACCATGATCTCAGCCTCTGTTTCATACTCCTCCTGGTATTGTACAAGGAGAGTGGTTGGGCCACAGTTGCCCAACCCCTAGTTACGATTTATGACATTACATGTTACATGTATTATAGCAAGCAATACAGCCAGCATATGCACAAGGCTCAGTGGGTTGTCAGTGGGAACCAAAGGGCCATCTCTGGATATAACCAGCTCTTCTGGACCAGTCAGACTTGGAGCAGAGTCTGTGATCAAAGGATCCCAGGCTGACTTCTGCCTTGTTATGGGTACATGAAGGTGTCATCAGCCTAGCTTCTACTTTTCTTAAAGAGACTAGCTCACTTTCACTTTGATAAATCTTGCTGCCTCTCTCTCTTCCACTACATAGAGTCACTTTTGAACAATGCTCAGCATAAATACCATGTGTTCAAGGTCGCATGTGTCTGTGTTACGCATTCCACTTAGATGGGTGCCAGAAGTGAACACAGAAAGTGACAGTTTCTGAGCAGTCAAAGACTTCTGGCTTGATTTACTGAAAAATACAAGTAGGGATTCATATCTGGGTACCTTAGGCATGGAGTGAACAGGGGATATGTTACAAGAATATAAAATCATACTTAGTATGAACCCTTCTCTTTCTTGGGAGTTACATGACAGATCTTCATTTGGATATGCAAATGAAAGCATTTTTATGAGGACCTGATCCTATAATAATTATCAGAAAAGACAGAGTTTGAGCTCTAGCCTTGCTTGCTGGAGAATTACATTCTGTTTTCCTAGAAAATACTATACTTCAGCATAATCTATTCTGCACTGAGCATTTAATAAATATTTTATATGGCATCTTATTCTTTGTTTCTTGGTAGTAGAAAGCATAAATTGGGTACTTTGGGGGAGATGTTATTATAGTTTGTATGTATATTAAATATGTTTCTATATATGTGTATATATGTATATATGTGCACATACATCTATGTGTACATAGATGTACATACATATATGTGTGCAAATATGCACTCTCACCACACAATTTCCTCATTTAAATACTTTCTTTATTTTAACTCTCTATTACACGTTTAAGTAATGACCTTCCTCACTTTGCATGAAGAAATTAATTCAAAAGTCTTATCACTAGGTTGAAATCAATTCCTAAAAGTTAACTTTGACCTCCCTGCATATTTATCAATGCTCTCCCTGGAAGTTCTTTCCGTCTGTGTGAGACAGAGCAGCCCTGAGGCCAGGCCTGCCAGGTTGAAGAGGAGACATGAACTGCAATGGACCTTTGCAGTGGACTTTGTGGGAGATGGAGCCAATGGAATGCAGGCTCTCCTGAAATCCCTCCATACTGTCTGCCATCACCAGGTCTGCCATGACACAGAATAAGGCCTTTCAAGTGCCGGAGGGTTCCCCAGGTTTATTTCCTCTTCGGTAGCCTCCTATTTGGTAGACAAATGCTCAAGGTTAAGTGAGCAAAACACACAGGCAGGATGCGTGTGGATGATCAACTGGAGAGGAATGTGAGAAGTGAGGGAGTTCTTGCATCGACAGATTAGGCTGAGACATAATCTGTTTCCTATTAAAAATGTCTTAGAAACAAGAGCATGTTTGGGGAAAACAACCCTAGACAAAAAGCTATTGAATAAGTTTCTACTTGAATTGCAATAGCTGCCTTACCCTGTCTTGGCCAGGCAGTCATTGCTAAGTCATATTAGTAAAAACAGAATGGAAAGTTGTAAGTCACGTCATTTCGATTTCCATTTCAGATGTCGGCCTGTTCACTGACATTAAAACTTGGAGCACGCCATTAGTCCCAGCACTTGGGAGGCAGAGGCAGGTGGAACTCTGAGTCTGAGGCCAGCCTGGTCTATAAAACAAATTCCAGGGCAGCCAGGGCTGTTATAAAGAGAAACCCTGCCTCAAAACCAAAGGGGGGGTGTCTTGATCATTGAAAATTATTTCCCTTTGATTTATGAAAGTTTCTGCTTTCCCTAGAAGTAAGCTAATGCCCTGCTAGAAGGTGAGACCATCACCCTTACCCCACAGCCTCATTGTCAGGAACATTTTAACATTGTAACCATGTATGGATCTTATAGCTCTCCCTTTCAGTTTTTGCATGTTCTAAAACATGCGTGCAGATTTCCACAGGGAAGGCTAACCCCACCTATCACTTTGATGTACCAGAAAAACAAACCTTGTGGATACTGGTTTGTTGCAGATGCCATAGAAGATCAACTCCCACTGTCTTGTGGGGTTTACTTATGTAGATGGACACAAGAGCAAGTCTCTTCTTACCACACCTTGACAGTGGGGTTCTGTGAATCATTACCACCCCTCACTGTTAGCACCCCGCTTCCCAATCAAGCTGAGGCAAAGGGCTGTCTCAGCACTTCCAGCTGTAGCCACCTTGCGATTTCCTTTGCAGCAGTCATTGCTCTGTATTTATGAATAAATGCTTTTTTTTTGCTGACTTGCTTCTGGAAAATATTAGTAAGTGGGGGAAGAGTCTGGGAATTCCTTCATGCCAGAGCACATATTCAAATCACTGTGAGTTCTGAGTCCGTGTTTTTCAGGCTAAGATCTATCTAAACAAAGTTGTGAAGATTCCCTTGTGGACATAAGTATGAGCTGTTAGACAATTATTGGTTTGACTCTTCCATTGGGAGTAGGGAATGGGGAGATTTGAGACACACATGCAACTGGTTATTTAGTATTTGATTTTGAGACTCCCTCTATAACATAATGAAACTGACTCCTCGGTCTACCCATGATAATCACCTCGAGCCTTCTTCAGCACATCGCTGAATGCCGCACCATCCTGAGTCTGAGGCAGTTTACCGTATTTTTCAGACTATAAGATGCACCTGACCATAAGACACACCCAGTTTTCAGAGCAGTAAAACAAGAAAAAGAGTAAAAACAGCAATCTGAGCATGAGGCGCACCCTTATTTCCCCCCACTTTTGGAGGTGAAAGTGCGTTTTATGGTCTGAAAAATATGGTAGTTACTGGCTGACATTTCACTACTCTCGGGCTTTCCTGCTTTAGCAAGAAATCTTTGTAGAGTATGTTGGCAGCTGTCTCAGAATCTTGGTAGAGTAGGTGGATCTCCTGGGACCATAGGCAAAGACTCACTAGACTCCAAGTATGGCTCTACATGGAACCGACAGAGATGAGCTCTCTTCTCAGATGAACACTCGTATATTAATTCAAACCTGTGTCTAGGCTGATTTCTCCACACTCACTCAAGCCATGAATAACTGAATCATTGAGAGCTAGGTCTTGAGATGGCTACTTCTCTGAGTCGTCTTGTGCGTCTCACTTCCCTTCTGCATCTGCATTGATGGTGTAGCCATAAGCAAAGATGCCATTCGTTTTCCCTCTGTGCCCACCAGCTCATGCCTTCAGCAGACATCACCAGGATGAGGACAGGCTTTCGTTTACAAGAGAAAAACAGACACGTGAACTTGAGCATGAGGTCTCCAAAGACTAGGTCACACTACATTGATAATTACCCAAAGTAAATCGAATGATTTTGTGTTTAGGGTTTCACAGATTATGTTCCTCTCTGTTTATGCTGAACAACTGAAAGATGATTAGATTTCCAGATGTATTACAGATGTGATTAAGTTATAAATTATGTTGCTGGGATTGTGGTCAGGGTCAGGTGTTTTGAAGTTTGGGGCTTCTTATTCAAGTAGTTCAAATAGAAATCCCACACACGTTTCAAGTGCAGCTAGAAAACGGGATTCAAAGAAAAGTTATGGGGTAGGTCTGACTATACTGCAAAAGAACAGTCGGCCATGAGAGTGAAGATGCTCTGGTACCTGAGTTAGTATTTGGAGCTTCATTTTATGGGCTTCACAAAGAGAAGGAGCCTGGGTACTAAGGGATATAGAGAATGTGGTTCTCTGTTCTTATTAACAGGTTAGGCCACAAAACATTTTTCTGCCAAACACGTCCCTACCCACAATGCATCTGATTTTAGTCATATGCGTGCCCAGTTCTTCAGAGGCATAACGATGCTAACTAGGAGATTCTTCTTTTAAAAAAATGACTTGAGGCCAGTTTTGCCTTATTATGTGTATACCTCAAACCATCTCAGACTGAGTCTCATCCCCCTTGCACCTGGACATAACTGAACATACGTTTAAATAGGTGTGATATCATTAGGGTAGGGGAAACTGATTCCATTGTTTGGAGTAGAATGTTCAGGTGGGGGCTCAAGGCTGCTAGGAGCATTGATCAAGGAGGGCCATGGGTGCCTAGTATGTGCAGGTGAAAACACTAGGTTGCCAGCTGCATTATTAGAACAAAGCAAAGAAGTGTAAGAGACTGTCTATAACCTAAACTAAGTAGAGTCTGACGTCACTAAACTGATCTGTGTGCTTGCCTGCCTCAACAGACCACTGGATGTCACTCTTAAGCTGTGCAAGCATATCTCTAGCTCCAACAGCAGTTTCTGATAGTACATTTGAAGTTAGGAGACACAGCCAGGTACGGAAATCCCTGAAATGACTTGGCTAGCCCATTTGCAGGATCTATGAAGTACGTCGAAGTTTACTCTAGGTTCCTGTACATTTTCTCTAATTTTGCTTTCAGTAGCCATTAAGAGTAGTAGTAATCAGAGAAAATCCCACCAGTGTCAGGTGTGGTGACACACGCCTGTAATCCCAGCACTCACGGAGGCAGAGGCAGGCAGATCTCTGTGAGTTCGAGGCAAGCCTGGTCTGTGAAATGAGTTCAGGACAGCCACGGGTAAGCAGAGAAATCCTGTCTTAAGAAACAACCAACCTGGTTAGTGAAGACTTTCATGGGACATGCCCCTTGGGCTAGTATGCAGATATAAATGAGTATATACCACTTGAGTCTTTCTGCTTCTGGGTAAATTAATAAAATAAAATTATATATATATAAAAAACAACCAACCAACCAAATCAAACCAAACAAAACCAAAAAGGACACATCCCATCATTCAACATCCCCATTAATTGCATGCTGCATGCACAGCATTGAAGAGTTGAACTATGAGTGTGATGGACAAGAAGAGATGAGATAACATCATGCACACATTGGGAAATAATCTAAATAGGGCAGTGCTGTGGCTTGAGTGCACCTTCAAGACTGGTGTTGAAACTGAACTGCCTTTGTCACAGCGTGGATGCATTGGAGCTGTTATTGGGGGTGGGTTAGCTATTGCACATTGGCTTTGTTATAGAGAATGTTTTCGTGCGTGCTTTCTTCCCACTTGGATGCTCTCTACCATGTTACAACCTCCATGTGGGCCCGTCAGATATCAGCGCCAAGACCTTCGGCTTCTCAGCCTCTAGAACGTAAGAAAGAAGTCCCTTCAATGTATAAATTGCCTGGTCTGTGGGTGGTCAGCATGGCAGACAAATCAGAAATTCTATCTGTGCATTCGACTCAGTGACTTTGTGCCTCAGAACGATGAATGATGGAGCCCAACTTTTATGTGTCTGCTCTGGAAGCAGAGGTCTGCAAACTGTGTCCCCCAGATTTTAACTGCTGGGTGGCTTCTGGCTAGATTATACCAACTTGAAGCTGAAGCATCAAATTGCAAAGGGTGAGAGGCAGAAGGCGCTCTCTGTCTGTCCCAGTGCTACTCAGCTTCCTTCCCAGCAGACTCAGAGAGGAATGTTACTGAATTCAACATTTCCCCCCCTTCAGTCTTGTAACTCCAACATTTATAACTGCTTCTCATGCTCCGGATGACAAGGCTAGCCTGGTGGTTAGGGTTGGAATCTTATCTTGCTGGGTTCTTGAAATTGCAAGAAAAGACCACACAGATTTGCACATGCAGCAAGGAGATTATGTGGAAACACAGTGACGGAGAAGACTTGAATGGACCACAAGGCAGCAGTGGGTCACATAAGACAGTCAAAAGCCCTGATTATTGATTTTGTTTGAGGTTTCAAGAGTTTCATTGGGTTCAAGAATAAGGGAATTGAGGGTACCAAGGAGTGAGGTGAGGGTGGTTCTCTATTTTGATTGATAAAGTCATGTAATTATTTTCTACTGTATATGACATTTCTCCTGATTTTAATCGTAGGCGCTTTCAGAGATGCATAGGCATGAGCTGGGGAATAGGGGTTTGTTCTTAAAGTTTATCTGAGAACACAGTTAGCCTTACTTCCCATGTGCCCCAAACCAGTTCAGGCCAGATTAGTCTCTCCATCCTTTTACCTGCATGCATTGGGAAAGTATTTGAATAGAAACCATTCATGTTTGATTCTTGTTGGAGGAGGGGAATCGTATTCCATTGTTCAGAGAGGTCTGTACATGTGGCTCAGTACAGATGTGAACCCACAAGTTGCCATGTATTTGGAGAGAGGTATATGTGCAAAGCACATGCAGGTAAGATAGGCTGCCCAGCACATTATTTGAAGATAGAGAGTATCTTCTCTCATGACCCAAAACAAGTAGAGATCCAGGTTGCTAACCTATTCCCTGAGCCTGCCTCTGCCTATCTTTTGTGCTCTTTCAGCCTTCCAATAAATGTGTAATTCGTTCTCTGTATTAAGTCACCTCTCTTTCAAACCCCTAGCCTGTATTCCTTTTCATGATAGAGTTCTACTGTAGCAAGTATGCCATGAAAGATATAAATATAGAATATATATTTTTTTCTATATTTATAAATAAATAAATAGATATAAAAAGAGATACTTATTCCTCACTCAGTATCAGAGTCTCATAGCTGAGAAGCACATTGAATGAGAATCTGATGTCCATCATATAGACCTAATCATAGGGCAAGTGATGGCCAGCTAGAAATGATAGAATGTAACTCTCTAAACAAAGATCTACTGATAGACACACTAGAGGAAACTCATGTTGAATTAGATGAATGATGGTCTCCACATTGTCCCTTTCTTAGAGATTTTCAAAGATGCTTTAGCTATAGGGGATTTTGACCTTCATTTTTGATGGGGTTTTGATCCAGGGGTCTAGTTATTTGTCCCTAACTGATCTGAAATTTGTTCTGTAGACTAGGATAGACTCAAACTTACAGGGACCCTCCATAAGTGCTAGAATTACAGACATACACCACCACACTTGGCTTCCTTTCCATTTGACTTTAGGCACTAAATCTTCTCCAACAAACACAGCCTCCATAGTTTGACCTTGACGCAGCAAGTCAACAATGCTTGCTTTGAGAAACTGTCAATCCAGTGGAGGAAACATGGCGTGTGCAAACAGTAAAAGGAGACAGAATAAGGTTTTCTGGGAGCAGCACACACAAGGATAGTCCACTTGTCACCAGCTGGCAGTCAGCTTTCATGGAATGTTTTGGAAGAGAGAAAGAAGGCAGGGGTGTGGTGCACAGCTTCTGCTAACACTCTCTCATCCCTTTGCTTACGGCAGGGGCATTGTTATTAATACAAGCTGAGTCTCTCTTCCCTGAAATCTTTATGACCAGAATGTTTGAAATGTCATAGCTTTTCAGCTGGGGACTATTTACAGGTATTCCAGTAGCTAGCTGAAAATCTGAACTCGGAAGTGCGCCAACCATGCCTGGTTTATACTCAACAAGTTTCATATTTTAGGATGTTTCACATTTCAGATTCTTTGGTTAGGGACACCCAACCTGTTTTTTATGTGTGCACGCACATGTATATTATGCACTGGGGGTGCTCGAGTGCCACAGCACGCATGAGAAGTTCTGAGGACAACTTGCAACAGTAGCTTCTTTCCTTCTCCCACCTGGGTACCAAGGATTGAACTCAGAGCTTCCGAATGCTGGCAAGGACCTTCATCCATTGAGCCATCTCGCCAGCACCTATATTTAAACTTTAATGACCCATTTGAGAACAAAAGACACTTACCCATAGAGTTTTGCTTAGTGCAGGCTCTTCCCCTCTTCCCCAACATGTCAATGCCGTTTTCTTTTTTTCTTTTCTTTTTTTTTTGGTAACCAGGGAGAACACATAATAATTTCTGAAGTCTCTCAATAATACATGCTTTAAATTTTAAATAGTTAAATGTTATTAATTGTACAGAATTGTTTTCTTCTTTATCATTTGCACAAATGTATTTCATATGCTTTGTGAGAATCTGCATTCCCTTGTTCCCCTCCTTTGTTTTTTGTTTTGTTTTTCTATTGGTTGCTCTTCGGCTTTCAGACTTTTTTTTTTTTTAACATTCTACAGATCAGAGGCACATGTGTTTCTTGTCTTTGTGTGTTTGCCCTATTTTGCTCAACACGGTTATCTCCAGTTTCATTGATGTTCCTGCAAATGACATGACTTTATTCCTCTTTATGACCAAGTAGTATTCCATTGTGTATACACGGTATGTTTTGTCTGTTCATTTCTCTGAGCACAAACATCTCAGCTGATTTCATAGCTTGGCTATTGTGATGGTACGTAGTAATACACTCTTGAGTTTCCCAATAGAGCAGGGTTAATTCTTTGTTCTGTGCAAAGGGTTTCTTTTTCTATGTGTTTGTGTTCATCTGTTTTATTGTCTCCTAGGAAACATGTGATTAGATGCCCTGGTTCCAGCTTTTCTCGGTCCTGACTCTTCATTTCTCACCTCTGGAGTCAATGAAATAATCATTGTCTTTTCAGAGCACCAGGATTGGAAAGAAAAGAGAAAGACACCTTCTAGCTACAGAGTGGGGCCGTCAGTCCATGGGAGCGTTTGAACCTCAGTGTGTTTCATCCTCTTCCCGGGTCATTCATCTTTGAAGATGGTGACACAGCAGGGTGAGAGATGACCTAATGATGAGGGGCGTCTTCTTCACAAGCTGCCATTTGAAGAGGTGGCTTTTGAAGAATAAGAAGGAGATGTAGGAGGGGTGGGGATTCACAGTTAACTCTTCTCCTTACCTACTAAGCCAAGTATATATTTTAAAATTTCTTCAGGGACTGACTTAAAAGGGAAAAGCCAGAGGCAAGGGGAAGAGACGATTCACTGCCCACCCCAACTATGTGTGCACGACTTGAGTCTCTTTGGATGGCGTCTTTCCTGCTTAATGACTTGGCTTAAGGAATTCTGTTCCCTAGCTGTGGACAGCAGTGGGGGTTATGGAAAAAAATTCCCTGAGCTTGAACCCCCTATTACTTTGCTCAGTATCAAAGCATGTTCCGTGCATAATTCTGTGCATTTAGTGTGTTTTTTTTTTTCCCCGTAGCAAGTCATTCCAGGTGGATGTGACAACTTGACGGTTACTAGTACAATACGAGCCACACACTTATTTAACACAGGTTTTACACTAACCTAAAACAAAATACCTCTGTAACTATGGCTTGTTGAGCACACCACGGAGCTTTTTACAAATGAAAAGGGCTAATGAGATACTGATATGTTTTGAGTATGGGTCCAAGAGAGGGCTGGAAGGACTTGGCTGCTTGACAGCATTACATTACAGACCAACTTCAGTGCAGAGCAATACACAGTTCACATACACCTTAATGGGAACCTCCTGGCTCTGACTCACGGCAAGAAGTGAAGCCAAAGACTTGAGTCTGAAGCCTTTTCTTAAGTTCCTTGATTGAAATCTGGACTTATATCTGCTTTGTGTTTACTTTTCGAGGTCAGTGATATCATGGTGGCCCGGGGTCCAAGTATCGCTGGCGAGGGGCAGCTTCAGGGGGCGGTCAGAGATCTTCCAAAGGTCAGTCTAGATAGGCTTTAGTTTCCCAATGACAAGACAGCAAGAGCAAGAGGGAAGCCAGCTTCAACGTGTATTGGTCCTCACTCCATAATTGGGTGAGTCAATTTGTTAAGAGTCTCAGAGAGAACTGTTTCAGAGAGAAAGGATAGATGGGAACTGAGCTTCATTTAGGAGTCAACACACCAGGGTGTGGAGAGAAGACAAATGTGAGGTTCTTTAACATAGCAAAGCAAGAACCCCTAAAAAAGAGGAAAAACAATAAGATCAGATTATAGGCCTATAACTCCTCTAGATCATAAGAGCAAAAATACTTCTAAGATCTCAATCAATTAAATAAAAATGCAGAGCCACTGCTGTCGTTGAGCCTGACAACTGTCTATGGACCTGTCATTTTGCTGCCCTGAAGAGTGGAAGCTGGAGCAGGGGAGTTTAACCTTAGCCATATCTCTGTAATGTGACTAAGTTATTTGGAGGTAATGAAATTAATGTCTTTTTCTTTCCTCACTACTGGTTGTGTTAAAGGTAATTTGATCCACAGTGATAAAACAAAATTCTGTTTTTGAGAAGAGCACAGTTGGTCCAGTGATGGCAGTTTTGATTGTAAGAACGGAGCATCAGTCCCCATGACCTACTGACATGGGTGTTGTGGCTGCGCTCTAAGGAAACACTATCTTTTCTGGAAAGAAAAGTCGTTTGACAAGTGCTTTGCTTGAAGCAATTCAGTAACTTTTTCCAGTCTTCAATCTTGCTCTTGCCAGAGAGATACAACCTACAGGATCTGGACACAAAACACCCATGACAAATGGAAGAATTTTTTTTTTATTAAGCTTAAGTTGGCCCTGTCTTCTCTGGTAGGTTCTGCCTTATCTAAAAGCAGGGACGATATCGCTGACCTAGGTGTTTGCTGTGTTGGGAGTAGCGCGGAGGGAGTAAACAACAGCAGGACATGACATCACTAGGTCAGGAGCCAGAATACTACATCAGCTTTGCAAGCTGACCAGAATCCACCTTCCTTTCCAGTGCTTTTCCAAAAGTTTTGCTCAGCATTCCACTCAGTGTTCAGAATTCCACCAGTGTGGGGGAAGATCATTTTTCTAAAGTGGGATAGTTATATGACTACAGAAAAAAACTGCAAACTTACATGCCAGGAAAAGATGACTGAATGAAATTAGCGGATGAGGGGAGATTATGGCAAATTGAATCTCTGATGACCCATCGGGGGACGGCATTCTTTGTTCATCTTTGGCTGGGGCAGCATGCGGATGTTACCATAGAACTGCCAGGTCCTCGGTTTCCTGATAAAAGTCAGAAATACCAAGATTTAAAAAGAAATTTCCAGTGTTTAATTGTTGGCAACCTCTTGGAGTTTTCAGGAGCCAATTCATTAAAATTAAAGTTCTCTCTTCTCCTCTTGGGTTCATTACCAGTTGAGAAATGACACGGGAGTAGGACAGATGGGGAGGAAGATGTCTTCATTATTACTGACCAAGCTGATTGGAGAAGGCTGGAATCTGCAGCCAAGTGTAGTTTCTAATTCCCACTTTCAGAAGAAAGCATGGGTGTTCACAATTGCCTCATAAGGGAAGAAAGGGTGAGAAAGGTGGGCAGCATGGTGCTCGGAGACTATTAACACAGAACTCACCCAATTACGAAGTGAGGACCAATGGACATCAGAGCTTAGCCTCCCTTCCCCTCAGGGGGTGAACAAAGCATCCTCAGAGTGGAAATGACCTGCTCCATCCTGGCCTGTCAATGAGAGCCCTGCCCTAATAGCGAGAATTTCCTTTTTAAAAATGTGCTGCAAGACAAACATACTTCGATTTAGCACAGAGATGTCAGTTAGCAGCCTCTGTTTTTATGGCTTATGGAGCTTTTAGGTGCTTTGTTTTTTCTTTGAGTAAGTTGCCCTTTTTTAGTCTTGCACTTTTCAGAATGAAAAAAAAATCACAGTACTTTTGTAAGCAGAAATGGTAGACATGATTTCTCCCCCATTTTTATGGGAATTCAGCAGATCTCTTTGAGTATTCCTTGATGGCTTGGTAGTAGTTAAAGAACTGCATCTCATATTGTCCAGCCTGTCAGCTGTCCCGACAGTGTTGGAAAGTGGATTTCAATTGCTACTAACCCACCATGTTTAATTTACCTGGTCAGGTAAATAAACCTGGGAGGCACCCTTCACAGCTCCAGGCCTCACACACAAAGGTTTTCATTTGTATCTGCTGTCTTCCAGTTTCTTCCCTCATCTTATCCTTCTATTTTAACATCTGTGGTTATTTTCCTGATTCTCCTGTGTCTCTGCTCTCTCCTCCCTCACCCTCCTCCCTCCTCCCTCCTCCCTCCCCCTCCTCCCTCCCCCTCCTCCCTCACATCCCTCTGGCCATCCTCCCTAGGATGCACACAGTAAACACTCGACCAAGCACAATAGCAGAGATAGTCCGACACTGTAATTCTTCCATCTGGCTAGCTCCAGACACTTAAACAGGAAATGACATTCATAGCTTTCCTATTCTCTGTGGTTCTGGAAATGCTTATTATTAAGTACAGTTTGCCATGAAGGTTCCATGGCCTGAAACAATATTTGTCATAACAAAATAGGTTGTTCTCAAGGCTTGGCGCTGTAAATGGGTGTTGCATTTAGCACAGACAGTACACAAAGCCATTTTTTTTTACGCAGGCACTTTACGATTTCATTAATGTGACTGAATTCCACGAAGTGTAAAGTCTAGCTTACAATAAACAAATCCCCTCCTAATATCTATTTTTAAAAGCTTTATCTTTTATGTGAGCTTTTGTCTCTCTATATATGAAAGTCTGTTGTACGGCATGCCAAGCTTAATGCCAGCAGAGGCCAGAAAGAGCATTGGATTCTGAGGAACTGGAGTTACAGGTGGTTGTGAGCCTCCCAATATGGATGTTGGGAACTAAACCAGGATGCTCTTGACTGCTGAGCCATTTCTCCAGCCCCCAACCCCAGAATCTTAGTGAACTAAAAACATCTAAGCTTCACTGTAGTGATAGTCTGGGTTATTTTTAATGCACTGCCTAAATTTTATTAATTTTTTTTTTTTTTTTTTTTTAGCAAACACTGCTTAGTATCAACATGATAACCCTTTCCTTCCATGCCATCCCCGGTATCTCCTTATCTAGAGTTTTCTTTCACCAAATATACAAGGAAGCCTTACTGGGTCAGGGTGGTTTGAAGGGTGCACTAAACAGGGTGGTGCTGGAATTTATGGCTCACAATGCTCCTTTTTGTTAAAAAATGAACCTAGGGGTAGATTTCATATGGGTTGGGGGAGAAACGGAGCTACCAGTCTCAGCACAGACTATTGGCTGTGCCTTGAACTGCTGCCGAGCCAGTATAGCCCCCTAGAGAAGTTTATACCCTGCAAGACAAGGAGCAGGCCAAGAGCTGGGCCCTACCACTTAGAGGTGGATATAGTGAGCGAGGCACAGGCATCAGGCTATGAATCCCAGCCATGCACCACCCTGCTAAACTCAGCAGTTAAGTAGCTTCCATTTACTGAACTGCTAAATACATCTCATATATTTGCATTTTTAATTTAATAATTGCTATATCCATGATGAAAGGAGCCTCCTAGGGAGGAAGCTCATGCTGGATCATTAAAGACTTTCAAGCCACAGTTAGTGAGCAATGGAGGCAAATTTTGCCCTAGGAATCTGACACCCATGCCCATCACTGTATCCACTGGCCTGTTTCTGCAACTGTGCTCTCACCCAGACATTCAGTTTATTGTTCTAGATTCGTGTCTGGCTGGGAATGATAGCATCCTGCCTGGACCTGACTAAGCACTACCCAAGTGCATGCATCCATCGCTTCTGTCTCTGAAGTAGGCTGTCTAATTATTATTGTTGTTGCTACACTCCCTTCAAGGTCCAGCACAGTCTTAGTTTATTAGAGTTATCGAAACAATAGCAGAGATGCGACGACTTTAACAAGAGATATCAATATTTTTTTTACTCCCCCCCTCCCTCTGAAGGCTGGAAGCCCAAGATCAAGGTGTCAACATATTTGGTTTCTTTAGAAGCATTTCTCCTTGCTTCTCAGATGGTCAATGTCCCCACTGGGCCCACATATGTTTTCTCTGGATGCACACATATCTCACATACCTGGCGTCTCCGCAGGCACCCTAACCTCTTTTCCTTATAAATAAAAAATTTGTAGGGGATTTCGTTCAGTGATGGAGGGCTTGTACAGCAAGTGTAAGGCCCTGGGTTCAGTCCTCAGTGTGGGGGTGGGTGAGATGTCATTCCAGTC
This sequence comes from Acomys russatus, assembly GCF_903995435.1. NCBI lineage: Eukaryota > Metazoa > Chordata > Mammalia > Rodentia > Muridae > Acomys > Acomys russatus. The sequence goes on from NC_067161.1 coordinate 17,391,168, forward strand.
AAACGAGATTAGGATAGACCCTAATGCTTTCATTTTCACTCAATTTGCCTGTATCTCCAACTTCATTCATTTTATGATATACTGGGAATAATGTTTTCAACATGCAAATTTTGAGGGGGATCCAGTTCAGCCTACAAAAGGGAGCTGAGAACTTCCTACAAGAAAACTGATTAATCAGGGCTCCAGAAATACATCTATTTTTGACTATCACTGTTGATCAGCATGTACTGTTCTCCTAACTACAGTCTAGAAGGGACTCCTTAGGAGGAAATCTAGCTGCAACTCCCAGCTGCCCACTGCCCTATATGCTGACTTCCCCCTTGGTGCAGTGTGAACACCTGGGTTTGCCCAGCATTTGCATTCTGGAACTTAATGACCAATGAGGTAATATTAGGAGGTGGGACCACTAGACTACCATTGAATCAAGATGGCCTCATCCTCATGAGTGAGATTAGCCTCGTATAAAGGCTGCTTACAAAAGAGGCTTGAGCAAGCTCGCTTGCCTCTTCCACCCTGCGATCATATATAGAGCAAACCACCCTTGAGGGTGGGTCCTCACTAAACACCAGATCTCATGGTGTTTGGGTTTCCCAGCCTCCAGAAGTGTGAGCAATAAGCCTCCATTGTTTATAAATTGACCGCTCAAAGGTATCTTGTTATAGAAGTTTGAAAATACAGAGACACATCCTTCCCCAGAACATCGCTCAGAAGAGGCTTCAAAGCACACAACTGTGCTTGCGCCTGAACAGACAGATGCTTAAAGGCATGTAAAGATTTTTCCTGGGCAAAGAAACCATTCTCTATTTTTATTGTATATTAAAAGATGCATTCTTATTTTTAGACTCTTCATGGTCACATACCATCCTCTGACTTTCATAGCTTTAATGCGATCTCTAAGGCAGGCTGGGCAGGCTAGGCTTTGAAAAGTACGTAGGAGTGGAGACTGAGATCCTAGCAGTAAAGTCTCACAGTTAGGCTTAAAGTTCTGGCATCAAATTGCCTGGGTTAGTATCCAAGTGTCACCTTACTCCTGAATGACGTCACATAGTCCAGTTGCCCTCTTAACTGAGGCACATTTTCTTCATCTGCAGAAGAGAGAATGGTAATGCATGCCTGATGGCTGTGTTGCTAAGTGTAAATTAGCTAAGACATATAATTGAGTTAAAGCGGTCCCTGTCCCAGAGTTAGTACTCAGTAAAGTTTAGCTCTGAATTTTATTACTAGTGCTGGAATTTATAGAATTGTCTTCATTGGTTTGTCCTGCATAGTTTTTTATACAATTTATGTTTGTATTTACACCATTCATTTTTCTGCAAAAGGTAAAATTCAGACTCAAATTGGTTAAACATGGAGAGATACCTATTGCATTTTACACATCAAGCAACCCAAAGACCCAACAGATTTAGACAGTGCATGATACAGAGCCCAAATGAGGTTACTAGAACTCAATTTTTCTCTATACATTTTCAGCTCTCCATTCTTCTTTAAAAATTTTAATGTATACATGCTGACTGTAGCCCCCTACTTGTCTCCTCTGGGTTCCGTCCTACCTTCCTCACCCCCCCCCCACACCTCCTAGTCCTCAGAAAGGTTGAGACCTCTTCCCCAATCATCTGACCCCAGCCTAACAAGTCTCATCTGGATTGCCTGTATCCTCTTTCTCTGTGGCCTGGCAAAGCTGCCCCACCAGGGGGAAGTGATCAATGAGTGGACACCAGAGTCCATGTCAGAGGCAGCCCCTGCTCCCCATATTATGGGACCCACAAGGAGACTGTGCTGCCTATGGACTACATCTGAGCAGAGAGTTTAGGTCCTCACCATGCATGGTTCTTGGTTGGTGCCTCAGTCTCTGCAGCCACACCACCACCATCACCACCACCACCCGGGCTCAGATTTGTTGGCTCCATTGATCTCCATGTAGAGCTCCTGTCTCTTCCATCAGCTCTCCACTATTGGTGGCTTCCTCTCCTGGTTGAAAGGTTTCTGCCATTAGAACATGGAACTGGATGAGTCTAACTGGAATCCAAAGGAAAAGCGAGCATCTTTCTTTATTCTAGAAAAATGGAATGTCTTCTGATTGGCTAGGTCAGTCCGTGTACTACTCTCAATTTAATTACATGATAGCATTAGATTTGGGACTTTCATAGGCTAGGCCTGCATCAGCGGCCCTCTCCCAACTAATGCACCCCGAGTTAGGGAGGAGATAACTCCACTGGAAGCATGTGGTTTTAAAGTGGTAAAAACTGGGGTGTAAGTGCTGGGCCAAAACTTAACCGACTCCAGACAGCAAAACAATAGATGTTCAGAGCATGGGTGAATGTAATTAGCTTTGGAGTACTTATCACTGATGGCAGCTCAGTCCTGCTGTGAGCTCAAACTCATCAGCTGGTTATAATTCTGTCTTGCATAAAAGAAAATGTCAGAAAAGTGAGTCTCCTCCATGAGCCAAAGAAACATGCATTAATGTTCCTAATGCTGGGGTATGAGAGATTTTCACACTTTGCTCCTAACATTGAAGAAACGTCCATTGGTTCTTCTGATTTTCATCTGATGTCTTCCCTTCACCAGTGACAAGGGGAATGAGCATGGTTGGCTTCTATGACTAACTACTCTGGGGGGTTAGGAAGTGCAATTGAAATAAGCCTTCCTCCCCCAAAATATCTATCTCTTTCCCATCTGGTTGGTCCACTGGCCTATTCCTGTTGTACTGGAAGAACTATAATCTTTATTCAGATGCTTCTTCTCCCTTAGATCCTGAGAATGTCCACTTTGGTTTTTAGACCCCAAAGTCGGATGTGCTACCAGGACCTGGGCTTTGTAGAGACAGGTCAGCCTTACCATCTGTTCCTTGTCTTACCTGTCTCATTGACTACAGCATCTGTTTATGGGTTCTAAGCCTACCTTAGTACTTGGGGTCAGATCCCTTGTATTTTGCCATTTTTTTTTGTACAAAATTTCCTTAGAGATGTTATGGAAGTAGCTCTGTAACCAAGTCAAGAGTTCAGAGAATGTCAAGATGTCTGACCAAAATCCCGCCATGTTTTCATATCACCACTCTATTGTATCTGAGTATGAATTCCAGACTCAACTTTTGACAACATTATATCATTGTAAGTTTCATAATTTAGGATTTAAAGAATGACCAGGAATAGACTGTGCTAGAAAGTACAGTCTATTGCTCACGTTTTTGGGGGAATATAGGTCAGTATCCCAAGCAAGGCTGTCAAAATTCTTGTTAAGAATAAAGCAGTGTGGCTCAGAGGACCAAACTGAATAAAGTGTCTTAATAGACTGTTTACTAATATGATTTTTTTATGGGAGGAATCTACCCCTCACTCACAAAATCTTTCTAACACATGCTAATAATCTATGGAAATTTATTTTTAGCCCAAAGTCTGAAAAGCATTTTTATGAAGTACAACCCTACACATTGTGTGCTATGCATCCCCCTCATTAAGAGAAAGAGTGAAGAATATCAGATTTTTGTCAAATGAAGCAAAAAAAGTTAATTTGTTCTTCATTTGTAGAAGAGAAAATGATGCCCTGGGGGCTTGAATGCCTGTTCTGTATTACGAGGCAGTCTCTAATTGAACCTGCTTTGAAAAATTAGACTTCATGAGTTATATCTTAGAAATTACCCTAATTTAAAACACTCAGTAGTTTAGCATGTGAGATTGTCACCTTCTGAGAGGAAAGGACTAATAATCAAAAAGAAGCTTGTGAGGTATAAAGATATTACCTTTCCTCATGTGAGTTTAGTGGTTTAAGAAAAACTGATGTGCCAGTTTTTTTTTTTTAATTTAATGACCTTTCCTACACACCCTCTTCCTAATTCCCATAATAATACTTTGTTTATACAGACAATTTTCTTTCCAGCGGGAGTTCTTACAAGCATTAATAACCTTGTCTCATAAATCAACTCAGTGCACTGTTTAGTTTGATGGAGCGCAGGACTTGGGCTTTCTTAAAAATGTCAGCTGGGACTCAAATGGCTCCATTTCTCCCTCATGGGATTCTGCGGGAGATGTTGTTGGTATAAGGAACCATGACTGGACTGGGTGAAGAGGTCACCTGATAATTGCAGACAAACTCTGAGAAATAGATGTCAAGAAGCTAGACCCTGAATTTATGTATGCATTGAAGGAAACTTGCATACGAAGTTCTTGGGGAGGGAGGTCTTTGGTAATCTCTTAGGGATATAATAGCCAGTATTTAAGTAAATATTCATTCAGAGATTAACAATATCACCAGTGGATAATTCAGAAAAATCTGCTTCAGTGGACATAAGCAGAAAAAAAAATTGATGGATTGTTCTGATAAGTATTCTCGGTTGTCAGTGTAACCACATCTGAAATGAACCAAGCCAAACCCAAAAGGTTGGGTACACCTGTGAGGGATTTTTCTTAGTAAAGTCGTTACCAAAGTGAAGATCCAACCTTAATGCCAATCTTCTGAGGTGGGAAGTTCTAGCTTTAATCTGGGCCTCGCTTTCTGCTGGCAGCCTATAAAAGGACATGGAGGAAGGTAGCTCTTACTCTTGGCCTACTTGCCCTCACTCTCACCGGCAAGTCTGTTCCTTCACTTGCATTACAGCCTACTTCTTCAGGATCCTAGTATATACTAAAGACCAGCTGAGACATCCAGCCTCGTGGATGAACTCCAACTGAACCACTACTAAATTCTTGGGCTTTCTGTTGGTAAACAGCCATTGTTAGCCTAGCTGAACAACAGCCTGTTAGTCACTCTAATAAATCTCATGAGTGTGTGTGTGTGTGTGTGTGTGTGTGTGTGTATGTGTGTGTGTGTGTGTGTGTGTGTGTGTGTGTGTGTAGCTAGACACCATCTTGCAAGTCACTCTAATAAATCCCATGTGTGTGTGTATACATATATATATGTGTGTATGTGTATATGTCATACACACATATATGTATATATTTATATAAAATGTGTGTGTGCTTGTGCACGTGCACACTATCAAGAAGCTCTTTCATCTTTTCCCTGTGGGAAAATAAAAATAAAAATAAGTTAACAAGCCATATACTTTTTTCAGAAAAGAAGAGCCATGCATGTAGGAAATCACACTTAAGCCAAACCAAAACCCAGCAATGTAGCTCAACATACTGTAACTCAATGTTCAGTGTCTGGGATTCACTCCTGATCTTTTTTGATCCATAAATCTTGGGAAATTGCATTTTTTTTGGCTTTACATCTGAAACACACACAGTTTGTCTGGTAGGTTCAGGCCGGCTCCTGTCCACACCCACTGCTAGCCTTTTCAGACATTCCACAGTTCTGGTGTCTCTGATCTTCTTGAGTCTTTGCTGCAACTAATGCTGCACCATCACAAACAGCCCCCTGGCCTCTTGTGAGGAACTGCAACTCTGTCACACTGTGCCAGACTTTAGCTGCTCTCCACTAGCTCCTTGATTTTGGGTCTTTCATGACTCAAGCCAGGTTGGAAACTCTTATACATTATTCACCAAGTTTTGCTACTAGTTTGCTGTGTAGCTTTGGCCTCTTGAACCTCAGGGTCTATGTACTGACCTTGAGGAAGCACTTGCCAGCGTCATCACGATGATTCTGGGTTCCTACTAATCACAGCCGGGTCCATCGTGCTAATGAGGGCTCACTTCAGTGGTGCTGATCTCTTTGACACTCAGGCTCTTATTCTCAAACGTCACACAATGGCCCTGAGAGAGTCCGCTCTTCCTCCTAAAGCTTCGCAAGCCAGGACACCATGGTCTTCATTTCTTTCAGCATTCTGACTTCCCGGGTTCCTACAGAGCAGACTGTTAAGTTCTGAACACTCCAGGATGATTCCAGCCCAAAGATTAAACACCTCCACAGTCCTAAGCAATATAGTCAGCTCCATCACAGCAATGTGTACCACTCTAGGTACCAATTTCTGGCCTAGTTTGATTTCTGTGACTGTAACACACATCATGACCATAAGCAATTTAGAGGAGTAAAGGGTTTCTTTCACAAGAGCTTATACTTCCAAGTAACAGTCCATTATTGACTAAAGTTAGGACAGAAACTTAGGACAAGAACCCAGAGGCAAGAACCATGAAGTAATGATATTTATTGGCTCTCTTTCTAGCTCATGTTCAGCAAGCTTTTACACACACACACACACACACACACACACACACACACACACACACATCTCAGGACTACCTGCCTAAGAATGCTACCACCCAGAGTGAACAGGTCCTCCACATCAACCAAAGATGTTCTCTCACATTTGTGGCCACAGACCAATTTGATTGAGACAGCTCTCCAGTTGAAGTCTTCCCAGGTGATTCGCAATGTGTCAAGTTGACAATAGGCCAGAAATGCCCAGATAGCTGGTAAAAATATAATTTCTGGGTGTGTTTTAAAGACTGTCTCAGGACGGCCAAAGCCTGCCAAGACAGGATAAGCAAGTCCTCAGTAGTTCCTGCCTCACAAATATGTCTGTCAGATATATTGGAACAGAGGCTGAAGAAGATGCTCCAATGTTACAGAGAGTTTTGGGTGACTATTCAGGTAGAAAACTGTCTCTGTCACCTTTTCATTTGGAAAGCTACTGACCTGCACTCCCAGCATACTCAGCTAAGCAAGTTTACTCCTTCTCAAGTCTCTGAGGGAGTTGAAGACGAGATAGCTTAGTTTTACAACAAAGCTTGGATGTTCAGGGGTTAAGATGTTTTTAGGTCTAGATAGGTGTTCTAAGTTAATAATGACAATATGTGATGGAGATTGATTTACATTCAGAAATTCAGATGCACCAACGTAGGAAAGATGTCTTCTTCAAGGCTGTCAAATACAAATAGCCAAAACACTAAGTATGTAACATTTATATAATTTCTGATTTTGTCATGGTTCTTCTTGCCATAGGAAATCTATTGTATATATGTGTAATAATATAAATGTATATGTACAAAAATAAAATAATTTAAAAAAAGACTGTCTTGGGAAGAGGATAATTGATTAGAAGAATAGAAGAGATTTGCTTTTCATCCAAGTAGAACTGGTGTTCTGGAAATGGCCATCTTCTGCTAGCTTAATAAACCTCTAAAGCAATCAAAATGTCTGAGTAAAAAGATTATCTTCACCATAAATGTGGTTCTCATCCAATCCACCAAGTTGAACTGAGCACAGTCATAGAAAGGGTATCGGCTGTCTGTTTGAGCTGGGACATTCCCTAAAGGACTTGGCGTTCTTGGTACTGAGCTTTTGGACTCAGACTGAATTACAATAACATCAGTTTAAAGGCTGTAGATCATGAGATTTCTTGCACCCCACCCCCACCCACTGCATGAACCAGTAATTTTGATTTGGGCAGGAATAAGCAAAGTTATTTATGAGCTCTTATGAGCTTGTTGGCTCACGTTTGAGGGAAACATTCAAGGCATAGCTGAGCTCCCTACTCTACATGCCACCACCAGAGTGGACAGGTCTCCAGTGGTTAACAGTTTAGCTTCAACTGATGTGACTATGGCAAAATAACATTTCTTTGTGAATGGATAGGAGATCTTATCCCCAGTTTAAAAGTTCTAAGATAGCAGGAAGGAGATCTGAGTCTCAAGCAAGATGAACAAACGCCATGCACTTTGTACTTTCTAGCTTAAAAGAGGAGGGCAGCGCAGTTTAGTGACAGACAGGGCTTTCCCACCGAGCATGGCCACAAGAAGGCTGTGTGATAGTTCTCGTCCTGATAAGATTGCGTGCAGAGGATAACTAGTGCACAACTTGTCCTGTAAAACTAGATCGAATCTACAATCAAAATATTCTCACATTGATTAAATAACTTGACACGTCTTTGGAGACTTCACCGTTGAGGCTGCCACGGTTTGTAAGCAGGTGCTCAACTGTGCTGTGCTTTCAGGATATGCATATGTGTTCTCATTTGCTTAGACCTAGGAGATGAGCATGGAACAGTTTCAGGTGCACAACAGCTAACACGGGACCCTAAGGAATATGTTACGGTCTATTAAATTGTATTTAGAGTTTTAAGAAATGATTTTTATATAATTTGAAATTCAGATAACAACTCCTTTATTCCCACCTTATATTACTTATCAATATTTATAATACTTGCCTAACTAAAAAATAATCAAGCCTAGATCAACTTGAGCTCTATTTGTTCACTTTTCCCAGCTCACTTCTCTCTTGCTCTCTCCAACCCTAGAGAGACAATAACCATTACAGTTTGAGGCCATTGTCCCATTCTGTGTTTTTAGAACTTAGCTACATGTTGAGGTGTCAATAAGCAATGTATGGGTGTACATCTTTTGCTTTTTATTTTTTTCTTAATTTGCTTTGTGGGGGAGATGGTGTGGGTGCATATGTTGGTATGTTTTGCTTGAGTGTGTATATGTGTGGATGTAGGGGTGCACATCCATTTGCACACATGGATGAGGGAAACAGAGTGATGTCAAGAATCATCCTCTATCACTCTTCCACCTCTTTTGAGACAAGTCATCCTAATCCAACCCAGGGCTCACTTGTTAATCCCAGGGCTAGTCTTGTTTAATCAGCTTTCTCTACAGATTCCCCACGTCTGTCCTACGAGACTGTAATTGTACGTGAGCTGTCACACCTATTCAGCATTTATGTGGTTGCAATCCTTCTGCATGCATGGTAACCACTGAGCCATGTCCCTTCCCCTACACCGTGCTCCTTAAGTCAACATCAGCTACATCATCTGAACATATTTTTCTGGCACTTCTATTTTCACAATTTTATTTTTGATATCTATCCTCTTGGATGCCAATAATAATTATATGATGAATTACATTTTACATTATAACATAACATGGTGGATGCTCCATAATAGAACTATCCCATAATTCAAATATGCAGCATTTAACGCAGTCTTCCAGCAGTGGATGCTGGTGTATTTTAAAATACTTTGACCATTATAAGCAAAGCTGAAGTGAGCATCCTTTTCACAGAGCTTCCTACATCACAGACATCCACAGGGCACTGGGCATCCACAGTAGTACAAGCCAACAGGTGCTTTTGTGATGACTGCATGTTGTGCTGTGGCCATCTTATTTTTATTTGCAAGATGTAATTATTCTGAATTAAACCTATGTTCACTTATAATGGAACAAACTAAAGTACAATAGTTGCTAACTACTCCAAGGCCACCATTTCCTACTTATTTAGCCACGCCTTTCTACTATGTGCTCGAGATTGATGACCAATGTTTGTGAGGTGGAAACATGATCCCACAGTTTTGGACCACTATTCCAAACATTACATAATTATATTTTTAGCTTTAGACCAGCCATAAAGGAAGTATCCACACCACAGAAATCAACAGTGCTTCAAAAGCCAAGACCACCTTTACCATTTTGTTGATTGTATCGGCTAAGGGTCAACAAACCTTTTCTATTAAGGTCCAAGTAGTAAATATTCTAGCTTTTAATTGATATGGACTTTGTCAATATTCCTCTGCTTTCTCAGTGTGTGTGTGTGTGTGTGTGTGTGTGTGTGTGTGTGTGTGTGTTACTTAGCATGGACTTTGTCAATATTTCTCTCCCTCCCTCCCACTTCTCCCCTCTGTATTTAAATAGGGAAGAAAAAGGCAGTCAGATTATGCACTATACTTTGCTAACCTCTGGTCTAGACATAGAAAAGCAAAGTATGTTTAACTTAAAAAGGGTTACGTCTGTAATCATTGCACGACATATTGCAAAGCGTGAGGGGATAGTGGGAAAGCTTGAAGAAGTGTCACTCCAGCATTTAAAAACTATTACCCAGTGCAGCAAAGAAGCTTAATCTTCACAAACAAATCAACTCTTGGCATATGTGTTTATTATTTATGTCACTTTCATTTTACTCATTAATGTAAGAGAAAACATAAGCCCACATTCATCAGAGACTACACCTGGAAATGTGGTTGTTAAATGTTCATCAACACTCCTGAATCAAGCCCACGATATTTATGCAAAAGGAGCCCTTGTTCATCTGATTAAGATCCTTTATAACACTTCAATCGCATCTTTTTTCTCTCTTTAACTTGCACATGTAACTCTCACTGGCACACCTTCTTTAGTCTTATGATCTTCTTAAATCGGTTTTTAAATTGCTATACAAATCTATCACCATCACCTCCATTTTATTTTGTGATTCGCTGTCATAGCTGTGACCCTCTTGAAGTGAGGACTCATGCTGCAGTTATCTTGTTGTTAGTGTTTTCATTTGAAAGATGGGCCTCTGGGGCAGAAAGTGGGCTCTGTGGTGAAGACCACATTCTGCCCTTTCAGAGGACCAGAGTTTAGTTTCCAGCACTCACCTTGGGTCACAACCACCTGTAATTCCAGTTCCAGGTTCTGTGATGCCCTCTCCTTGCCTTTGTGGGAACAAGAACTCATGTGTATGTACACATGTGCATGAGTGCACACACACAAATAAATAAATAAATCTTGTTTTTAGGCTTAGGAAGTAGGGAGGTAAAGGTGGGTTTGGTAGGAGTTAAGAGGAGGGGTTGAGGATGATATGAACAAATTACATTGTGTAAAATCCTCAAAAACTAATAAAATATGTTTTTAAGTTGTATATGGTTAAGTTTCTCTTTTTTTAGATTTATTTATTTACTATGTATACAGTGTTCTGTCTGCATGTACACCTGCAGGCCAGAATAGGGCATCGATCACATTATAGATGGTTATGAGACACCATGATGTTGCTGGGAATTGAACTCAGGACCTCTGGAAGAGCAGGCAGTGCTCTTAACCATTGAGCCATCTCTTCAGCCCTAATAAAATACTTTCATATTTTAGATACTTTTTTTTTATATTTTTAATAAGAAAGATGGGGTAAATCCTAATACTATATCAGGGTTATTATAAGGAAAAACAAGATAAAAAAACAACCAATACGCAGGTGACACTTTGCATATAAAAAGCACTCAGTGCAGGTTAGCTGTCATAACTGATATTTACATGATATTAGTGCTATCTCCACCATCTTTAGTGCTCTGGCAGTTCAAGATCCCTGAGTAATCCCTGGCTTACAGCAGGCACACTGGAGTTTTAGATTCCCAAATATGCCATCTTTTTTAACATATGGAATGCACCAATTATCTAAGGAACTAAAATGAAACTGCTTCTAATGTCTCTAGCACAAGACGTTTGGTGATGTGGTGACACAAAGACGAGAAAGACATAAACACGACTCCCCACTGCAAAGGGCTGATAATCTGACTGAGGGGCTGACCTAAATTGCAGACGGCAAGTGCTGGAAATAAAAGAGGCAATAAGTGCCGGCGTGTGAGAGCTAAGAGAAGATACTGTCTTCTGTGATGACAGGGAAGGCCTGTGGATGAGATGGTTCCCTCTGCCTCTCACTTTTTACAAATCATTTTCTCCCTATGAAATGCCCTCAACATCGCCACCCCGCCCCACTGATCTATCAGAAAAGACTCTCACATCTGGAATGACTAATGCAAATGTTGCCATATGAACAGCTCTGAGAGTCTCTAGAGACACTGGCAGCTTCCATTCTGAAAAGCTTTTCCAAATTCCTAACAATTATGAACGGCATTCTCACATCCCGTAAAGTGCTGTAGCAAGCCAAACCAGGAACATTTCACATCCTTAGTAATGTTCTCTGTTTCTGATGGGGACATCTGCTTGGAGCGTAGTTGATGTGCATTGTAACCAGAGGCCTCCTGAAAGTGATGCGTGCTGAACCAGGTCCATGCAAAATGATCTCATCCATGGCCCCGTGGACCTCTTCTCTCTGCACCTTCTGTGATAGTTCTGATCTATGAGGTGCTGAGGGACCCTCATCACAAGCTCAAGAGAGGTTTGGGGAGAAAGCCCAATAGCAGAAGAATGGGCTTCCAATATTTGTTGGCCTACCAGAGAGGCCCCCCTCCATGGTCTGTGAATGGAGTTTGGGGCCTGGGAAGCAGAGATATTATCAGATGGTATCTTTCCTTCCTTTAGCTGGTAGGTTTCTGAGAGGGGTAATAACTATCTGGTTCATGATTGGCAAAACTATAAAGGAGGTTAACCTGATGGGGGCCTACTAAACATCTTCTTTCTTATTTCCCATCTAGAACACCAGAGAAAATGGGTCAGGCCAATCAATCGCCTCCTAACAAACCATGGATAGCTCCTCATTGTTGTTGTGCTGAGGTCAGCAGCCTGTGAGGACGACATGGAGATAAGTTCCTTGGCTTTATTCTATGCAACACAGAGCATATCAGAGGATGCCAGCACACAACCACGATATGAAGCTGATGAGTTAATTACTTTTCAGAAGAGAACCAATTAGAGTGAGAGAAGAGGACAAATTTGCCTGGGAAAGGGACATTCTTACTTGGGAGGGGGCCAAGGTCTTGGGTAGAGACAAAGATATCTCCATATTCTCATATCCACTTCTCACATAAAATGCTGACGGATCACTAAGCACCCAGTACCATTGTCTCCTCCCACCCAGCCTTTGTCTCTTCCGCCTTTACCCTCCTCTCTTTCCTTTACTTCTTTCCACAGTATCATTGTTTGATTCCTGTGCTGGATAGTTTATGTCAACTTGACACAAACTAGACAAGAGAAAACCTCAATTTAAAAAATTCTTCCATAACACCAACCCACCCACAAAAACCTCGACCCAAAGCTCACTTGTCTACAAGATGTGCAGAGATAAAGACAGAACAGATAGAGAAGAGATTGAGGGAATATCCAACCAATGCCTGGCCCAACCAGGACCCACACCATGGGAGAGAGCCAATCCCTGAAGCTATTAATGATATTCTGCTATGCTTGCAGAAAGGAGACTAGCAGAGTTGTCTTCTGAGAGACTCCACCCAGCAGCAGTTCAAAACAGATGCTGAGATTCACAGCCAAACATTGGGTGGTGTGTAGGAAGTCTTAGAGAAAAGAGCGGGTGGAGAAAATGACCTGAAGGTGACAGGAGCGTCACAAGAATTCTACCAGAGCCAACTAACCAAGGCCCAAAAGGGCTGTGGAGACTGAAGCACCAACCAAGGTCCATGCATGGACTGAACCTACACAGGTGTAACCAACGGACAGCTGCATCAATTCCTGTCTCCAGGTTTCTGCCCTGTTTGCATTCTTGTCCTGACTTCCTTTGATGATGAAGAGTGATGGAGAAGCCTAATGCAAATAAACCTTTTCCTCCTCAAGTTTCTTCAGTCATGGTGTTTCATCACAGCCATAGTAACCCTGACTAAGACAATTCCTTTGACTTTTCTGCATTTTTTTGAGCACTGAGTGTGTGTTGGTGGCCTGGTAAACAAGATGGCTATAGCTTGTAGTTTTAAGAAGTAAACACTTCAGTAAACTAATCTGCTAGACAAGTAACTACACACAAGCAAACCAACGATAATAAGATGTGGCGAGGGACTAGAGAGATGGCTCAGTGGTTAAGAGCACTGGCTGCTCTTCCAGAGAACCTGAGTTCAAGTCCCAGCTCCCACATGGCAGCTCACAACTGTCTGTAACTCCAATTCCAAGGGATCAGACACACAGACATTCGTGCAGGCAAAACATCAATGCACTTACAATAAAAATAAACAAATCATTAAAACTACAAGAACAACAGCCTTGCCTCTTTGTCTGCTATGAGGTGGAATCTGCTAAAGGGAGATGCCCTCTCCTCCCTTTTGCTCTCACCACCTGCAGTGGGCTAGAGAGTTGGCCCTGACTGGGTCATGAAAGCAGGGGAACTGGCTCTGTCCCTCACCTGCTGCAGCACTTGGGAGAGGAGATCCAGCACTTCACCTGGGCAGCACAGTAGAGCTAACCCTGATGGCAGGGGCATGGGTGAGCCAGCGCTGAGTGTGTGACCATGGGAGAGCTGGCCCTGCAACTTGTCTATGGTACAGTGACATGGGTGAAAGGAGAAACGTCCCCCGTCCCCTTGCCCATTGCCACCTGTAGCAGGCAGAAGAGCTGGCCCCAAGGTCATCAGAGCAGGAAAGTTGTTCCTGCCCCTCACCTGTGGCAGCACTCAGGTGAACAAGCCCTGCTTCTCACCTGGGCAGCAGGGTAGAGCTGGCCCTGGTAGCTGAGATTCCTGGTGAGCTGGACCCAAGTGTATGAGAGTGGAAAAACCATCAAGCTAAACAGTTCAGGCACCTCCCAGGCCCAGATCCAGGGCTTTGAATTGATCTACTGGAGTGCAGGAAGGGGCTGGTCCTACAGATCCAAAACTACAGGATCTCCATAACACAGGGCAACACAGGATATCTGAGAAGTACCAGTGAGGTTCCAGTGTGGATAGAATAGCAGAAGCCAGAGGCCGGGTATCAGACCAACAAGTGATTGCAGTGAGTATTTGTAACCAAAGAAGTGTGAACGAAGGGTATACTGTGGGATACACTGTGGCAGAGTACAGCTGGCATAATGATTTTTTTCCCTGTTGGGGGAGGAGGTTACAAGGGTGGAGGGCAGGTACGAGGGGAGGGGGAGATGAGTGGAATTGGGGTATATGGTGTGAAATATACAAAGAACAAAAACAGTTTAAAAAAGAAAAGATGTGGTAAATGATATGAATTCATCATACCGAAAGGAATGGGAAGAATTATGGGGGGCATCTAGGCATTTATTTGGGTACCCAATGTCTCTAAATAAAGGTGGTTTTGGTGGGTAGCATTTCAGTTAAGCCCTTTAGAGGACTGAGGTGAAAAGGAGGTAGAGAAGGGGAAGGGAGAAAAGAAGGTGGAAGTTTATCCAAAACTACTTTAGAAATTGGCCCTTTGTGGTAGCAAGAGAGGGCAACCAAAACCACTATCTAGAGACACCTGTTGGTTTCATTTATGCGCGCGCACGCGCACGCGCGCGCGCACACACACACACGTGCGCACATGCAAGTGGTGGCTTCTTAGATTGTTATGTTCAGATGGATTTCAATGCCTTTCAGGGTTCAGCAGTACAAAGTTCCATGGAAAATTGGTCATAAAAGTGAGCAGAGTACCAGGCTCAGTTACTCTTCCTGATTTTTTTTTTTTGTTCAGCAGCCTAAATAATGTACTGGTCATGAGCTGGGAATACAGTGGCTCAGTGTACTAAGCCCTTGTACCCACCCCAAGTCTTTCGTTCTTTAAAATCCATATGGTCAATGAGTGTTCAGGTTAAATGTGCCTATCCCATCTTAATTTATCTATTAGGAGTCCTTCCATAGTTCTCTGTGTCTCTTAAAAGCAGATGAGCAAATTCCTAGATGACAGAGAAATGAGGGATGGACGTAATTTTAATAATCATTATAATGTGTGTATTAAAAGCATTAGCCTTCTATTACTATTATAAATAAAAGTATCCTTTAAGTACATCTGTTTTGTTAAAGTAACTTTCTTGGTAAATATTAAAGGAGTCATCATGTATGTAACTACGGGGAAGATGTGAGGATATAAAAGTGGCATAAATCTATAGAGCCCCAACTTAGAGTTTGTACAGCTTAAATTATGGTCCTCTCCTCAACAATTAGTATGTGGATGCCCCAATCCCAAGTACTTCCACTGGTGAGTGCAGTTTGAGATGAGTAGTCTTTACTGAGGCATTCAAGTTAAAGTGAGGCCATTAGGACAGTCTCCGGTCTAACTAATGTCCTTATGAACTGGGGAAATCTCAACACAGAGACAGGTATACATAATAGAAGTGCAATGTGAAGACAGTCACGAGGGACAGCCATGGACTAGCTAAAGAGACAAGGGGCAGACTGCCCCCTTACATCCCTCGGAAGGAAACAACCAGCTGACATGTTGATTCCAAGCTATTATTCTCTGAGATCTTAGACCGTCCTCTCCTGTGGCTCAAGCCACCCAGTAAATGACGCTCCAGTAAGGCCACCCTAGTGATTTTATACAGAACTGGCCTTCATGTACTTGAAGCCACTTGGAAGATAAGAAGATAGTCCTCATTATTCAAGCCAAATAATGGAGATGCCACTAGCCTCAGGCTTCAACCTCACTGTGTCATACTCCATGGGGATATGAGCAGTCCCTAACTTGTGCAGCTTCCCTAGAAATAAAATCTCCCAGCCACCATCCGGGTCCGCCCCCCCATCTCACTCCAAGACTCCACGTTTAGAAAGCACCATGTCTCCGAGGATTCCAAAATGTCAATCATCTGCACAGCTGGAGGGAGGGAGAATAAAGGTGGGTCTCTTGGGAGAAGTGAAGGGGTTGGAAGGGCTGTCTAGACAGACAGCCTCAATATTTAAACGTGTGTGTACATATGTGAGTGATCTAAGAAGTTCCCGATGCTCTGCTAGGCTACAGATGGTCTCCTGCGGGGGGGGGGGGAGGAGCTGGCTACCAAAGATATCGCTTGATGGTAGCAGCTGAGGGGCGCAGGGTGGTTAATGGAGAAGGCTGTGTACCTCAAATCTAGATGCTAGATGACAGATCTTGCTTCGTCTACTCTCTGTGGCCCATAATGACTGACATTCAAACTTCCTTCTCACTGGCAAAGCTCCAGGAATCAAAGCCCCCCCCCCCCAGTACTTTCTGTTTAGTCTGGATATAACAGAATGAGGAAGTTCTATCCTCAGAAAGTAAGTTCTTTTAACAGGAAAAAGAAAGTGTGTCTTCTCTTTCTTTTATTATAACAGGTTCCTTCCTCGCCCGTTGCTTTGACACATCAGCTTATCTTCTGGCACTGTGCTGTTAAGGGGAGGATCTGAGATGAGAATACGAAAAGAATTGTGAAAATTCAGCCAAATGCAATGGAATCGAACTATGCCATTCACATGAGAGATGGGATGTTATGATGTCTTCCAGTCCTGGTTTGGGAGAATGGATGGGCAAGACTTATTTAGCTTGGTTAGTTTCAGTTAGTTCATATCTGCCTGCTCACTGATGGCTCCTGAAGCAACATGGACAAATAGAATCTTTAGTGATCTGAGGAGAGTGAAGACTGTGTGAATATTATTTTTTTTCAAATTCCCTCTCCAGTATGTTAATAACGACATCAAAAGCAACAACAAACGTCTTTAGGTATCGGGGTGCACTAATTAACAGTGCAACTGTGACCCATGCTCTTGCCAAACTTATGACCTTGGTCTATCAACATCATGATGGTGGATATATGCTTGCTCTTTATGGGGGTCACTCGTTAACTACTTCCAACAACCCTGCAAGGGGGCTATGATGTTCTTTGTCATCAGGAAAACTATTGTGGCTTAGCTTTGCTTGTGCCTGTGTGCAACAGAAGTAGCACACGGTGTCCCTAGACTTCAGTCCTCCTGCTATCTCCTCACTTCCCAAGAAACCCCGCAGACACCTCCAACCATTTCCATATGTGTTGGTTCCCAGAATGCAAAGGTACATCCCCAGAGAGCCTTAAACTTACTCACCACTTTCCCCTTAGAGCCTGGGATTAGGGATTGGCAGTGTTATCTTAGCTTCTCTCAGTGTCTTCAAAGGCTCAATGGCAGAAATGCAGCTTCATTCTTGCCACCTACTTTCTGCCTCCTTTCCTCTGGTGCTACCATCATCTCACACTCCTTGTAACAACTCAGTCCTTGACGGCATTTCTAAATTTTGCATTGAGGTTGCTAATTACCCACTCATTTTTCTCTTCGGGGTTCTTAACCATTAGTAGTAGCCAAGAGAGTTTATGGAATTGCCACTTTTCAGGATCAGCTTTATTAAGCCTCCAATTTGAGCTCCTGGCATCCTGTGTTTTTCTATACATATGGACTTTGAAGTCATGAGGTGCCTCCCACGGCTTCTTCTCTGCCATGGCCCACGTGTAAACTTTCAGTGCCCTCTCTGGAGCCTGCACAGCTGGTGTGAGTCAAGCCGCTATCTGGAAGGCTGCAGCCTTGCTCTACCCTGGTGTGTCAGAAAGCTGAGGATGATGCTAACCTTTGAGATATTCCCTTGCAGGCAGATTTAGAGCTGCTCCTGCATGCCTCCTGCATGAGAGAAGGAGGAGAATGAAGCCAGGGCCACTTGCTGGCCAGATGGGAGGAGGTGAGAGTCGTCAAAGCTCATTATGCACCATTAGGCAAGAGTGTCTCCACTCGCTCAACCCAGAACACAATCTTTCTGAAAACTCCCTGTGAGGGAGGTAGGGATTGCTTCAGTGGGTGAAAAGATTGCAGAAATGTTGGTAGAGGGCACCTCTTTTCCGAAGGATGAAGTCTGGAGAAATAAGCAATATCTTTAATAGTCAGAGCTAACTCAGAACTTCTCCAGATACTAGGCTGGACCACTTTCTTTTGTGAACAGCAAAAAACCAAAGAAACATACACATAGAAGAGGGGAGCTTTTCCCTGTTGAGGATGAGAAGGCAGAACTTCCTGGATACATCCAAATGAAGCCAGTAGGACCCACACCTACTACAACTGTTCCTTTCCCCACTGCTTCCGGCTGGAATGCGGAAGGCTGGCCCCAAGAGCATCCACACACCTACACCAGCTGAGGGTTCCGGCTAGCTCTCAGCAGCATCACGTAACAGCTGAGAAGACTTTGTGAAAGAGCTTTGATCAAGTGGCCGTAGGCAGTACATGGCTTATCCTATTCCCTACGCAATAGGCTCCCTCTACTGACTGTCACTTTCTTTCCAGCAGTCTTCTCTTCTCTACCAGGAACCCTAAGGGCGAACCTGCAAAATCAAAGAGTCATCTTAGTGGATACCCTGTCATTCTGGACCACAAGGGACTTTTGGACTTTCTGCCCCCCACCCACCCCCTTAAAAGATTTAATTTAAATGTCTGTTTATGACACAAATATTATAAGAACTAAAAAGGAAATACGTTTTTTCTTGTTTCAGAGGAGTGTATGGGTGAAACTCAGAAGTTAAAAAGGCCCAGATGTAAACTCTAGATTGCTTACTGACTTACAACACAAAATGGTTTTCGTAGGTCCCGCCTATCCAAGGGGATCTATCCTGAAATCATAATTAGTACAGACAGACAGACAGACAGATAGATGCACACACATACACACACGAGAGACACATTTTCCTGTACATACATATCTGATAAATTTTAATTAATAAATTAATCATAGTAACAATCAAGTGAGACAATTCTAACAATGTCGTAGACATCACTTCCAAACGAATTTGTTTGCTCAGTCCCCCTCCCCCACCTCCCCAGCCTCCCCCCTCCCGCCTCCTCTGCCTTTCCCCCCTCCGCTGCCCCCCACCGCCCACCTCCCTACTCCCCACACCCCTGCCTCAGTGTTTTCATGCCACAGTTGGATACAGTACTGGAACTGGAACACAAAACCTTGGATACATGGTGGCCTTGGAAACCCAGAGGCTTCCAATGAGTGAGAGGAGATTTTACCTGAGGGCAAAGGTTTCCTGAAGTCCTCACTTCTGTTGTTGTAAACCTGTTGCTCCCCTTTCTCATTTTTTCCCCTGGGATGCCAAGATGCCGTTATATGTTACAGCTGTAACTTTGTTTTCTGTGCTTCCCTTCTGACACCCCACCACCATTGGTGCCTCTGTTGCTTGTAAGGTGACATAAAAGGGCTAAGATTCGACTCATTTGAATTCGCAAGATCAAGTCTAGGTGATAGCATTGCAGTGTCAGTGCTTGGCTCTCAGAGTCAACATACGAAGGAACAAACAGGCTTCTTTTGAGTTGATCCACCACGATTTATATAAGGACTCGATACTGTTGGCTGTTTTGTTTCTCAGTTTTCCCCTTTAAAAAACCTCCATGTACATAGGCTATTGTCTCTTTAATTTTTGGGGTGTGTGTGGGTGTGAATTTTTAGAAGTAACTTCAGTTTTATTTTGAGTCGCAGTGAACTATTCTCATTTTTGCCCACAGTTGTCACGTCTCTGTTCTGCTCCTCTGTAGGTCTGGCTAAGAATTAAGTCTGTTGACAGAACTCACCCAGAAACAATAGGGACTGTAGGAAAAGTGCCTGGTGATTGTCACAGTCTAGGCAAGGGGCAAAGAACAAAGAGCTGGAATTCCTCTCTGAAGGTCTGGTCATTCTCAGCAAGAAATTTAAAAAGGAAAGGCCGTTTCATTCATGGAGAGCTGTCAAGGAAGCGGAGGGGAAGAATTCACAGAAAGGTGAAATGTGAAAGTCACTTAAATGCCTACCAGTAGGGAAATGAATAAATAAAATACACTATGGTTCCTTGGCAGGCTTTCAAAATTTTTCAAAAAGTTGAAAATGAAGTAAATCAATAAATTGCAATGTAAAGAATTCTCAAAAGATTTGATGAAAAAGATTACATTATAACATGATGCTATTTACATAATTTTAAAATCACATACAAAAATATCTTCTACTTTTCAAGAATACTAATAAACACATTTGTTTAATTATTTCTTCCTAAAATAATTTTTTAAATTAACATGTGAAAACACAAATGTTGAATTAACACATGAAAGCAGCTGTCTTCTGAAGCCTGGCAAAAATATTCAAAATTCTTTCCTTAGTTTTTTGAGATAGATATTGTGATCTCTACCTACAATCTCGACCTGTGCATTTAAAATACCTAAAATAAACAAGGAAATGCACACCTACATTATGATTAACATTCTCTATAGAAAGTGTACCCAGAAGCAATTTGAATTTTTCTATAACACCTTTCATTTTAAAAGAACAGGGATGTAAATATGAGAAAAATTTAAGAAAGTAAGTTCTAAGAAGGTTATACTTAAGTATTTCATTTATTCTTATTCTTTTCTGCATATGTTAAGTTTCCCAAATTATTATCAACAGCCATGAAAGAACTTCTAAAGATGAAAGGTGTTGGTATACTGCCCCAGTCTGCCTAGCAACCTATAACTTCAATACCTACTTGCCACTAGGCTTGCCCCTGTCAAGGAGTATATAAAAAGACAAACCTACCTACTTCTTCCTCTTGCTCCTCTCATCTCTCTCTCTCTCTCTCTCTCTCTCTCTCTCTCTCTCTCTCTCTCTGGTTTCTTTCTTTTCTCTTACCTCTTGCCCTCATTCTCTCTCTCTCTTCCTCTCTGAGGTACCCCCTACCACTATAATAAATTTCTCTATATCATACCTGTTGCCTGGCGTCTTATTTTCCATATTTAAAATTGGTGTTCCTGGACCTGGCCAACCTTTCAGGCTTTTAAATCCCTGTCACCTCCCTACTGTTAGCAAGAAGCAGTCAAACGACACTGATGTCTTCATCCCTTATCCGTTTACAAAAGGCTGACATGGTCTCCTCCAGACCCGTGACAAACAGCTCCAGGTTCTCTCCAGCACCCCTAGGTCCCTATCTGCTATAGGACATGGCTGACATACCCTGCCTTCTCCCTTGAACTTTCCAGGACAGAGTTTTTCCTTCCCTTTCACCATATAATCTGGACATTTTGTTGCTGTTGCCATTCATATTCTCTCTCTCTCTCTCTCTCTCTCTCTCTCTCTCTCTTTCTCTCTCTTTCTCACTCTCCTGTCTTTTCCCTTTGCATGGTAGCCAAGAACTGCTTCCAAGAAACTTACACTTATATACTTTATCCTACCTTACATGAAAAGCAATCCAATGTCTTCATTTTTTTAATAATAGGAAAAGGGAGCACACTGCCCCCAGTCTGCCTAGCAACCTAGTGACATCATTACCTACCTGCCATTAGTCATGGCCCTGCCCAGGAGTATATAAAAGGACAAAACCATCTCATCTCTCTTCTCTTACCTCTTTCGTTTCCTTATCTCCTCTCTTGCTCTCTCTATCTCTCTTCTTGTCTCTTCCTCGCACTGGGGTACCCCTTCCACTATAATAAACTTCTCCATATCCTTTCTGTTGCCTGACATCTTATTTTTTATATTTAATAAAAGGTACATAAGTGATGGCTTGGATGGAAGAAGAGAGCTACATAGGTGTTGGAAGAGGGGGGGTATGAGGGGTTGGGGTGGGGGAGAGGTATGCCGGTGATGGATTGGAAGGAAGAGGGGAGGAAATAAGTGATGGCATGGAGTAGGGTGTAGTGACTTACACCTTTAATCCCAGCACTTGGGAGGCAGGATCAGGCAGATTGCTGTGAGTTCTGAGCCATCCTGGTCTACAAAGTGAGTCTAGGACACACAGAGGCTACACAGAGAAACACTGTCTTGAAAAAAAAAATGATGGCTAAGCAGAGGAGGTGTTTATAGGTGATGAGTTAGAAGAGGAGGTTATGTAGCTGAGGGGCTGGGGTGGAAGGGGTATATAGGTGATGACCTTGAAAGAAGAGGAGAGGTATGTGTATTATGAGTTAGAAGGAAGAGTGAAGGAAGGGCCCTTGAAGGACAGCAGCGGCTCCTCCAGGTAGTCATGAACAAGCAAATTTGTATAAATGCTTTCCTTGCCACCCTTTGCTAAGTCAGTCTTTCTTTCTACATTAAGTTACCTCTAAACTATTGTTGACTTTTGGCATTTCCAGTTATAAGTCAGGTGGGGTTTCTGCACAGTGATAAAGCCACAGTTTATATTTCTAGGCTTCCCGCAAATCACCCCATGGAGGCCGAAGCTTCTGAGAGACCCTTCACCCAAAATTGTGGAGCTCACTGGGCAGGTCAGCTACTTAACCAATGCCAGAGTAAGTGCTGATGGTTTAGACACTGGCCAGCAGCTGCTGCTCTAGTTAGTATGCAAGTCTTGGATCTTTCTGTTTGATTAGTAGACCAAGGAACTTCAAGGCATCCCATTCCGGGGACAGGGAAAGGCTGAAGCCTTGTGCCAGCCAGAGAAGGAACTTGGCTTCCAGAAGAATTTTCATATAGCTTTGGACAGCTTCGTAGACCACCATGAAGGACAGTTCAGAGGCAATATTTCATCAGTCATGAGAGAGACCACACGTGGACCAAGAGCTACTCAATTATGCATATCTCTCACCCTCTAGTTAAATATACACATTATGTCAACACCCTAAAGACAGTATCAAGATGGGTCAGTGGACCTCATTATTTCTTTCTCTTTAATTGACTTTTTGAATATAGGTAATGTTTAACCTTGGCTTATTGAGGCTGCCAAGGGTTGGGATTTTACCCTTCAATCTCTAGTCACATGACATAATAGACAGAAAAGAGAATGGCTCCACATGAAGCAGATTGACAAGAACAGGAGTGAAGATGAGAAGGCTAATAGTTAAGATTGTCACATGCTACCTGACTGTAGAGCTGCTGTGGCATCAGCAACAGACTCTGGCTTTAGGAATCAAAGCTTCTGGTGGTATAAGTTCCTGATGTCTCACACCTGCGTGGAAATTGCTGAAAGTGGTTGTCTCACTCACTCAGTCTCTGTCACTGGGTTTGTCTCAACCCAGAGTAATCTAATTGGCTATCAACGACCTTTGCTTCAGTTGAGACAGGAAAGGAAAGGGCTTCTGCAGTTCCAGAGATTCCCAGGAGACTGATTGAGAGTGTTAGTTTGATCTCACAGTTTGACTACTTTCTTCCGCTGCCAAAGCCTTATCCTTCATCCCTTGTACCCATGGATATTGAACTCAAGATCAGTAACTTTCTCTAGGCAAACTTTGTAGTCTTGGCACAGCAGCAGCAGCAGCAGCAACAGCAACAACAGCAGCAACAACAGAAGCAATAGCAGCAGCAAGAACAACAGCTTCAGCAACAACAGCAACAGCAACAGCAACAGCAGCACAATAGGAACAATAGCAACAGCAGTAGCAGCAACAGCAACCACAATAGCAACAACAGCAACAGTAGCAACAGTAGCAGCATCAACAGCAACAACAGCAGCAACAGCAGGAGCAGCAGCAACAGCAGGAGCAGGAGCAGCAACAGCAACAGCAACAGCAGCAGCAGCAACAGCAGCAGCAACAACAACAGTAGCAACAGCAACAAGAAACTCTCAGAGTAATAGCAACCAGTGTCCATGGAACTTGATCCACAACCTTACTAGCATTGGAACACAAATTTTTCTTACGTTTCCCCTGTTTGGATAGCTGAAGCGAATCTTGTGTATTTACATTCCTTGTTTCCATCATGCTCATAGTTAATCAGCTATTATTGTGCTTATAAAGAGAAAAATCAGATTCAGGTTCTGATCTTGAGGTACTAATACCACAGATCGAAAACCAAGACTCAGAAAGGAAATATCACACAAACACAAATGACATTAAAATATAAAACTCTACCTGAAGCAACAATATAAATACCTAGTAAGTGGGCATATGTAGTTTATGAGCTCAAATGGATTAAATTATGTAAATGAACAGAGATGCTGGAAAGTTAGTAAAATTTTTAAAAAGAATCAGGAAATTGGTAGAAACCCAGAAGTTCACCAATAAGTAGTTCAGAGACACAGTGAATTAGAAGGGTAAAGTGGGGCTGGAGAGATGGCTCAGCCATTAAAGGCTAGGCTCACAACCATAAATATAGACGAGTAAAGTGAGAATGACCAAGCCAATTTCCTATTGAAGGTTGATTTGACTAGATCAGGGGCTTAGTTAAAAGAACTACGGGAAGCCAGAAGGAAAGGTGAGCTGGGTGACATAGCCAGAAGCACCGAGGTTCACATTCTGAAAAGTGTTACACACTAGGGCAATGGTTAGGGAACAGTGAGTCTAAAGGAACATGATAAAGATGAGGCAATAGCAGCTCTGAAAGAGAGATGATTTGGTGAAGGGTGTGTAGAATTTCCTGGATGGGATGGACCCACAGGCAGCCTGCAACTTGCACATAGGTCCACCATGAAACCAAGGCAAAGTGAGCTTCCTGGACTGACCACTTAAAATGAGTGTTTGATGTAACTTAAGGTATAATAGTTCGCCAGTCCCCGTCTTGATGCTGACCTTTCACACTATCAGTAGTAATCTGGTCCTCCAACTACTTACCTACATAACCAACAGGGCTCTCAGGCTAAGTCATGCCTGCTCTGTGAAATCTTTTCTCCTTCAGGCCACAGCAACCTCTCTCGCCTTGGGAACCCTAGTCCTTCTGGTCAAACTATTTTGTTCTGCGTTTAAACTAACTTAGCATGGGCTTACAAGTTTTTTGAACTCCATGATAATTATGCATAGTCAGAGTTCTTTTCATCATTTCTACCACATGAGATGAGCAGAGTTTAACACAGTGTTTGGCACCTAAAACTGTCTTTACATCTATAACTCTTTACCCCTCACAGCCATTCTTGCCATTACGCCCATTTTACACCCAACTTGGCCACTCCACTTCTGAACTCATCCATTTTGCATTCATCCTTCTCAGCTAAAGACTGGAAGAAGGGTGCTAATGGGTGAATGAGTGAATGAGTGGATGAAGGAACCAGGTAGTGGCTTCTTGGACACAGTGAGAGTTAAGGCCCTCATGTTGTCCCTAGACCCTTATAAGGGTAGAAGCTTTGCCCTGCTGGTAGAGGACCCAGTGTGCTGTAAATGCTATAGCTGACCTCTGAGGTCCTGCCAACTATGAGAGAGAGAGAGAGAGAGAGAGAGAGAGAGAGAGAGAGAGAGAGAGAGAGAAGAACAAGAACAGAGAAAAACAAGAAGAACAAGAAGGAGGAGGAGGACGAGGAGGGAGAGAGGGGGGAGAGAGAGAGAGAGAAAGAGAGAGAGAGAAGAAGAAGGAGGAGGAGGAAGAGGAAGAGGGAGAGCGGGAGAGGAGAGAGAGAGGGGGACGGGTGAAGGGAGGGAGAAAGGGAGGAAGAGGAGTTTATAAACCCTCTTTTAGAATAATTCCTGGGACTGTAACAATTTCTACAATGTGATTTTGATTGACAGAGAGCTGTATTTAAAATTAAGGCACTAAAAAATTGATTTTTTTTTTAAAGCATTGCTCTTCTAAATCTGTAGCTTTAGGCATTCATAAACTTCTCCAGACCCTGCAGAGTGCGGGTTCCTCTGGAGCTTAGTTAACTTAAAATACAGGCAACCGTGCAGTCAGGCTGTTTATCTTCCACACTCATCATTGTTTCCCACTTTTTTCTTTCTTATCGGAAGTCAAAAACAACATATAAGTAAGATATGTGGCTAAAAGAGTTATCACTTGTTGCCAAGTGAAGAATCATAGCTGAGCTGGGTTAGCTTGATGGCCCCTCTGTTGAAATTCAGAACCTCTTATCTTTGCTCCCACTTCTCCTGTCTAGACACTTGACAATGATTTGCAGGAAATTAAGGCACTTACCCCTGCTGAGAAGCCAAAGTTAAAACATTCCTAAACATCATTTTACCCTGTGTGTGTTTAATACAAGTCAATGTTAATTCAGCAGGAAAAGAGAGATGGTTTTTCTCTCCCTCATTCTCTGTCTCTCTCTGTGTGTGTCTCTCTGTCTCTCTCTTTGTGTCTCGCTGTATCTCTGTTTCTATTTTTCTCTCTTTCCCTTTCTTTCTCTATTTGTGTGTCTCTCTGTGTATGTGTATATCTGTCTGTCTGTCTGTCTATCCCCCCACTCTCCCCCTCCCTCCTTCCCCCCCTTCCCACTCTCTTCCTGCCCCTTCTCATTCTGTGAGTGTGATTAACCCACTCTCCTTCATATAGAGCTGTGTGATTTTTCAATCTGGTCTTTATAGGCTAATGAGCTTGTCAGATTATTTAAAACACAAAATATAGGCCTTTCTTGTCTGACAAAAGGAAGTGGGAGGGGCCAAGGCTCTCACATCTGCCTCTTTTGGTTTCCTTTGATTCTCTCTTTCTCACAAAGGTAGAAAATACTTTTATTCTCTCAACACATGATAGAAGTATTGCCTAAAGTGAAACACTGGCTTTTGTTGAGACAATTCTCTGATATATTCAAGTTAGGGTTCCAGGCTTAGTGTCATCATCTGGCCTCCAGGCTGTGAAAGGAGGAAAGAAATGCTTCCCACTGAACAAGAGAGGGAAGAGGATCTGAGGTTTACCTTTCTTGGAGACAGCCAGAAGGGATGAATGAATGTTGTTGGGGAAAGGAGAAAATCTACCAGTGCCTAAGTTGCCAGCTCTAAGAAAACAATTTAGGAGAGAATGCAAAAGCATTATCGAGAGCAATTTTTTTCTGCTTCCCCTTTGCTCACCTCCCCTGTGAAATGTTTTCAATGCTAGAGGGAAGATGGACGTAAGTCATGCTCCCATGCCGAGGGCAAAAACACCTTCACAGACGCAAGAACCCAAGTATAGGAGGAAAGCCTTGCTCAGATATACAATATTATATATTATATAAGATTTACTGTTGGGCAATGGGCCCAGTTGTCCTCAGAATAGATCAGAGTGAGATAAGATGGTGACCCCAGGGCCTGGGAAAATAGCTCTGCTGCCAAAGCACTGCCACATGTGTGAGGACCTGAGTTGGATCCCCAACACCCATGTAAGAGACAGGTGAGTCTATAACCTCAATGCTGAACGGAGATGGGTGGATCACTGGAGCACACTGGCCTGCCAGTCTAGCCAGCCAGTGAAGTGCAGGCTCAGTGGGAGACCCTGGCTCATAAAGGAAGGTAGAGAAAGCAATAGAAGAAGATCATCAACCTCTGGCTGCCACATGCATGTGCACACACCCACAAACATGTACTCACACAAAAAGTATGTACACAGACACATTTTTTTTTTTTTACATTCGGCTATCACAAACACATTATTTCTCCTTAAGCAACACATTTTAGAAGAAAGAGAAAGCTAGCCATGTGTTAAATGAATATGTAGCATTCTGTAAGCAGTTTTATCTTGTACAAATTGTTAAGTGTCTACTGAGCTATAGGGTGAGTGTTCATTATCTGAAATGCTTGTGATGAGACATTGTTGTGATTTAAGATTTTCTTCTGATGTGGCAATATGTTCTGTTTATAATGTAGCATCTTTGGAATGAGCTTCAAGTGTGTTATAATATATGACAAAGATGCCATGCAACAGAACTGGTTGAGGGGGAAGGGAAGGGAGGAGAGTTAGGGCCTGAGTGAGCCAGGTAGCGAGAGAGGGGGGTGGGAGACAGAGACAGAGAGGGCATGAAATTCATTTATGGTTCATGTATAGCTTATCTATATGTACTGAAGGTAATTTTAGAGAATACTTTAATAATTTTGTGGTTGTTACTAGTGTATATTAATCATGGAAGATAATGAGTTTTACCATGACATCTTCTTGTCTATATGTTTACTCCCGTTACCCACAGTTTATTCCTCACTTCTTCTGGTCTATTTCTTACTCTGTGATTGTTCCCCTATGCTTTTGTTTAAATCTTTCAGTCTGTCCACAAGAGCAAGCATGAAACACCTACCCTTCTGAGTCGACCTGACAATCCCCAGCTCTCTTCATTCTCCTTCGAATGGCATGAGCCCCACTCATCCCATGAGGCCAAGCATGGATGTTTCCATTTGCGTCACAATGTCTGTATTCAGAAAGTTATGGGCTTTGAAGCCTATCCAATGCAGATCTGAGGATCAGGGTGTAGTTTTCAGCACAGCCTATACTTTTCTGGTCCTGCCACAAGGATAGAGCACAAACTGTGTGGCTAAAACAACAGAAATGTAGAGTGTTGAATTCTTTCTGGGTGGCCATCTTCTACTTCTTCCTGTGGTCTTTCCTCATCTGTTTTGTTACTGTGGCGTAGTCTCTGTTTACAAAGACACCATCAGTCCGGGACTATGGCTTACCCACATGCCCTCCCTTTTTTTTTAAACCATCATTCCTCCTTCCAAACACAGGGCCATTCTGAAATACTAGAAATTAAAGCGAACACATAAACAGGAGATGAGTAGGGTGGGGAGGAGCCCATGTCAGTAAGGCATTTATAACATGGGCAGTTGTTTTCACACATATGTACACACATATGAGCGCACACACTTCACATCAGAATATATAATGTGCATACGTCCCAGAAGACACACTTATCCTTGTATAGTTTGAACGGATTCCACCATGGACAGAGGTAAGGTGGCTATGCTACGCTGTACATTCTACTGAACAGAGCATCATGCAGCCCTCCAGGACTATTTTATAACCTGTAGCCCTCTTTAGAATCACACTGGGGCTTCTTTTCTCTAAATGGC
This sequence comes from Acomys russatus, assembly GCF_903995435.1. Taxonomy (NCBI): domain Eukaryota; kingdom Metazoa; phylum Chordata; class Mammalia; order Rodentia; family Muridae; genus Acomys; species Acomys russatus. The sequence goes on from NC_067161.1 coordinate 17,420,025, forward strand.
ATTATTTTAAGTAGCACTCATTGTTCTTGTGAAACTCAGACCTTGACTTTGTCTGGTCTTTTCTGTTTGCCTCAGCTCTGACCCTGCCATTCCTTGGTGCTTCAACAAATGCCGAGCAGCACTTGCTCTAGTTCCTATCAAGGACATTAGCAGGCCCTTCACATCTCCAGCCCAATCATTTGCTTTTTGAGAACTTATCATCTTTGACCTTGCCCAGAAACAGTCCATTTATAGTCTTGAAATAAGTCTGCTATTTGATAGATTTCCTATTGGAGTTTAGATTTTGGTTGACCGCAAGCATGTTCTGGGGGAGCGTGCTTAAGTAATAGTGATAATTTCTACTCCGCTCCAGTGGTCAGTTTGAACATGAAATCTTAGGGACCGTATGCTCAATGGCTTCTGGGAAGGAGAAGGGCAAAGGGCACAATCCATACTTTTATAGTGGGCTGTCCTTTGGTCTGCACTGTTGGTTGTCACTGTTGTAGTTATGACAACAAGGCATCTCATCACACCTCGAAAACCTATGTCACATGAACGCTGAGAGGACAGACTAAATGAATGCTTGTGAAGCATTTAGAACCATTTGGAACATGGCCACGTAACACATGCTGCTGTTACATGAAAGGCAGTGTGATTGTGAATGTGGTGGGCTGAGATGGAAGGCGTCTGCAGGACAACATGGCTGAGATGTTGAATGGTAGCTGCCTTCATGTCGAAGCCTTTACCAGCGCGCAGGTCTTGTTTTATGAGGTAATGCACTCTTCTTACTGCTGCTGATGCCTTCAGCTGGAACTCGCGTTACTTGCACACAGCATCGTTAGTGCTGACATACAGCTGTACACTCTTCTGACACAGAGAGCCCCCACAAGCTTCCACAGCCTCTAGTGCTGATAGCTGCTTTCAGGAGTATCCGCTTATTAGAGAATGGCAACCATTAAGAAAACAAACAATAACAAATGTGGACAAGAGAGAACCCTATACGCTGTTGGTGGGAATTTAAACTATTTCAGTCACTATGGAAGTTTCTCAAAAACAAACAAACAAACAAACAAAAAAACAGTAAACAAAACAAAACAAAACACCCTCAAAAAATCACAAAAAACTAAAATAGACCTACCACATACCACTTACATAAATTATATTAACAAGGTACATACATGAATCACATGATTCCAAGTTAACATAAAGATATTTGCATATCAGTGTTTACTGAAGCCAACAACCTAGGTGAAACAGCAAGAGAGTAAGTATGTATACATACACAATAGAATTGTTTCCAGCCATTAAAGAGAACAAATTTGGTCATTAAAAAAAAGATAAAACTGGAAATAATTCCATTAAGGAAATTAAACCAGTCTTTCTGAGAACTATTTGCAGTTCCTAGATTTTATATAGCTCCATGGAACCATGCATGAATCTATGCCATGATAGCAGACATGTCTACGGAAAGCAAGGGATCTGATGAGATGGCAGAGCAGCAGCAAAGAGGAAGGGAGGGGGACAACGGGAGGGATATGCCCACCATACAATAGACATATGTGTGAAAAAGATTTTTAAAAATAGTGAAAGAGTACAGTATATAAGAAAGAAGCCATTCATTTACCAGTGAGATGTCAGTGCTCACAGCCTAGAGCAGCAAGGCCAGTCTTGCAAGTTGTTCACGTCAGGTCCTCTGTTATTTGGGAATGAATAGACTTTGTATTTCTTGGAGGCTATAATATTATAGTAAAAGGCAACAGAGGCTGTGACCTTAAATAGCCTGACTAAGATTCAACCCTATAAGGAGGAGTATGGTGGTGCATACCTTTGATCTCAGCCCTCAGAGAGCAGCAGCAGGGGAGTACCTGAGTTGGAGGTCAGCCTGGTCTACAGAGTAAGTTCTAGGACAGTCATGGCTACATAGAAAAATCCTGCTTCAAAAACCCAACCCAAACCAAACAAATAGAAAGAAACAATCATATGTGTCCATTAGATTTTCTTCATATTCTGTTTCTTTATCTGTGAGGCATAAATAGCCCTATTCCCCTAAAATTTTCTTGATAATTAGGTAAAATTATACATGTAATGCTAAATGAAAAGTTCAGGAAGTAAAAATTTTAAAATTTGAAGCAAAGCCTCATCAATGAACTAGGTCAAGTGAAATATAGAATATCAAGTCTTGAAGACAAAGTAAAGGAATTAGATCAGTCAAAAATGTTTAATAATAATAATAATAATAATAATAATAATAATAATAATAATAATATAAAACAATGAAGGAAATGTGCAGGAACTCTGGTATACTATAAAAAAACTAATCTGGGACTGAAGTGATGGCTCAGTGCTTAAAAGAATCAGCTGTTTTTCCAGAGGACAAAAGTTTTGATTCCCAGCACTCACATGACTCTTACAAACATCTGTAACTCCAGTTCCAGACATATAAAACCCTCTTCTTGCCTCTGTGAGAACCAGACATACGTATGGTACACAGACATACATGCAGGCAAGCATACACATAAAAGAAAATAAAAATTTAGTTAGAAAAAAAACAAAGAAACCTGTGACTCATAGATATAGAATAAACAGAGATCAAAGTCAATGACACAATAAATATTTTCAACAAAATCACAAAAGAAAACTTCCATTATCTAAGGAAAAAGTTGCCTGTCAAAGTGCAAGAGGCACACAGAGCACCAAATAGGTTGAACCAAGAAAAAAAAAACTCCCCCCCCCTTCATATGATAGTTAAAATGCCAAATGCACAGTCAAAAGGGAAGGATGTTAAAATATGCAAGGGAGAAAGGCCAAGTCACATATAAAGGCTGGGTCATCAAATAATAGCTGCTTTTCAGTGGAGACTATTAAAACAAGAAGGACTTGTGATGGGTGTTCTATAGGTTATGAAAGGCCCAGATTGCTATACCCAGCAAAACTACCATTTACTTCAAAGGAAAAAGGAAGGCTTTTGAACCAAAAAAGATTTAAGAAATCTTGACTGCTAAGACAGGTCTACAGGAAGTTGTCTCCTGTACCAATGAGTTCAAAGCTCTTCTCCACTTTTTCTTCTAACAGACTTAGTATGTCCGGTTTTATGTTGACATCTTTAATCCACTTGGACTTTAGTTTGGGCAGGGTGATAAATATGGATCTATTTGCATTTTTCTACATGTAGACATCCAGTTAGACCAGCACCATTTGTTGAAGATGCTATCTTTTTTTCATTGTATGAATTTGGCTTCTTTGTCAAAAATCAAGTGTCCATAGGTGTATGGGTTTATTTCTGGGTCTTCAATTCAATTCCATTGATCAACCAGCCTATTTCTATGCCAGTGCAATGTTGTTTTTATTACTGTTGTTCTTTAGTATAGCTTGAGATCTGGGATGAAGATTCTTCTGGAAGATCTTTTATTTTACAGCATTTTTAAAGCTATTCTGGGTTTTTTTGTTTTTCCATATGAAGTTGAGAATTGATCTTTCAAGGTCTGTAAAAAATTGTGTAGGTATTTTGATAGGGATTGCATTGAATCAGTAGATTGCTTTCGGTAAAATGGCCATTTTTACTATGTTGATGCTCCCAATCCACAGGCATGAGAGATCTTTCCAAATTCTTATATCTTCTTTAATTTCTTTCTTCAGAGGCTTGAGGCTTTTTTCATACAAGTCTTTCACTTGTTTGGTTAGAGTTATTTTATATTATTTGTGGGTATTGTGAAGAGGGGGAACAGAGATTGTCTCTGAGATAAACTCTATTGCCCCCAATTTGACCACTTCCCCTTGGTAGGAAGGCCCAGTGGGCACACAAAGGAAGGGGAAGCAGGCTATCCAGATGACACCCAATAGGCTGTGGTCACATGGTGTGGGAGTAGGCCCTCTTCTGTCAGAGGTCTAAGGGAGGGGAAATAGTGCGGAAGTGGGAAGGAAGGTGGGAACGAGGAGACACAAGTGAAGGTATAACAATGGGGATGCAACCTGAACAATTAAATTAAAATAAAGGCAGATCTACAGAGAACCCTGGAAGGACTACTTATATGCACCCAAGAAGGAACATTCCGGAACTTAATCCAAAAGGGTCTAAGAAAACAATAAAGGCATTACAAAAACACTGTTCAATGCTGATTCTTAACATTAATTGTTTCCCTCCCCGAGAAAGAGACACAGACTAAGAGGTTAGATGAAAAAACAAGACACAACTTTTGGCTGCTTCCCAGAAACTCACTTCACAGTCAACGATGGATGATGCCTTAGGGTAGCAGGATGGAAAAAGGTATTCCCAGCAAGTGGATTATGAAACTAGCAGGTGTAACCATCCTAATATCCTCAGAAATAGATTTCAAGCCAAAACTAATCAGAAACAATAAGGAGAAAAACTTCCTACTCATGAAAGAAAAAAGGCCACTGAAGGACATTACCATCCTAAACATGTATGCCTCAAACACAGGGGCATCCATTTTATGAAAGAAATACTATTAGATCTAAAGCCACAGATTAACCACAACAAGGTGGCTTCATTATCTTGCTCTCACTATTAGTCATCTGGGGGAAAAAACTAAACCGAGAAACTTTGCAGTCAAATGAAATCATAAATTCATTGCACGTAACAGCTATCTATAGAACATTCTACCCGAACTCTGAAGATGATACATTGTTCTCAGCAACCCATGGAACTCACATATTAGGATTTTTTTTTAAAAGTCTCAACAAATACAGAACGGAAATAACATCCTGCATTCTGTGTGGCCACAATAGAACAAAGCTGGCTGTCAACAGCAATGGAAACTCATCAAATACACAAATTCATAGAAAACTCAACAACACACTACTGACTAAAATCTAGGTCAAGAAAGACATCAAGAAGGAAAAAATTTAAATTCCTGGAATTGAATGAAAAGGAAAAGACAACATACCAGAGTTTGTGTGTAATGATAACAAGTAGCTTTGGGCAAGAGTTCAGGTTCAGAATATTCTCCTTCACATGGCATCGTCCTTGAGCAAAGGAACTTCTTGAAATGCTCAGCAGACGCCGTAGTTCCTCTTATGGAGGTAGTTGTCATTGTTCATTGATGCCTTTTCCTACCACTTAATAACACTGGACACACACGAATGTGTTATCTCTATAGAAATTTGGGGTAAATAAAATCTTCTCCCTCCATTCCTATTTTTCTAGTTATCTCTGGGCATGATACATGTTAAATGATTTTACAAGTTAAGTATTTAAATTAATAAAAAGGAGAAGCAGGAGTGCAATAGAAATGTGAAATAAAAAAAAATACTTAGGGAGCTGGAGAGATGGCTCAGCGGTTAGGAGCAAGTACTGCTCTTGCAGAGGACCTGAGTTCAGTTCTGAGCACCCATGTCAGGCAGCTTGCAACTGCCCATAACTCCAGATGGAGGGATCCAACACCCTGTTCTGACTTCTGTCATTGGAATTCATGTGCACACATCCACAAAGAGATGCAATGCACATACACATAATTTAAGGTGTTTTTTTTTTTTTTGAAAACCCACTTAGTTTTCCCTTGTACTTTCTTTTGTAAAGCTTCTAATGCTCCATGAATCTGAGCCGCAGATACCAACAAGCTTGTGGATCGCTACGTCTAGACACGGATTCCAGCAGATGCTTCACACGTAGAAAATTAAGTCTTCACTATTTTACGGCTTCTAAAGATTCATCCATATTTAATTCGTGATCCCAATCAATAAATATAATCTTCAGAACCCCAAACCTATAATACACTTGCTTAAAATTTTTACTTGGCATTTATTTTCTTCACATCTGGGTTCTGTTACCGTTCTCACATTTCTCCCTTTATCTGATGATAACAGATAATAAATGATAAGCTCTCTCAGAGGAGACTTCACATCTCACGCCATCACTTGGCAGCACATGAACACCTGGCTTGTATGCTTCTTTCAGGTAGACACATTGAACATTTTGTTTTGAGATAAGTTTTTTTTCTTTTTTAATTTATGGAGTCCTTGGAATATTTAAAAGGCAAAATCCAAAGTCAGTAGTATATGTTGACAGAGGCATGCGGGCTATTGTCCAAGAATTTGCAAATGTAAAAAATCCCTGAGCTGGAGGGGCTAAACAGATTATCAAGACTACCTAGCCCTCATCCGCAGCTGCAGAAAGTGATGGGGGTAGGAGAGACGATGCCTGCCGTTAGGAATGCCTGCTCTCTGGAGTGCTGCTTACGCTACGCATCCTATTCTTGTCGTCTCCGGACTCGCCATCCCTTGTGCTCATTTTTAACTCCATTGCTGACCTAACTAAAGAGAAGCTGTGGGTGGTGAAATGGACTTGAGGGGCCAGGTATTCAAATACCACTGGGGCAAGATGGAAGTTGCATTTGCTTGCAATATTAAGTTCTTTTTCTGGGCAGTTTCTTGCTCCTTTTCTGTAACAGTATGCAATAGACAGAGCACGGGAGATGGAAATTGCAGGTGTGTAATGGGAAATGCATTTCTAGGAAAAGCTCAAGGAATCACTTTATTCATGTTTTGGTTTCATCTGGATACCCACGGCTAGAGCACATTTTATGCAGCGAGAATAAAATCTGACATTGTTGGTTCTGAGGATGGATGTGCCCTCTAAATCCGAGACAGTGAACTGATTATTACTTTTCAAACAAAACCTATTTAGTCTGACTGAGGAACCTGCTGTTTCTTGCTATCCTTTGCGAAATTGCTGCTTAAATGGGACCTAATGGAAAATTTCACTGTTTTGCATCAAGAATTTCTGTGGCCTTTTGTGTAGTAAGAAATCAAGGTCACAAAATGCTTGCATCTTCCAGAGCTTGTCCTGGCATAATTTAAGGTTCAGAGGTGCGATAGCTTCCAATAATGTCCTTCTGAGTAAGTGGTTTTTGCCTTTTTTTTTTTTTTTTTTTCTCCGTTAGAAGGAGGAAAATGGGGCATTGTGATATGGAATTTGCACCAGGAGGTTTGTTTTCAGAGACACTTAAAAGCAGTAGTTTCCACTACTAGCTGAACACCCATGTACTCTAAGGGGCCTTTCAAATGATGCGCATTCCCAAATGTTCTGGTTTAATCGATCAGGACTGAGGTGGGGCCAGAGTTATAACAATGAACGCAGTGTTGTGAATCTTCTTGAAGTATCTTGACCTCCTTCATCCTTCTGCATGTATGGCTGCCTGACCGTGATCTTGTCTTTGTTAGACCCTTGCTGACCTTCAACCTCATCCTTTCATGATCTGGGTAGAGCTGAAGGCCAAACTGGAAGGAGCACAGTTCTCATGACCCACATTTGGGTGTGAACTGTCACATCTCCAGGTGTTTCTGAGAGCCACAGTGGACTGGGTGATACAGGGAGGAAGCTCATCTTGAGAATAAACTTGTCTGAGAAAAAGAAGACAGGAAGGAACTGTCTGGATAGGTTCCTCTTCCTTTCCTTTTCTCCAGGCTTTGGTTCCATAGAAACCCTGTCAAGCAACTGCATTGTCTTTTCCATAGTTGTGTGATTTTTTTGGGCAGTATCTTAATTAGGTTTACTAACTGCTGTGATTAAACACCATGACCAGAAGCAAGTTAGGGAGAAGCAGGTTTATTTGGTTTATAATTCTACATCTTAGTCCATCATTGAAAGAAGTCAAGGCAGGAGGTGGAGCAGAGGCCATGGAGGAGTGCTGCTTACTGCCTTGCTCTGCATGGCTTGCTCAACCAGCTTTCTTATAGAACATAGGACCAACACCCCCAGGGAGGCCTTAGGAACAATGGGCTGGGCCCTCTCACCATCAATCACTAACTAAGAAAATACCCTATCTGCTTGCTGCAGCCTGATCTTATAGAAGCAAGCATGTTCTCAAGTGAGTTTCCCATCTCCCAAATGACTATAACCTGTGTCAAGCTGGACATTATATTTTAGCCATCAAGGTATATTATATTTGCATATTACATCTTTCCTTACCCATTTCCTTTATTTCCTTATACTTATTATCCTCGACCTGTACCACCCAAATAAAGTTTCAGCTTTTTAATTCTTGCCTCAGGCTTCTGCTCCTTATAGAAGCTGAGTTAAGCTAAGTGTATTTTTCTTTAATCTCTCAAGTGATTTTGTGATAAAGGCAGAATTAAGAAGCACTGCTTTTCTAAAAACCCAGACTTCCATCTCTTCTAGAATATCAGAGAGGAAGGGAGTTTTCCTGTTGTTACTTCCTTTCATTTATTTTTCAAGACAAACATAGAAAGAAATTTAAAATTCCCTTTTTATTCTCTGTGCACTCATGTCTCAGCACAAGTATTAAACAATGTGATGTGCTGCCCAGCAGAGATTCATCGTATACAGAGCCTTGTGGGTTCTTTATTTATTTAATTTATTTTTTATGGCTTTATAACAATGTCTTTCAAACACTGTCATGATACAAAGAACTTCCTCATTCTTTCCTATTTTCGTTTAATATTTCATAAGGGTAGGGGTACTTGAAACATTTCTTGTCACCCTAATAGGGATTTAAATGATTTGTAACATTTTAACATTTAAAACACAGCTGAACTGAGCATCTTTGAGCACACAGCTTTGAGTATGGAAGTTTTGAGAACAGAGTGTGAGAGCTGATTGTTAAAGTGAAAGGCATATTCACATTAGGTTTTGACAGACACTCTTGAAATGACTAACGAGTGTGGTCCCACTCTGCACTCCTGGCAAGAGCACAGGAGCATCGCTGCCTCTTCACACATTCTGGCCCTTGCTGGTGGTCTCAGCTTCAAACAGCTGTTAGAGAAACAAGCAAAATTACTTTATAGCCGTTTTTTATCAAACAACATGGTTTTCTATCTTTATTTTTTAGCCCCCTTTGGTTTTGTATCTCTAATCTGGAAAACAATTTTAGTAAACTTTATTAGGATGGAGTCTGAATAGAATAGAGTCCTAGTATAGTTGCTAGGAAATTGGTCTGGTTTTTATGACTGATAGTCTTCCAAGGAAGCTCAAATTATCACCAAGTTATTCCTTCATAGAACATAGGGATTCTCTTTCTGGTTTTCTTTCTATTTCTCTCCTTATTCCCTTCCTTATACCACTCCTAACTCCCCCCCCCCACTTGATCCTTCCATTCCAGGCCCACCTCAGCCATCCATAACTATCTGTTCTATTTGCCTTTCTAGGGAGATCTATCTGCACCCCTCTACAGTCGCATACTCTATACCTAACCTCTGTGATTCTACACATTGTAGCTTGGTTCTCATTGACTTGACTGCTAATATCTACATATAATTAAACACATATCATATTTGTCTTTCTGGATATGAATATGGGATGACTTTCTTCTAGTTCCATATATTTTTTTTGCAAATTTTATAATTTTATTTTTTTAATGGCTGAGCAATACTCCCTTGTGTAAGTGTACCACGTTCTCCTTATTTATTCTTCTGCAAGGAACAACTAGGTTGTTTTCAATTTCTGGCTATTATGAATAAAGCAACAATGAACATGGTCGAGCAACTGTAGTAGGATGAAGTGTCCTTTGGTATTTGCTTGTGTCAACTTGACACAAGCTAAAGTCATCTAAGAGGAGGGAATCTCAATTTAAAAAAAAAGCCTCAGTAGAATCAAGCTGTAACTAAGCTTGTAGGGCATTCTTTTTAGTTAGTAAGTGATTGGGGAGGGCCAAGATCTTTGTGGGCAGTGCCATCCATAGGCTGGTTGTCCAGGGTTCTGTAAGAAAGCAGGCTAGGCAAGTTATGGAAAGCAAGCCAGTAAGCACCCCTCCATGGCTTCTGCATCAGCTCCTGCCTCTAGGTTCCCGCCCTGTTTCAGTTCCTGTCCTGACTTCCTTCAATGAAGAACAGTAATGTAGAAGTATAAGGTAATTAAACCTTTTCCTCCCAAAATTACTTTTGTCATAGGGTTTCATCACAGCAATAGAAGCATGGACCAAGAAAATACTCAGGAATGGTATAGCTGGATCTTGAGGTAGATCCTTTCCCATCTTCCCAAAGAACCCACTGATCTCCATAGTGGCTGAACAAGTTTGCCCTCCCACCGATAATGGAGGAGTGTTCTCCTTACTCCACATCTTCACCAACATGAGCTGTCACTTGAAAACAAAGACTTCCCCCTCCCCCTTTTTTCTTATATTGATTCACTTTACATTCTGATCATAGCCCCCTCCCTCCTCTCCTTCCTGCCCTACCTCTTCCCTTTATCCCTCCTCCCCTACTCCTCAGAAAAAGGGAGCCACCTACCACCAATCCACCTTGGCACATCAAGTCACATCAGGACTGAACTCATCCTCTTCCACTGAAATCAGGCAAGGCATTCCTGCCAGAGGGAAGTGATCAAAAAGCAGGCAACAGAATTCATGTTAAAGATAGCCCCTGATCCCCTTACTATGGGACCCACAGGAAGACTAAGCTGCACAACAGCTACGTCTGTGTAGGGGACCTAAGTCCAGTCCATGCATGGTTCTTGATTGGTGCTTCTGTCTCTATATGGCTCTCTGGGCCCAGGTTAGTTGATTCTGTTGGTCTTCTTGTGGAGTTCTTGTCCCTTCAGGGTGCTTCTATCCTCCTCCCCCCCCAACCCCACTTTTCCACAAGGCTACCTGGGCTCTGCCTAATGTTTGGCTGTGAATCTCAGCATCTGTTTCAATCTTCCGCTAGGTGAAACCTCTCAATGGACAACTATGCTAGGCTTCCATCTGTAAGCATAGCAATTATCTTTAACAGTGCCAGGGGTTGGCTCTCTCCCATGGGGTTGGTCTTAGGTTGGCTCAGGCATTGGTTGGACAGTTCCCCCATCTCTGTTCTATCTTTATCCCTGCATATCTTGTAGGCGAGGTAATTTTTGGATTGAAGTTTTGTTGGTGGTTTGCTGATCCCTTCCCTCCACTAGAAGTCCTGTCTTGCTTCCTCAGTCTACATGACCCCCCATTACTAGGAATCTTAGCTAGAGCATCCCCATATCCTAACAAGAGCCTGTCACAGGTCTCCAGCTTGTCTCGGCAATGCTCCTGCACTGGTTTCTCTTCGCTTTCTGACCTCCTACCTATGCTCTCCCTACATCTGATCCCCACCCTCATTTCCCTCCACACACTCCCTGTTTTACCCTGTTCTTTACACGCATTCACTTCTGCTGTCTATTCTGTTTCTCCTTCTGAGTGAGACTTAAGCATCCTCCCTTAAGCCCTCCTTGTTACTTAGCATTTTGGGGTCTGTGAATTGTAGTATGGTTAACCTGTACTATATGTCTAATATCCACTTATAGGTGAGTACATATCAGGCATGTCTTTCTGGGTCTGGGTTACCTCACTTAGGATACTCTTTCTAGTTCCATCTATTTGACTGCTAATTTCATGATTTCATTGCTTTAATAGACGAGCAGTATTCCATTGTGTAAACGTACCACAGTTTCTTTATCAATTCTTCCATTGAGGGACATCTAGGTTGTTTCCAGTTTCTGGCAATTACAAGTAAAGTTTCTATGAGCATAGATGAGCAATTGTCCTTGTTGTATGGTGGAGCATCTTTTGGGTATATGCCCAGGAGTGGTATAGCTGGGTCTTGAGGTAGAACTATTCCTAAATTTCTGAGAAAGCACCAGATTGATTTCCAAAGTGGTTGTACAAGTTTACACTCCCAACAGCAATGCAGGAGTGTTCCTCTTTCTCCACATCCTCACCAGCATGAACACATGGACTCTTAAAGCCAATAGAAAGTCTATAGCTGGCCAGCAGCTGCACGGAACTGGCTCAAATCACACAGCCCTGAGCCTTACCGTTCTCGCCTTTTAAAGCATACAGACCATATCCTGGCTTGACATACTTCACTTAACAAGAACATTTAGAAAGAAGCAGAACTACAGAAGCCAAAAGAGCAGTTAGTGCATTTATAGACTTCCCTAGCTGCATCCTGGAACGGTTGACTTAGCCTTTGTCCGTTTTGGCAAGTGGACTAGGTCATTGCTGCTGTTTCGACAGGCACTGCTGCCTATCAGCTGCGTTCCAAATGGGCTTCTGTTACGATGTCAGTTGTGCTAAGGCCTGATGGTCTGTTAAGGTTTAGGAGTCTCTGAGATGATTACACCACACTCCTTAACACAGGGAAGACTAGGACATCCCAGCCTCTCACTGAGAGGAACCAGACCCAGGCACCAGACCTAATGAGGATGATGTTTTAGTGTTCAGGCAGCTGGTAGAGTCCTTCACACCTGCCTGCCTTGCTCTCCCATTCCTTTATGGCCCCTAGTTCCATCCATCTCCTTTGAACAGAAGCAGAGCATGCTGAGAATGCTCCCCAAACACAGACGCACACGCTCTGCCAGGGAGTTTGCATTCAGAAGAGCTGGGCCAAGATTTCCATGGGAAACAGCTTTAGGCAAGCTGAAGTAGGCTTGCCAACATGAAACAGCTCAGTTCCTCTGTATAATGGAAGCAGGGTTGGTGCACAGATAGGAAAGTGTGGTACACACGTGTTTCAGAATCAGAGGAGACTGAGATCCCTAAGCTTTGCACACCATCTTTAGGGAAGACTAGCAATCACTAACGTGGGGACACACTTGCCCACAAAAGAGTTAGTGTTCTTGCTCCTGATCTCTCAAACCATGGATAAAACAGGCATGTTATGCCTAGTTAGAATTTATAATATGATTAATAAGAAGGACAGCTTTGTATAAGATGAATCAAAACACGTCAAAAAGCAGTGCATTGGGTTATGAGACAACGTACTAAGAGGCAAGTATTCAGTATTTATGAGGCCAGAAAGTTAGCTTTCTTCCATTATTTCCACTTAATTTTATCTCCTTGCTCATCCCCAGGTATGTCCTTCACAGTCACCAGAGGGAAAGTCAACTCTTACCCGTGTCTGTCTGCACTTCCCGACTCACCCTTTTAGGGACACAGCAAATCCAGGGCAGTGAGACTAATTGTTAACTTGGCCTGCCTCTCTCCCCTCTCTCAGATCACCTCTTTGTGTCTGGCACTGATGTAAGTTACTGTGTTATTTTTGCCATGGGCTGTGCTAGATGGTAGGAAATAATAACAAAAATGCAATTTCCGCCAACATCCTAAAAGGGAAAGGAAGCCCATCGAGCTACCCACGGGCTATGTGATGAAGGGAGATGGCACTTGGACCAAGAATGTGCAGGGGTGCTATTCATTCTCTGCATGCTGAGTTCCAGCAGCTTATTATGGGACATCTAGACAAATGAGATGGTAAGTCATTGGGTATCTAGTCTGGGAATTAGAACGATATGATGATGGTGATTTGAGTTTCAGCATATGGGTGTGCTTGAAGTTTTGGAATGAGATCCTGGGGGTGGGGGGAGAAAGTGAGGAATGGCGGCCTGGCAAACTGTCTAAAAGACAGCAAGAACAGCAGTGATATGGGCATGTAGGTCAGCGGCACCACACTTGGCCAGCATGCATGAGGACTTAGATTCAAACTCAAGCTCAGAAAAGAAGAAAAGCAAAAGAAAATGGTGGGAGGAGGAGAAAGGAGGAAGAGAAAGAAAAGGAGGAAGGGGGAGGAGGAGGGAGGGAGAGAGGGAAGGGGAAGGAACAGGGCCTTAGCAGAAGTCCGTCATCAGGAGCTTGCATGTTTACTTCAAGTAAAACTTACCAGCCACGCCCTCCATCTGAAGCAACAGCATTAACAAGAACACAGCTACAACAGAAAACAAAAGAAAAAGAACTGTCTTCAGGATTCAAAACACAGTGATCCTTATGTGAAGGGGAACAAATGTCCCTAAATTGTTTTCCTCTCTGCCTTGAAGAAGGTGCTAGAAGTCAGCCAGCCCTGGAGAGAGAACTGTAGTGGCGAGGGAGTAGGAAGCTCTGAGGACAGTGGCTGGCTTTATAGAGGAAGAGCAGCACTGGTGACCACAGATTGCTGAAGAGGGTTCAGAGTCTCTAATGAGTGCCAGTGCATTCACATGAGGAGAACACCCAAACCTCATGGAGGGAGCACACTCTGGGGGTGGTTTTTACAGAGCCAAGGCTGATGTCAAGATGATGCCAAGAGTGGAACACTTTTGGTTTTTCCAATGGAAACTGTTATGCTATCAGGAGGAATATTGAGCAGAGGTTTTTGCCTTATTATGGCAAATTAACCTGAGAATGAACGCTGATTGGGTTTTACTGGAGTAACGAGCGTGTTAAATCAGTAGCATTTTTATATACCAATAATGAGATTGCTGTGAAAGAAATCACGAAAGCAACCCCACTCACAACACCTACAACAATTCTAAGAATAAACTCAAGGAAGGAAGCTAGAGACCTTTACACTAAAAGTTGCAGAACATTAATGAAGAAAGTTCAAGACATTCCATTCCTAAGTTTTTACATAAGGAAAATCATATAACTACCTGAAGACTTAAGCCTGAATATTCATAAGAGCTTCATTTGCAGTATCTCCAAGCCAGAAATAACAGAGTCTGGCATAAGTGGGTAAATTGTGTTATATGCATACAATGGAACATTATTTACTAATTAATGAGAACAATCTTTGATACAGGGAACAATATCTGTGGATTTTAGAATAATTATATTAAGGTTTTTAAGACCACTCTGTCCCCCACCCAAGTATACTGTCTGGGACTCTGGGTTTAATCTCTGAGTCTGCAAAAGGGAAAAAGCATAAGGAAAAAGCAAGAGGAATAAAAAGGAGATATTTCATGAGATGAGAAAGAGTAGAAGACAAATAATAGTAGAGTATGGAAAATATTTTGGTTTATAGATAAGCTTTACTACATGAATTATGAAGATAATTTGTAAATGTATATATACATCAAAATATGTTATAAATGTGCATGTATAAGCATTGCTAATAATATAATTTGCATTAAGCTCTAAATATCCTATAATCACATTTCTGAATTTCTATAGCTGAAGCTCACATCAGGTGTGGGATCTTTGTGGTGTATTGTAATTCCACGTCCTCCAAAATTCACTTAGATAAGTATACAGAAATTATCTGTACTTCCCTACAGATCTGTCATATGGGGCAAACTTCCTTTTTGTGTGTATATAACATAGCTTGGGGTGACATAAAATAATGAACAAGAAACTGGAAAAATATTATTATATTTGCTATTAATAGCCTGTGTGACTTCAGGCAAGTCATTTCCCCTGAGGTAGGCAAGCATAGAGAGTAACCTGGGATATGCATACATTGTCCCTTTTCTCGTAATGTAATTGGAAGCCTACCTCCTACACTAGAGCATGTTATGCACACACACATCTCTCCAAAGAAGCACCTAGCAATCTTGGACCCTGACAGGCATCAAGCTATATGCACAACACTCTCTGAACAATGGGATACGTTTCTCTCCTCTTTTCTGCCATCAAACTTGGAAAATGTATATCTGAGCATATTCCCAATACATCCTGGTACAGGGTGGCTGGGGCTGATACAGCCTGAACTGGTTTGGGTGGAATGTACAATAAGACAAAACTTAACTCCCCTATATACTATCTGATACCTATGCATAATTGGATGTGCACAGCATTATAATTAGATGCATTGTGGGGAGGATGTGCACAGTAGAAAAATAATTATATGACCTCATCTGTTGGTCAAAACAAAGAGCCACTCTCATCACACCTCTTAGCACCAAGCTCTTGTCTTGAACCTCATAAATCGAAGTCCCAAAGAGTAACTGCAGCCCGTTCTTCATTCTCTGGTGTCCGTTGCTCCTGTGAATCATATTCTCTCTTGTACAGCTCTGCTCTGAGTAACGTTTCCTTGCTATTTCTGCAATCTGCGTGAGCCTTTATTTCATTTTTTTTTTAAACAGAAGACCAACAACCCAAAAGCACCCAATCCAGATCATACCACCGATAACATCACCCCCTCCACCTCAATTAAAAGAGTTGAATGGGGTGGTCACTAAAGCTCCTTTGAGTTTAAAGACTTAAGTTCTTATCTTTTTCAACAGCATGTGGAGGGGGGGAGCCTTTAACACTGTTATTGCAAGCAGAACAGCCACCCCACCAGTAATCCTTTAATATTGTGGTCCCAGAATTAGGTCGATTTACTGTTTCCCATGGCCTCTGCTGCAGTGTCAGAGTGTACGTGAACATGTCAGTGGGCCTGGGTGTCCTGTGGAGAAACAACAGATTTAATTTTGTTGGCTTGGCCATCCCAAGTTTTGACCACAAAATCCTATAGTTTCATGAAACACCTAATAAATATCTCATAATTTGGAATATGCTGGTAATGTATATTGTTTACTAGAGGCCAAGAATTAATGGGAAGAGGATGCTTTTGGAGGGCTGCTGGTGTGGCAATGCAGAGGGACCAAGAAATGGAGAAGTTGATGGGGTTATGGGAAAGGACATCCGGAGGGTGATGGACTAGGAGTAGGCTGCGGAGGCAGCAGGGAGAAAGTCTGTGGCTTCCTTCAGGAGGTACCATCTTAGATCTTCGGTGTGGCTTTCATTCTCTACCTCCCACAGCTCCCCACAGAGTCACTGGAAGGCAGTTTGTGCATCCATCAGCCCAAGTGCTCCACTTGGCTTTCACTCTCTCTAATTGGATTATTAGCAGATGGGAGTTTTTCTAGTGCCTTGGCTCCATGTCTCTCATTGTGTACGGAATGGTGCTTGGTGGGAGGGAGGCCAGTTGCATGGCTTCTCAGAGGCTGCTGCTCCCATTCTCACATCTTTTATGAGCGTTAAGGCCTTTAGGAACCAGTACTGTAGATAGCAGACAGTGTTCCATTCACACATCCCACTAACGCTGATCATTTTGATCAACAGAACTAGCTCTGTTGGCCGCTTATGACATAGCTTGACCAATATTTTATTTTATTTTTAAAAAAATTTTTATTATTAATTTATTCTTGTTACATCTCAATGGTTATCCCATCCCTTGTGTCCTCCCATTCTTCCCTCCCTCCCCTTTTCCCCTTATTCCCCTCCCCTATGACTGTTCCTGAGGGGGATTACCTCCCCCTGTATATGCTCATAGGGTATCAAGTCTCTTCTCGGTAACCTGCTGTCCTTCCTCTGAGTGCCACCAGGTCTCCCCCTCCAGGGGACATCGACCAATATTTTAAAAGGTAGCAAGTCACTTTAAAATTTGAGGAAAATCTGATTTCTATTGCATGGGATGGCTGATATCATTTTAATAATATGCCTTACACTTTGAGTTGTTGCTTTATGTCACAGTGCGTCCGCAGTTGTACCAGTGGATTCATAATGTATGGAGGATAGGATAATGGCCTCTCAGAAATTTCTGCTTTCTAATTTTCAGAAGCTGGGATGTGCTTCCATGCATGACAAAGGGAGCAGATAGAACTAAAGTTGCTAATCAACTGATGTGGGAGCAGGGAGGTTATGCTGGGCTATCCAGGTGGACCAGAGTAACCTTGAGCATCCTTAAGTTCAGAAGATGAAGGAAAGAGTTAGTGGTATAATGTGAAAAGGAGTCAGTTGTCCTTTGCAGGCTGTTAAGATGGACAGGGAGCCTGAGTCTAGGAATTCAAGGAGCCTCTAAAAGCTAGAGAAGCCTTATAAAGTAAATATATAAAAATACTGTTGTTATTAAGAATTCTACTAGTCTTTTATTCTCTTTTGCTTGACTTCATTTCTTACCCTATGTAAGCAGTTTTAGGGTGATATATTCATTATATTTGTTATAAATATATTTGTTATATATTTCTTCATTCCTTTCCAGCTATGCATAATGATGTATAGGCACATATACTTCAAACACACACTCACACACACACACAATTGATTTTGAAAATATTATATGCAAATAGAAGCACAGTTCTCATTTTGTCAAGTTAAAATTTTTAGACAGCTTTCCAAACTGAGTAAGCCTGCAGGTGGCACAATTGGTGTAGGAGTCTGCTTGCCTTATGATGACTGTTTCCATGCCGTGTAAGTTGAGCACTGCAGAAAGGCACCATCCAAGGCAGGAAGGAGCAATGCCCAAGGTTAGACAGTTGCTGACAATATTTGAGAGTTTGGATGTCTGTGCATGAGTCACACTTGGGGACTTCCTAGCTGCACGGCTTAACGCATGAACTTTGTATTTGACCGTTTCCAGTCGTATGTTTTGCACATAATGCAGTGTCCCACTTGAGATTTAAATTCTAAAAAGGTGTTCGTATTTCTGTACTATCCCAAGGCTTGCCATACAAGGTGACTTACTAGCTTCTTCCTCTGCACCACATTACAAACACTGTCAATTGTTTTAGTCAAAAGGCAGAAATCAAGTTCAAGGTAGAGGAAAAGAGAAAAAGGTTATTAGCTCCCTGAATGAGGAAGTGAGAATCAGGAAAAGGCAGAAGACGCCTTTCTAGTTTATCTTCCCTTTTATCTGACCGGCTTCCCTCGGTGGACTAGGACTGTGGCTGGAGGCAGTGTCTGCTCCTCCTGCAGTGATAAGGAGCCCTTGTCGATCCCAGATGTGGCTTCATGAATCCAGAAAAGGATTCGGACTGCCCAGCGTGGGTCATGCGATCACTTTTGTATTAACCTCTGCAGTTCTTGACGACAGGTCCAGGCTAAGTCTAGTGATCTGCTTGCTCGGCTATGTGTGGTTTCAAATATGTTCTCAGATGAAGAGGGGATGATGCACACTGCACACTTCCATAGAAGGTTGCCATGATATCATGGGGGAATCTGACAACCAAAAGACCGAATCAAAGAAAGAGTAACTCAGAGAACTGTAAGATTATCGAATCCTATCCCTTTGACCTTCTGAAGTTTCTTGCTAAACATGAATGAAATTTAAGACAAACTCAGGCAAAGTCAATTCGCAGATTCATCCATGAATTCGACACACTTGGACTTAAGACATTAAAAACAAGCTTTCTATTGAGCATGAGTGCATTTTTCCTCCTCACTATTATTCCCTAAACTGCAACACAACGCTTTGCATAGTGTCTACACTGTATTAAGCATTATCAGTTGTCTAGGGCGGATGTTAAATGTACGGGAGGCTGCACACAGGTTCTGCGGCACTTCATCTAAGGGACTTGAGCTTTTGTGGGTTTGATCATGTGTGGGAGTGGGCTCTGAAACTAGTCCCCCAAGGGAGACAGACCACTATACTTCTAAGCTGCTGAAAGAGAACTTTAAAGGCATGATTTGTCTCATATACTGAACACCTAGGAAGGTAAAGTAGACCACAGGATAGTTACTGAAGGCCCCTTTGTACTTTGAAATGCTCCCTAACAAGCCAATGATTTTCACTAGTCACACCCACCTCCCCACAGAATCAGCTCCCTGCCACCCATGTTCACTGAGCTTGCCCAGCATGGTGACTCTGGTGGTTGCGTTTTTTTCTGCCCCCCCCCCCACTGGACAAATCCATGTACCCGCTCTGGCAGTGGGATTGGATAGCATTTTGAGGCAAGCTGTCTCTTGGAAACTGAAGCTATTGTGAGAGGCTGGGCTGCGCTGGTGAGACAACTGGCATTCAACTGAGTGGAAGGAGGAGGAGGAGAAACAGCGTAACAGCTGCTGAGGAAAGTGTTTATAATGATGGGGGGGGGGAGAGGGCAGGAGGGGGAGGACAGGCGTGTGTGTGTGTGTTTGTGTGTGTGTGCACATGCGTGTGCATGTAGGTGCTCTTGTCTGTGAGTGCACACACATATGGAGGCCAGAGGTCAATGCTGTGTATCTTCTATTGATCTCCATCTTGCTTGTTTGCTTGTTTGTTTTTCTTTTTGAGATAAGGCTTTCCAAGCTTGTGGTTTGGTTAGAATAGCTGGCTAGCAAGGCTCAGAGAGCTGCCTGTATGTCTCGCCCCCAGCCTCACCACACAGGGCTTAGAGAAGACAGCCACCACTACACCTGGCTCTCTGCATGAGTGCCGGGGATCTAAACTAAGGTCTTTATACTTGCTTTCACATCGAGTATTTTTCCCACTGAGACATCTTCCTAGCCCTCTAGACCCTTAAGAAGGAAGGCCACTATAAGCATTTGAGGACAAGTAAGGCGAGTCTCAGAATCAAAGTAGTAATCAATTTTGATATACAAACCCTAAGGACCAGCACCAAAAACACATAACCTTTCTCTGTATGACAGAGCCACAGCGCCTTAAAGAGGGCTCATCCCAAAGCTCAGGGGGGTGTGGAAGGTGCACTTCTAGGTGTGGGGCTTCAAGAGATATGTTTGCTGCACTTTGGACCCTGTTTGCTTATTTATGTAGAGTGGATAACACTGCTTTTAGCTAAGAGTAGACATGATGCCTCAAAGGAGATAATGCACTCGCAAAGGTGAAAACTCATTTCTTTACACAACCCACTTTCTTCTTGTTCAAAACAGAGCAGAAGATGATTTAAAAAGGCTGATTCCTCACCCGAGAATATATATTCTCAAATGAAAAATAAATCATAGGTTTCCCTGCCATTGCGTATCATCAGCATCTCACTCTCTCCACGAGCGTGGAGCGTCAGCAGCTGACACTGCAGCAGTTGCTGCCCTAAACAGACCCTCTTCTCTCTGTAAGGACGGGCAGCATATGTACAGCAGTAGGTGGTACAGGCCAGTGGTGAGTACTGGCCAGAGAAGCAGCTTACCTAGCCCCAGGTTGTCTCTGCCATCAGCCATGGCATGTGTGGCCTCCTCCATCACTGACAGTCATGTGATCCCATTCACACAGTATAAAATGCAGTGGCAATGTGCTGCCTTCTGTTCTCATATGGTCATTGTGAAAGCCACTTAAATATGAGGCTAAAAATCAAATAAGATGAGAAACGTGTTATAAAAACACAGAGATTTTTATTTGCGTCAGACCGAGTTTATCTGATATTTTGGAACTCCAGAAAATCCTCACCTTTTCCCCTAGTGTCTCAGAGTCAAACCTAGCACCAAGTGGATGAGGGCCCTTAAGGCCAGACCATTTAAACCTCTCATGGCTTAGGCCACTGCTACTTGGCAGGCCCTGTGTATACCATAGGAAAGGATTTAGAGGGAGTTTGAGCGGTTGGTGTAATATGGAACCAGCCCAGACCTCTACAGCCTGGAAAGGGAGCTCCCAACTAGCAAGCGGGCCCAGGTAAGTGAGAAACACAAAACTTGAAAACAACTGCTTGTTACCTTCTAGACTCTATGAGGGCTAAACTTGGCACCTGGAGTCCATGGCTCAAATCTTAGGTCTAGGACCTAAACACGGTGCATCTCTTTTCTTGGCTTAAACCCCCTCAGCATCAATGTTGCTCCTTCGGTTGCAGCATGGTGTGGAGAGTGTGCTCAAAGAAGGAACTAGTGCTTAGTGTGATGGTGAGGCACTGTGAGCAGGCAGTGACAGGGAGTATTCGACAATTCTGCAAGCTTTACGCTCTTCTCAGATTGCGCAGATTTCAGACTTAGAGATGAATATCAGGTTTGCTTATGCTACAAGCCTAGCAAACATTACCCTCATCTTCAAAGAGTTGGGCATGGTACCTGGCACTGCCTGTTCCTCCTATTTACTTAGCCCCTCCTTCATTATCTCCAGTCCCCTCCTCTTCATCTCACCTACTCAAAGTGTATTTTAAAAAAACTATAGGGCCGGGTACGTGACTTCATAGGTACAGCATTTTCCTTAAAGGCATGAGGACCAGTGTGTGGATTCCTGGGATCCACACAAAAGCCTTGTGGGTGTGGCAGTCATCTCTAGTCCCAGCAATGAGGAGACAGTGATGGCAGATTCCCAGGGCAAGTATGTTAGCTAGACTGATGAGAATTGGTGAGCCCCATATTCAGGAAGAGATACTACCTCAATAAATAAAGCGGAAAGGTATCACGTGAGAAACCTAACAACCATCGCGGACTTCCATATAACATCACATACGTACCACACACACACACCTACTAACACACACACACACACACACACACACACACACACGCGTAACAAAGAAATGGATGTTTTCATGCATACTCAGAGGCTTGACCCTCTCCCTTCTGAGTCACTGTTTAGAACTAATTTAATTCTCTTCTTAGCCTTAAAAACAAAACAAAGAAAGCCTGATTCTAATTCAGCCACTGGGTTAAATAAACAATGGGCTCCAACAGTAATAGGGCCCCTCTTTTTCTCCCAGAGTCTTCCTCTTAGGGCAAGGCTTGAAGAGTTTCTTTCTGGGAAAGGATCTGTTGTTGCCACAGAGAACAAAAGAGGACCCAAAGAGATGATTAATTAGGTCCTGTGTCCAGGCCAGGATTCAATAACGAAATTCACGAACGAGACCCAAATCCATTTACATGAAAAAAGTTGAGTGCAAAATAGTTTTTGTATCATAAGCAGTGTCGTGTGTGTGTGTGTGTGTGTGTGTGTGTGTGTGTGTGTGTGTGATAAAGCTGATCTGAGGTCTAATTGGCTGTGTGCAGAAATGCCAGGGAATGTGATGGTGAAACCAGCTCATTGGAATACTTTGCTTTAGTTCCTACAGGCTGCGTGAACCTGGGTGAGTAAATGAATGTCCTCATTCCCCAGTTTTCTCATCTACAAAATGTAAAGGAGGAAACAGTCTCTACCCTGCATCAGAGGATGAAAGGCCCCCTCAGGACAGAGCTTAGAACACAGTGGGATGCGCAGTGGTTACTGTTTTGTGTGTTCTAATCCCTCCCTCACTTTCGTGGGAGACAATACTGTAAAATTCACTTCAACGGTGAATCCTTTCCATCTGGGACACACTGCAAGACTTGATCCAAACTTCCTTACAATTTAATCCAAACAATGGACTGAGTTTGTCCAATATAATCTGAACAGAAGTAACACGATGCCTGTGGGTCAAGGTGGTTTACTGGTGCTATTTGTCCACGCCTCTTGCAGTGCCCCAAACTCTAGTCCCCTAATGGCTGGTACCACCTATCTTCTCTGTAGGTCCTTTGTTATTCTGTGTGGCAACAGCATACATAGTCTTTCCCAGCAAGGGATAAGTCATCATTGTCTTCTGATTGCAACTGGAGGCATGTTATAGAAGCTGATGATGTCACCCATGGATACCTCGGGGGTCTTTACTTAAAACGTGCATAGAGTGATGTGGGACTTTGTTTTTCCTTCTTGCTTCCTAAGAGGTAGGAACAGAAACAAGAGACTACATGGACTCATCTAGCAAGCACTGGCTGTAACTCAGCCCTGGCTTTTGCTAGGCAACATGACATATTAGCAAACATGTGGGACTTGGCAACGGATGACTTGACTTTGAATCTTGGCTCCGCTGTTCTCTAGTTGTGTAACCTTGGACACATTCCTTAATTCCTCAATATGCTTTGTCATCTTAAAAATTAAGATAATAAAAACTTGAAATTCACATGCCATGGTAACTTGAGTGAGAATGGACCCCATAGGCTCATGTTATTTGGGATGGATGAAGAGGTATGGACTTGTTGGATGTTTTATGTCACTGGAGGTGAGCTTTGGGGATTCAAAAGACTTACACCATTCCCTGTGTTTCTCTGCCTACAGCTTGAAAATCAAGACGCAAGGTCTCAGCTGTTCCTGCTGCTGTGCCTTTGCTCTGCCATCACAGGCTCTAGCCCTTTGAAACCATAAGCCACAAATAAACTCTTTTATAAGTTGTCTTAGACATAGAAGTTCATTCTAGGAGTAGGAAAGTAACAGTTATGTGAACTTGCCTATAAACCATACTTTAAATTTTTTCTATAAAGAAATATTTCCACACACACATATTACCAGTATATATAAGAAGACACCCATTGAAGGATTGTGTGTAATACCCTTATGTTGGGTCCTTCAATGAGGAGAAAGCTAAGCAATTCATGATGTAGCCATACTTTAGCATACGTCAAAGTGCTTTTAACGGGATTAAAAGTATCATACATGATGACATAAGTGTCCACATTATATTATTAAACATAGTAGTAAAATCCATGGCAAAAATAGAGTACTTTTCCTTAGGTTATTTAAGCATCTATGTACCTGTAAATATGCAAGAAACACACAGAAGAGCACTCAGGGCATAGCTCCAAACATGCTTTAGATGCTACAGTAAGGGCTTTTGAGGTGGGGAAAGTAATTGAATGTGGTAAAAGTGACAGAAGAGCTTTAATTTTCGCTTTAACACTTCTGTTCTTCAATGGTGCTGTTATTCTTCTATAACAAAAGAGAAAGGTGAAAAGTAACTCCATTCACTCCTCAGAGCTATCATAAAACTAATTTGAGATAATATAAGAGAAAATTTGATACATTTGATAGTCCTTAGGAAAATCAAGTCATTTTTTTTTAGTTGTTGTATTCTTGGAAATGAATTTACCATTGCTAAAATTTTAAGCAATCTATTAAGGGACCACAGAATCTTCTCAGGTTGCTGTCTAGTTCTTTCTTTTGCTTTCTTGTTCCATTGATGCATGGTTTCTTTCAGGATTTTCCTGTGGCAATGACCCTGACCTAGCACTACAGTCTGACAATCTTAATTCATCCTTTTTAATATTTCCTTTGTATGGATATCCTGTATCAATGCCTTTGAAACATCAGTCTTCTTCATACTTGGGGTAACTCCTTTGTTGACTGTCCAGACTCTGTCATGGCCAACATGGCTATGGTAAGAAGTCAGCATCTTGGTATCAGAGTTCTAGAGCCCATGCTTTTGATACTTATGAGATTCAGAGGTAAACTTTCTGCACTAATTCTGCTGCCTTGTCCATTCAGTGGGCTGGAACTTTGGACACAGCACATAAAGGGAAAACGTTCTACTCCAGAATGCCTAGGGCCTTATTCACAAGTTTAATGGTTAATGCTAAAGGCTAAAGGCTTCACTTCCTCACCACATGGGCCTCATCAACTGGGTCCCACATAGGTTTGGTTGGGCTTCCTTAGAACATGGTGGCTGGGCTTACTGCCCAGCATCTTACAGAGAGAGCATTTTGTAAATTAACCTCAGACATCATGCAGTGCCTCTTGGCTTGTGTTCATCCCATTGGTCACAAAGTTTTGCCCAATTTCAAGGGGGGAAGAAACAGACTCTATTGTCCCGGACGATCACGTGGCACAGGAATGTTGCAATAGTCAATTTTGGAAGGTATGGCCAAAACAGTGGTTCTCAACCTTCCTAATGCTGTGACCCTGTAATATGATTTCTCAAGTTGTGGTGACCCTAAACAGTAAAATTATTCATTGCGACTTCATAACTGTAACTTTTCTACTGTTGTGAAACATAATGTAAATTTCTGGTATGCAGGATGTCTGATATGTGACTACCAAGAGGGCGTCCACCCACAGGTTGTGAATCACTGGCTTAGAAGCTCTGGGTGTCCCTGGATGGGTAGATCATCACACACTGACAATGCCCTGGCTCGTCGAGGCCACTCAGGGTCTTCTTGGGCCTGACTATTTATGAGTTGTGCTGCAGATTGAATGTAACCCCAGCTTTTAGCAGTTCTCTCTATTATCTTTGGCAAGAAAGTGATAACCAATAGGCGAGACTCATTTCCCACTGCCATGCCTCATCCCAAGCCTCAAACATTTCAAAATAAGTTCTGCCCTTAACAGCTACACAGTTCAGTTGAACATTTCTTCTCTCTTTCTGATGCACATGAGTTGAATCCCTTGACTCTCAACACAACATGGAAATCCCTAGGTCCCATCAAGTTAATAAAAATGAACCCACAGGCTTCCTTGGTGGTTCCTGCTGGAAAAGAGCTCAGAGTAGAGCTGGAATAAAGTCTTCCAGTTACCAAAGGAGTCCTCATCCCTGAAATACTGATGCTTCTGTGCAAGGCCCATCTCTGCCCACTGACACATCAGGACATTAAAGGAACTTTTAAGAGAAACATGTGAACTGATGATGCCAGAAACATGGCACTATGTGCACGCATGCACATACACACACACACGCGCGCGCACGTATATATACATACAAACACACAAACACATGCATCACACTCCTCACGTAGCCCCCCCCAAACAAATATCCTGACTTAGATTCCCACACCCCTGGCCCAGTGTTAAAGATAAAACCCAGGGCTTCTGGCATGCTAGATATCTTCTCTGCAACCAAACATCCAACCTCTGGGAACAGAGTTGTACTCCTCCAAAGTTTAGCTGCTAACAGTTTTCTGTTGACTACCAGCTTCCATGATGACATACCCAGTTTCTTAGAACCCATCTCATCTATTATCTGTATTATATATAAAGAATGTGGGGGGACTGTGAGGTCCCTTCTCATGGCAACACCCAACGGACTGAAGACTTGAACTGCTCACCCAGAGACAACTAGCATCCCACAGTGCTTTGAAAGCATATTTGAACACTTGAGATCCCCTCAACAGCAATTGGAGGTGGCCATAAAATTAGTCTTGAGGTGTAGTGTGCTCTCTGGTTATTTGTATGCACTTAGGATCTAACACCATATTTATGATTGTTAAAAAATGTCTGCATTGGCAGAGACATGGCCAAACTCTGCCAAGACAGGGCAAGCAAGTCCTCAATAGTTCCTGCATCACAAATATGTCTGTCAGATATATTGGGTCAGAAGGCTGAAGATGATGCTACAATGTTATAGAGAGTTTTGCGTGACAGCTCAGGCAGCAAACCGTCTCTGTCATCTTCTCATTTTGAAAGCTAATAGCCTGCACCCCCGGTATACTCAGGGAATCAAGTTTATTCCTTCTCAAGTCTCTGATGGGGTTGAAGACCAGATAGTTTAGTTTTACAATGACGCTTAGTTGTTTAGGGGTTAAGGTGTTTTAGGTCTAGATAGATGTTTTAAGTTGATAATGATGAGATATGTTAGATATTGATTTACATTCAGAATTTTAGATGCACCAAGATAGGAAAGATGTTTTCTTCAAGGCTGTCAAATAAAAATAGCCAAAACACTAAGAATGTAACATTTACATAATTCCTGATTGTATCATTGTTCTTCTTGCTGTAGGTAGTGCACTGTATATGTGTGCAATAATATAAATGTATATATAAAAACATAATATAAAAATTGTATGCATTGCACATGACACCATGTACATTGTGTTGTGTGCATAAGTTTTGATAAGCCTTCCTTTTAAGAATAGATTTTGTATATATTTATGAAATTAAATATGATAAAGTAGATGATTTCTAACATATATTTTTTTTCATCCATATCTTGTCTTCTTTGGTATTCCTAAGCTATTCAGTACATGTGTGACTTACTTCAATGAGTCATCTGTCTCCAAAATAAAATCTGTGGACTCAAAAAACTAAAGCTATATTGTTCAAGGGTCTCCTGCAGTTGTTTGTTGGCAGCTGTTGGTTAGCAATGCTGTGGATGCAGATGTGCCGGAGCCTCACACAAGCTCATCTACTGCTCTTCCACAGAGCTGCAATCCCTGCCCTGAAACATGATCTTGTGGTGCTAGTGGTGAACTGGAACTTCCACTTTATTGATGTCCTATATTTCCTTATGTTTTTGGTTGTGAGCCTAGCCTTTAACATCTGAGCAATATCTTCAACCCAAAGTTCTGGATTTTCTTAATTAATGTAGGATGCTATAGCAAAATACTACAGATTGTGTGGTACAAACAACATACATTTATTTCTATTCTTTTCTTTCTATCATGTTTTCATTTTTCTTTTCTTTTTTTAAATGAGGTCATATGCATAGCATGTTGCTGAGGATAACATTGAACTGATTCTTGTGCCCTACCTAACCCCAGTGCTGGGGTGACAGGTGAGTCACCACTCCTAGTCAATGTGGTGTTAGGGATCAAACCATGGCTTTGTGTACACCAGGCAAACACTTTACAAACTGAGCTGCACTGCTAGCCCCAACCAGTATCTGCTTTCACAGTTCTGGAGACTAGTGCATTCAAGAATAAGGTGTCCGGTGACAGCTTTCTTTGAGGTTTATAACATAAGTCTTCTTGTTGTATTCCCTAATGACAAAACATAGAGAAAAGCAGTAGTCCTCTCTTGTCTTTTTTCTAGTACTCTCATTCAGATTGCCAGATTCAGATTCAGCCTTTATGAACTATGTAACTTCTGAAGGGCCCAGTTGTCTAACGCTATAACACCAGGCTTGAGATTCCAACGCATGGCCAGAGCCGTGGCTCAAAGGTTAAGAGCACTAGCATCTTCTACAGAGGACTTGGGTTCAGTTTCCAGCACCCACATCATGGCTCACAGCCTCCTGTAACTCTAGTTCCATGGGATCCAACACCCTTTTCTGGCCTCTGGACAAGGCATAGAGACATACATGCAAGTAAAACATCCAAACACATTTTAAAAAAGATTTCAACACATATTGGAAAGTATTATGTAGAAATTTCCTCCAAGATAAAACTCTGTTTTGGAGGGAACCTCTTAAGACATGGCATCTTTTAAAGAACAAAACATGTCATCCTTCAGGGAAGCACATTAATTTCAGGAAGCAAACAAATCACAGGCTTCAGGAAGTCCCTGAAACTGAACAGATATGCTAGGCCCCTCCCTCTTCAGCCTGTGTAAGTAATGAGGATTGTTGAGAAATACTCTCAGACCAGCGAAGCCATCTGAAAGAGACAGAGACCAGATGAGCTACCTAGAAGACTCCCAGACAAGCTGGGTTGCCTGGAAGAAAACAGAGACGAGTCAAATTTCCAGGAAAAAATTCAGACTGAGCTACCCAG
The DNA here is from genome assembly GCF_903995435.1 of Acomys russatus. Lineage (NCBI taxonomy): Eukaryota > Metazoa > Chordata > Mammalia > Rodentia > Muridae > Acomys > Acomys russatus. Next base: position 17,448,509 of record NC_067161.1, read on the forward strand.
AAAGGACAATCTCCAACCTCTTGAGCTACCTGCAAGGTGTGCAGTATGCACATGTTTTTAGCTTTTGTGAGCTGTCACCCATTCATGTCATTTTTTGAGTCCTGTAACTCCTTACCCATGTGGCTGTAAGTAAACAAAATAAACAAATAAATCACATTGATTCACTAAGGTGGACATTGTTGATATCCTTATTTTGGTCTGTTGTCAGTTTTGCATCTAGATAGATGTTTGTTTTCATCTTCCCAGAAATGATACCAAACAAATAGGAAAAGAGACACTCAGTTGACAACATCTTGTCGACTTTTAGCCTGGGTCATCCCATATCAATTAAGCCGATCACGCAAACCTTCCCCCATAAACATGCCAACAACTCACATGATCCAGACAACACTTCACTGAGACATTCCATTTGATTGTAGAGTGTGTCAAGTTAACAATTAAAACTATCCATGACAGGGGCTTAGAGGGGAAACATTGTTTTTTTCTAGAAAGTGGTAAATAAAAGAATCAAGCATTTATTCTGACTTCCTATAGGAACTGCCCTTCAAGTAACAAATAGAAGATAGGGGTGTTTTTCTTTTCATAGTGGGGTCTCCAAGAGTAAACAAATAGAATATGCTATGTTTCAAATCTCTAACTACATAATGGAAGTAGGCAATGACCAATGATGGTGAGCAATAACACTACAGGTAGACAGCGAGACATTACGTTCCACCTGATGGAAGAAATCACTGTCTACAGAGGCTGTTTAAAGAACCTCCACCTATAGTTATAACTACAAATTCCCAGATGAAGAGATTCTACAGAAAACTGAATTTCATCAACAAGTAAATGACAAGAGGATGGGGGAGGGGGAGAGGGAGATGGAGAATGTGGTCAACTGAATTTCTGGTCTTTATTCTTCCCCAATTTCCATATCTATCCCCATTACCCTTGATTCAGGGCCTAGCCATGGATTTTCCTGAGCAACAAAACAGTTTAGAAGTGAGCTGAGCAGGAGGCATGCATGCAGTCATCTTTGCCTCCGCTTCTGTCTGAGGATGTGATGTGACAATCTGCTTTAAGACTCCGCTACCTTGACTTTTACCACAGTGACGGACTGAAACCTGAAATTATAAGCTAGTTATGCCTTTCCTTTCCTGATTGCTGTTTTGTCCTCAGTGTTTTCCTGGTATTCTATCTCAGCAATAGACATGAAACCAGGGCAGCTTTCAAGATGCTAGTGAACGTGGTTTTTAGGATCTTTATTACCTTATAGATGTTTAACATATTTGGGATGCTTTAACTCATTGGTGTTATATTGTGTCTATTAGTAAAAACTTAGTTTTTTTCCTTTGAGACACTGACAATGTCTTCAATAGGGTATTGATGTCAGGTTAAAAAGGCTTCCTAGAACTGACCTCACACTTCTTTTTGGCCATGCTATTATTGGTGGTGTCTCAAATGTTCACAGATAACTCAAAATAGTTATAGCTACTGCAATGAAGTGTTAAATTGAAGAGAACGAGAGAGAGCTTGGGACAAGTACTTGTTTTATTCCATTGAGGAGCAGGCAGCAGCTTGAGTGAGGAAATGGGCACCATCAAATGATAAGGTCATGTTTCTACACCAGACTGAAAGAAGAAAGTGAGAGATACATGCTGAGGAGTGATCCTGGGGTTTCAGGCTTCTGACTAACCCCAGCCCTCTGAGCCAGGGTTCTCTAGGGTTTTTGACCAAGTCAAGAAACTCACGTAACAGCAATGACGGAGCTGGATGGATTCACCTCAGGGCAAGGCTGTCTCTGGACAATAAAACACAGCCTTCAGGCCTTGGGGCCAGCTTCATTTTAGAGCCAACTCTTTGGTTGTTCAGATAACCATTTACAGATCAGCCTGGTGCTCCTGGGTTTTTGAACAGCTGGTAGCAATTTTTTTGTACTAAATGACTGCTAATTATCCTATACACAACACTTAATTCATGCCCTGTTGGCCAAACTGAAACTTCACCAACTCATTTTAATCACTTCATATCCTGACCCTCTTTCCTATCAGCCCTCCGTTCTTATCCCACCTTGCATCTCTAGCACCGCATTCCAGAGACTTAGAACCAATTGAACAGAGGCTTCTGGCAATAGCAATTCTCCCTGGGTCAGAACATGACTCTCTGCTTCTTCACAATGAGCCACCTAATGAGAAAATGAAGCCCCCTGGGGAGAAATTATCAGCACCCCATTATGAGTGAGCTAAAACATGACCCGTCGTCGTCCCAGTGTCCCCGAGGCCTAGTACTAATAATTTTATTGTCATGCTGTATGCCTTTTTGCTTGTGCTGCTTCCTTTCTCAATAGTTTTCACTTCTAAACGGGAGTAGCCTTCTTGCAGACTGAAGAAAGCTAGTGTATATTCATATGTCACTCAAAGACAGGCAAGCAATCTGATAAGTGCACTGTTGGGCAATTTTGTCATTGTGTGGTCATCTTGGGGTATTTTTACACAAATCTTAATGGCCTTGGTTACTCATTTGACTTGGTCTCTTGAAGCAAGGAAGGCATACAGTCCACATGAGATATATGTGGATGTTGTCCACACACTATGAACACACTATGATGTACTGCTTTACAATCAGCATTAAGAAGGAAAGAGTGTTTTCTAAGATAATGATAAAACTATAAATGCATGTCAGTGGCAGCTGTTAATCATCACATATCATTTTTACATGCTATGCTTGGATCTGGTTCTCAGTACAGGAGATTTGTTGACAATGGCATCACCAGGAGTGCACTGTGATACAACATTCAGAAAGCTGTCAAGTAACTAGCCAATGGGAAATTTTCAGTTCATTTTAATCTTATGGGACCGCCGTCATATATGCAATCCATCACAGATGCAATAGCATCATTATGAGGTGCATGACCATACATTAATGGAATTAATAAGCTATGAATTTCTTTAAGTATCCAAGTTGACAAGTTAAGTTTTTTTTTGTGAAATATTGCTATGTCTTCACAGTAAATGGTAAAGAGAAGAAAGTCTTCCAAGCATGTGAATAATAATCCGTCATTTCTAAAGAGTTTTTCATTTATTACTCCACTGGGTCCTAGTCACACATGTTAAAGTAGATCAGACAACTAGAATAATCCCTTATACGGATAGAATTATACTCCCCTCCCTCCTAAAGATATACTACAGTTCTTAGCTCTGGTACCTCAGAATGAGACCTAATTTAGAAATAAGGCAGTTTCAGGTGTAATTGTTTACCATGACTATGAGGCCATGCTGAAATAAGGAACACCATAATGGCTAGTGTCCTTTCAAGAAAGGACTCAGAGCACAGATGATGGCTGGGTAAGGACGAACAACACTCTCCTATATACCCATAAACCTGCTCTGTGACTTCATGGGGAAGGGAGAAGTATGGCCAGGCCAGGGAGGATAACAGTCAACTAGGACACTTGAGCAATCACTGAATGTCAATCGTTGGCTTTATGAAAGGGACAACAAACTTCAACCCTGGGCGCTGAGCAGGACAGCAGCAGAGGGAGAGAGTCTCACCTTCCACTCTGCATCCAGCATCTTTACTGAAGGAAACACGCAGAAAATTCAGTGCAGCCACATCTCTAAGCTTCAAAATCCCCTGAAAGTCCCCATGAGATCCAGAGGAATACAGAACCACACATCGGAAATGACCTGAATTGGAACTCAGAGCAGTAAATATACTCACACTAGGACTGTGGGCATTAACAGAGACTTCCTAAGCCAGGGTAAAATATGAGTGCCTACCTGGGAAGGTGCATACAGGCATGGGTGTATTCACACCTGAGCTGCAGCCATATGGACCATGCAGTGCTCATGGAGAAAATGTGGCCACCCAGCACACATGCAGAAGGCAGTAGCTGGCCAGACAAGAAGTATTCTGAAATAGCAGCCCCACCCTGAGATATGGGGGATGCCTAGGAGAAGGCTGATCCCAATGATGTCTGGACAGGAGTTCAAGCTACAATGCAACCCATTTGAACACTACTAAAACCCTGTACACCGCCCAATCTGACCTAATGAGTTTGGACTGTTGACACAAGAAGTCGCACTCACTCCCATATAAGACAAGCGGGAGAGGAGCATGGCGGTGCCCCACCTAGAGTGGAAGACAACTTGGCTCATGCTGTAGCACTTTTATTTTCTATCGCCTTTTGTTATTTTTACATTTTCATTCTTTATTAACTATTTAATTATTTTGTTTAGTTTTAAATGCCTTGAGTTTGTCATTGTTCTCTGTGTGCTTATACCTGTTCTGTTGTATTTCTTATAATATTTCTCTTACCTACATCCTCTATACCTTCCTCCTCAGTCCTCATTTTCTCCTTTTTTTAAATTTCCCATGCCCATCTTCCTTTAGTTCTTAACTATAAATTTATATGATTTTAATAACCTTTGATCTGCACTTGTCCCAAAATATCTCAACTTCTTCCTCTATTTATCCCTCGTCTATTTTTCTCTTGTTCTTAGAATAATTTTTAATCCACTTATTTTCTTTCCATTTCTACCCTCAGTAACTATTACTCATGTCCTTTTATTCCTCTAAAATTATTACAACTAAAAAGAATTTCTGAGTGAGTACTGATACACTTTTGTGAGCCTTACCCATCAGTCATGGCTGCTTCTGCATTTAGTGTTTTACAGAGTGGCACTGGAGGTTATGGCAGGTGCTCTAAGGATGCAGGATGTAGGTTTACCTACTGAGCTCCACTCTCGTTTCATAGGAGACGAATGACACTCAACCCTGCTACAACTGAGTCCCACTTGAATAATGTAAAGACCTCAACTTAAAGAATGCAGGTGATTTTTAAAAGTCTGACTCATGACATCGTTCTACATGTCCAAGTCCCAATGCAGAAACACAACAAAATATGAAAAATCAATGCAACATGCCTTCAAAAGTTACCAATTTTACAGTGTGGGTTCTAATGAGAGTCAATTAGGTGAAGTTTCAGGTAAAAATTCAAAACAATAATTATAATAATGACTGATAAAAGCAATAAGAATGCGACTAAGCTCTTTAAGTCAAAGAGAATATGAATAAATGGCTTAATAAAATAGGTAATTCAATACAAGTTATGGGATAATAATTAACTAAGTATAAAGAACTACTGGAAAAAGCAAACTGAAATTTCAGGAATGAAAAACTCAATTAGTCAAATAAAAAAGTCTTAGTTGAAATCTTATTCAAGGGACTTGAGTTGATGACAGAATATCAGGGCTTAAAAACGAGGTAGATGAACACTAAGGATGCAAAAGGATAGCAATAAAGATAAAGTATGAACAGAACATCTGGACTTGTGTGACACTGCTGAGAGACCAAATGTATTAACCATGGCATAGAAAAAGGAGAAGTCCAAACTAAAAGCATAGAAAACACATTCAACAATTATAGCAGAATAAATGTTCAATCAAGGGAAAGAGATGAGAAAATACAGGAAGCCTTTGGAAGGCTGGGTGGACAAGTGCAGAAAAACACTCCCTATATTACATCACAGTTAATACACTAAAAGTACTAGGCAAAGAACATTATAAGCCACAAGAAAGAAGTTTCACATCACACATAAAGGCAAACCCACTACATTTACAGTAGATTCCTCAACAGAAACTCTAAAAGCCAAGGTGGTATGGAATGATAAGTTTTAAAATCTGAGATCAGTAACTGTCAGTCCAGTTTACAAGATCCAGCAGAACTACCCTTCATTAGTGAGGCAGAAAGATAATACTTCCAGGATAGACAAAACTAACCCTTCACACCTTCATGTATGCACATGCTCTGTAGGAATTATTGTCCATGATCAGACTGGATTCATTCCAGAGATGTAAGAATGGTTCACAGTACCATACCCAACTTCGACTTATATTATAGAGCATACTAATAGAAACAACATGTCCCTGGCACAAAATCAAACATATACATAAATGGAACATTATAAAAAAAAACCTGTATTTAAGTGCATCAAATTTTGACAAAGATACCAAAAACACATAGGAGAGAAAAGACAACATATTCAACAAATGGTGTTGATAAAACTAGATGGGTGCTAAGGTGTGGTGGCGCATGCCTTTAATCCCAGCACTGTGGAAGCAGAAGCAGAGGGATCTCTGTGAGTTTGAGGCTAGCCTGGTCTAAACAGTGAGTTCTAGGACATCCAGAACTGCACAATAAACCCCTGTCTTTCAAAAACAAAAACAAAAACAAACCAATAAACCACTAAAAACTAGATGAGTATATGTAAAAGAATGAAACTTGACCCTTATATTTCACTTTCACAAAAATAAGATCTAAATGAACCAAAGACCTCAGTGTAAAGCCTGAAGCTATGAAACTGCTAGAAGAAAAACTACAGAGTACAGCATACACACATAAGTAAGGACTTTTAAAATCGGACCTCTGTAGTTCAGGAAATAAGGCCAACAAGTGACAAATGGGAATTGAAGAAACTAAAATCCTTCTGTACCGCAAAGGAAATAGTCAGGTGAGTGAAGGGACAGAGTATCTTTTCCAGCTGTACCTCTGAGGGAGAATTTATATGTAGCGTACACAACTCAAACCAATCTAACTTAGAAAAAGCAGACTGGAGATCTGAACAGAGACATCTAAAAAACAAACAAACAAACAAAGAACAAAACAAAACAAAAAAACTCTCACCACAAATGGCTAATAAACACTTTTTACAATGTTAAACAATGGGCTCATGTATAGATACTTTGTGTCAAAGTGGCAATGACCTATACCAGAGGCCTGAATGTATATGACCTTGGGAAGTCTTGTTCTTCTGCCTGGACTTTGCCTGAGTCTCTCAAACAGAGCTGTGTACAGTAATGATACCTTGCTTTCCTAGGCCTGTGAGCTGGAGTTTACCATATTCATTGTATTCTATCAAGAACCATTTAGTGATTGAGATAGTAACTTCCCACCCGACCCAAATCTCATATATAACCATTATAAAAACAGTGAACTAACTGTGTCTCTCCTTGAGGAGCCCTTATATACCTGGCTATAGCCTACTTTCTTCTGAGAACTTTCACCTTCCCAGTCTCATCTTTAAGGCTATATTAAAATGTATTTAATAAAATCTCCAGCTCCACTTCATAGACTGTCTATTCCTAAAATTATTTTCAGTACCAAAGCAACATATCCTGATTTGGGCTGAATCAAGATTCCTAAGATTAGCAAAGCTCTGCAGGCTACTGGTATTGACAGTGAGCGCCTATGCCTCTTCTCTTTGTGTCTACCAAATATTGACATGTCTACTAAAATCAGGAATGAGGCAAGAGTACTCACTTTCCCAACACTGTTCTATATAGTGTTTGAAGTCTTAGCCAATATAATTAGACAAGAGAAATGAAATGGGTGCAGATAAGAAGAAGCCACATTTATGCCTACTTGCAGATGATATGCGGGATTCCTGAAAGATTCCACCAGAAAATTCTTAGAGCAAATAAACACTTTCACAAAGTAGCAGGATACAAAATCTTTAATTAAAACATCAGCAGCCTTCCTGTACACCAATAATGAGCATGCTAAGAGAGAAACCAGGAAGACAATTCTATTCAGAGTAATTTAAGAACTACTCTGGCAAGTCCAGGTTGCTGTAAGATTTACAGTGGTGAAATGGTCATTTGAATCTCTGTACAGAGTTGAGAGTCACTGGTTAAAGAAGTTGTAAAAATGAAAAAGCATCCTACTGAACACCTAAACTCACACTTTTGGTATAAGAAAGCCAAGAAAAGGCCGTAGTGGCTGGAGAGATGCCTCGGTGGCTAAGAATGACGGCTGCTCTTTTCAGAGGACCAGAGTTCATCTCTCAGCATGGTGGTAGTAGTGGAGGCAAAGGAGGAGGAGGGGGGAGGGGTAGGAGAGAAAAAGAAAGAGGCAGAAAGCTCCCTGTGGCACGACCATGGCATGTACAGAAAACAGGGTTTTCTTCCTCAGCTCCCTTGTTGATGGGCACTTCTTGTTCTCACCACTTAAGGGAAAGAGAAGGCAAATAAATGTGTACAAGAACCCCATTCTAAACTAAAACCACCCGTAGAAGTAACCTTGAAAGATGACTTGGAGAGCTTCTCCCTCCCACCTTGACGTTTTAATGGGCTCGGCAGCTTGAGCTTCCTCGTAATAGAAACCAGAAGAACTCTAAAAGGAAGAGGCCACAAGAGCAGGCTGAGCAGCCTTTGTGTCTAACTGTATCAGCTCCCTCCTCAGCAAATGGCAAAGCTGCCCGACAGGCAATTACTGGTGTTCCTAATTGCTTCTATCAAACCCGGCTGTTAGAAATACCTAGCGCCCCATACCCAGCGATGCTTCAGCCAACCCGAGTTTCTTGGCTTTGCTTAATGCTCTATTTTTGGCACAATGGTTACTGTCTGGCAATTGAGTCCATTCAGACGTGTTAAACTTTCCAAAGACCCTCTTTGATCAATGCCAGAGGATGATCTAATTAGGTTCTGTCTTACGGAGAAAGATGGCAAAGCGGAAAGTCTCCGGTGTGGTTTGTCTGGCTCAGTCAGAGCCCTGCCCATAGACATCCATGGTAAAGCTGTCTGGAAACAGCCTTTTCTTGAATGCATGTAGGAATGGGTATTTGAGCCCGGCGTGGTAGCGCACGCCTTTAATCCCAACACTCGGGAGGCAGAGGCAGGTGTATCGCTGTGAATTCCAGTCCGGCCTGATCTACAAAGTGAGGCTAGGACAGCCAAAGCTACACAGAGAGATCCTATCTTGAAAAAAGAAAAAAGAAAAAAAAAGGGGGGGGGGAAATAATGGGTATTTGTGTGGGAAACTATGACTACCTGTAGGTAAGAATGAGTTTTGATTTTAAAGTGTGTACACACTTTATGTAGAAGCATAATTTCTAGCAATATTTTTATTAGTTTTTGAAAATATTACACAGTGTATTTTGAACACACACACACACACACACCTCAAATATTCCCATTATCCTCCTCTTCTTCCTCTCATCTCTTCCAATCCAACTCTGAGACATCTTTTTTTAAATTTCCCCCATCAAGTCCAGTTTGTGTTGCCCAGCTATCTTGACAGTGGAGCCTGTCTTGACATGTGGTCACAAAGTTGAAGGAAATTAACTCTCCTCCCAGCAGCTTTAAATGCCAATATATCCTCAGCCCGTGGGAGATTTTGTGTCCATCTTTTCCCCAGTGTGCTGAGATTCCAGTTGGAGCTTGTACAGGCCTTGTTGTGCACGCTGTCACAACCACTGCAAGTTCAAATGTGCACCTGCTCGGTTAGGTGTGGAAAACACTTTTTCCTTGATGTTATTGGCAATCTGTGGCCCTCACAACCTTTCTGCACCCTTCTTAAGCATTTTTCTTAAATTAAAAAGTTTCCAATGTGATTAAATTATAACTGTTATTTCCTTCCATTCTGTTTTAAACTGGTCACTGGTACCAGTAACCTCAACTCACGTGAGGGTAAACATAAAGTAGGCTTTTATAGTGCATTGCTTCAGTTCATCCTCCAAGAACCAGCAAGAATTCACTTTCAAACCTGTACATCTACTGAAGAGTTGCCTATGTTATGAGCCCAGGTAGTAAGGGGAAATCTACAAGGAGCCAGTGTTTTCTATGACCAGATATTCTAGAACTAGTGCAAAAGAGTCACTATAAAGATGAATAGAAGCATGGCAAACTGTGGAAAGGAAGTAGGATATGACATCAGAGTTATTACAGTACTGAAAATGCCATTCTCAATAGAAACAATAGTATATGTGAAGAAGTGGGGAAGGATGACCGATACACAGAGCAAATATAAACTGTCCCTGAGGAACCTGACATTGTAATAACTGAAGACTGTAAACCAGCTCTTTCATAAACATTTTCCGATAATAAAAACCATGTAAAAGTGAAGAAAACATGGGAAAAATGATATCGTTCAAGTAGAGAACAGCAACAAAGTAATATTTCTAAGTATTCTGGAAATTCTGGAGTTAAAACATAAAAATCACTAAAATGAATTCAACTGGGACTACCTGCACAAGACCAAACTGGTCCAAAATCCAAGCGTGTACGAGGGAGGGGCACATGAAGTTGCTTCCCTAGCGGAGGAGCAATGGATACTTGGTGGCTGCCAGGAGAAGGCAAGTCAGGTTGTTTTCCAGGACAAAGCCCCTGCTAGGTTAGCCACGCTCTCATAGATGGTCCTTGAAGGATGGAGCCCCTGCTAGGTTAGCCACGCTCTCATAGATGGTCCTTGAAGGATGGAGCTCCTGCTAGGTTAGCCACGCTCTCATACATGGTCCTTGAAGGATGGAGCCCCTGCTAGGTTAGCCACGCTCTCATAGATGGTCCTTGAAGGATGGAGCCCCTGCTACGTTAGCCATGCTCTCATACATGGTCCTTGAAGGATGGAGCCCCTGCTAGGTTAGCCACGCTCTCATACATGGTCCTTGAAGGATGGAGCCCCTGCTAGGTTAGCCACGCTCTCATACATGGTCCTTGAAGGATGAAGGCCCTGCGAGGTTACCCATGCTCTCGTAGATGGTCCTTGACCCATGTATATACAGACAGCAGTAAGTAGACTCAGTAAGTTGAAAAAATAAAAAAACAGCAACATGATACTGAGAGGAAAACAGTAGATGGGAGGAGGATGAAAAAATGGAGGGAGGGACTGATGAGTGAATTTAATCAAAACACATTATATGCACTTATAAAAATCTCAGCCAATAAAAAATAGAGGTGAGGGGATTCCACCAGAAGATCACAAAATTGTATTTAATTTATTAAAAGAAAATTTTAGCTAATGTGAAAGTAGATCTATTGATGTCGACTTCTTAAGAGAAAACTTTTTCAAAATGAACAAACTCTTAAAAATCTATGGTATTCATGAATACTACCAATATTTTCAAAATAGAAACCTTGGTGGGAATGAGGGGAGAAAAGAAAGGAGCAGGAAAATACAGTTGAAGAAAAATAGCATGAGCTGCCTAAATGTGATTTAAAAAAACCCATAACTCACTCATCTGTGTATACAAAATTTATCAATACATCCAAGTAAAGGAGAAAAAGAGATTGTGCTATTTGAAGTATTGAAAGACAGTGAGAACATAAAAATTGATTTAAAAAAGTAAAGACGATTTCATTTCAGAAATTGTGGGGATTAGAAAACAGAAAGTTACCTTATTGGGAAAGGGGAAAGAATCACTTTAGATTCACCCACATTGGTTAAAATGAATGTTACCTAAAATAAACAAAGTGCAAATAATAATAATAACAACAACAAAAACTGGGAGAGGGGAAGAATAGAGGACTATATTGAAATCAGAGAAAATGGACTTTAAAGAAAAATATTATTAGAAAAATAATTGCATAATGACATAATAACAACATATAAGGGGCCATAATTAATATAAATACATATCCACTTAACACAGCATATGTACATTTTTCATTTTTTAAAATAAAGTACATTTTTTAATCTGCCAGAAAACAAAGGTGAAAAAAATGACAGCAGCAATATTTGGAGATTTGAATACTCTAAATTCACTAATTATATAGTGACTGTTCAAACAACCAAAAGGGAACAGATGTCTTGAACAATGCTATAAACTAGATATATTAATATTCCTATACAGAAATATTATGACCAGTTGCATACAAATTAAAGAAAAATCTAGAAAAGACACAGACTAACAGTGACACAAAAATAAAACAAAACAAAAACAATCAACTTTAACAGGCCAATGAAAGGTAAGTTGGATGAATCAGTAACCTAAAAATGTTTTCATGAACAGTACATAGTGGTGCATGCATTTAATTCCAGCACTCAAAAGTCAAGTGGTTCTCTGCGAATTTAAAGCCAATCTGATCTACATAGTGAGCACCAGGAGAGCCAGGGCTATATAGTAAGACCTTGTCTCCACAAGAAACAAAACAAAACAAAACAAAAAATCAAAAGCAAAACAATAACAACAACAAACCCCTCAAACATTTCACAAAGAAAATCCCAGGCCTAGATGGCTTCATTGTTTTAATTCTACTAGACATCTAAAAAAACCAAACAAACCAAAAAAAAAAAAAAAAAAAAAACCAAACAAACAACTAATACCAATCTTTTGCACATATTACCAAAATATAGAAGTGGTTGGGAGCACTTTCTAACATGTCCTACAAAGTCATTATTGTTTTAATACTCAATCTGGGGGTCGGGGAGCATAAGCATAGTAAAAGTATATTCCAGTGTCCTTTGTGAACATAAATACATAAATCCTTAGCAAATTCATAGTCAGGTCTGCTGGCAGACCCATTAAACAGCAAGCCAGCAACTCAGCAAAGGTGACTACAACCACAGCCACTGGAACCCAGAGCAACAGCTGGATCCCAGGACCTAAAAACATTCTCTAGAGTGGTTCTCTCTAGGAGTATCTTAAGTGGGGTGATGAACAGCCAAGGCCAAAGAGCCCAGCCTCTTGTTTTGGGCTCAGAGGCTGTTCTAGGATGTTTATCAGTTGGCAAAGACCATGCTTCTGTAAGAGGCAGTTCCTCTTCTAGAGGACAAACATCACCTGTTCTCTCACTAGTCCGTTTCCAGTGGGAAAACACTGCCACCCCTCACACAAATCTGTTACACATTCCATACCTGGGATTAAAACAAAAACAAATTTACATCCACTATACCTAACAAAATAGGAATAAAAGGGAATTTTCTCAACATAATAAGGTACATGTCTAATGGATACATATGACATTGTAGCTAATAATGGAAAAAGCTGATTTTTAATATGCACAAGATAAATAAGTCCACTCTTGCTGTTTCTATTCATCACTATTTTAGGCATTGTGTAAAGGACAAATAGAAAGATATAATAAGAGTTTAGATCATAGTAGTGATAAAGCAGAAAAAAAAGAAGTGGAAGAAAAAGAGAGATAAAGGAGGTGGAGGAAAGAAAGATAGAGGAGGAGGTGGAAATAAAGAGAAAGAAAATGTGGAAGGGAAAGGGGAAGAGAAGGAATTGACAGAGTAAATATTGAATTAGTTAAACAAGATTTCAGGTTATATGGTCAATATAAGTAGCTCAATCATGTTTCTACATTCTTTTAACAAGCATCCAAAATAAAACTTAAAATTCAACTTTCAATAGCATCAGAAATAATAATATATTTAAGAATAGTACTAAAGAGGTGCAAGATGTACAGAATAAAAAATAGAAAAACACAGTCTTGAAAATGAATGAAGAAGGGTTAAGATATTGGGGAAGCATGCATTCCTGCATGGCTTGAAATTTTTAAGATGTCAATATGCTAAATGCCAAGGATGAAGTTGGACTCCTCTCTATGCCACCAACCACAACACTAATCCAAACAAACCATGGATCTAAATGTAAAAGCTAAAACTAAAAAAACTCTTAGAAGAAAACACAGAAGTAAATCTTTGTGACCTTGGCTTAGGCAAAGCCTTATTTAATTTGACACCAAAATCACAAAAAAAGTAACCTGGGCTTTATCCAAATCTTTACAAAGGAAAAAACAAACAAACAAACAAACAAACAAACAAACAAAAACCAACCTGTGCCTCTAATGACATAATTAACAAGCTAAATGCAATCTCCAGAATAAGAGAAAATGTTGGAATAAGTTAGGTGTCTGTTAAAAGACATACCTAGGAAAATGTTTTAGTTCTTCTAACTCAAAAATATCAAATCAAAGTGTCCAGTGGAAAAGGAACAAATAATTTGATAGCATTTTACTTTAAGAAAAATATTTTTTAAATTACCCAAATCCATATTCAACATAATTGGTCATTGTAGAAACGCCAATCAGAACAACAATATGGCACCCCAACCTCCCCATGAAGGTTTAAACTAAAAAGATGATGATAACATTGATGACAAGAATTAGAGAAAATGGAGCCACTGTATATTTCTGGTACAGTCATAAGCGATACAGGTATTTGGTGAAGAAGTTTGGAAACCCCTTAAGAAGATGTGTGTAATTATCAGACAAATCAATAATGAATTTCATTTCTAGGCACATGGCTCAAATAAATAAAAACAAATTCACACAAAAAATTTGTATACAGATATTAAGATTTTTAATCACAGATAAAAAGTGGAAACAAAGGTCTATCAATAGATAAATTAAAGTGGTATGCCAGGATATTGCCCAGTTATTTACCCATAAAGACATGAAGTTATACATATTTTAATATGGATAAACCATGGAAACCTTACACTATGTGAAAGAAACTACACATAAAAATCTTCATATATAATTTCATTTATATGAAATGTTCAAATAGGTAGACTCATAAAAAAAAATAGAATGGGCTGTGCTAGGGCTAAGTGTAAGAGAGAATATAGAGACTGTGTTAGGTCTGGGGAACTTTCCGAGACGATAAAAATGCTCTAAACTAAATAAGTTGGTTGCACAAGTCTGAACATCTTACGACCCACTGAATTGTCCAACTTGAAAGGAAAAATTTTATGGTAGGTGGATCATATCTCAATAAAACTGTTGTTTACAAAATATAAAGCATATTCCACATCTGTGTTTTAAGCTGTTCAATAGTTTTCTCTGCTCTTAAATTCCAAAGCTTGGCCATGGATGCAATGTGCTATATGTATCCCTCCACATCCCCTTGTCTATGTGCTCAGTCATGCTGGCCCATGATCTGCGCTTTGAACATGACTTACTATTTCCTACTGTGGAGTCTTGTTTGTTTGTTGTTGGGTTTGTGGTGGGGGGTGCTCAGGGGAGGTGTCCATTCCCTAGGTAGCCAATAGTTTTTCCAGTGCATTCCTTTTATTTGTCTAAAATAGAAATCTGCTCCTTTCTGCTCTAGGACAACTATATTGTTTATTTTCTTTCAGTATTACAGCTCAAATTAGTTGAGATTATTTTGTGCATGTGTGTGTGTGCACTTGTCCGTTTCCCGCTAGTATTAAGTGACCCCCATCTTAGGAAGAACCTTCTCTGGTTTACCATTCTTTATATCTTTAATTTTGAGAGAAGTGTTTACCCACTCATTGTTACTCTGTATCTGTTTCTTGACTAAATTCCCAAGTCTAATGACAAAACTACCAAAATTCCTCTCACACAAAGCCCATTCTAAAGAAGGCCATCATAATGTGAATGAAGTAATGGCTACTGAGCAGCCGCATGGACCAATAGCCAGGCTTTTCCATGTGATGGCATCAGAGTTCTCTTAAAGACCTTATCTCTTGACATTGTTTAGAATGCTACCATTGTGCCCTGTCCAGGTCTGCTTTGTGCTACAGCATACAACAATATGGAAGCTGGCCTTGAGGAGTTTGCATTCTGCTGAGAGAAATAGACATGAACAATGGGAAATCATAATAAAAAAAATAATAAATGCTGGTCATAGCAAAGTGCTCAAGAATTACAAGATTGAAGAGCACTGATTTTTTAAATGGAATATATCACTGAACTGGTTACATTTGCTTTAGGCTTTATAGAGAAAGTGGCTCCAGGTAGTGATTCTCAGACCAGGGATGGGGAGACAGAGGTGGTTTGCTTTATGAAACATTATTGGCAATGCCTAATGATATTTGCTTTATTATCTAAACTAGAGGTAGGGAAGGGTCTGTTGGCTTCTGGTAGCAGGAACAAGGGAGACTGCTGAGCAACTTCCAATGCACAGGACCATCCCTGCCACACAGACACGCCCGCCTAATGTCATCAGTCCCAATACTGAGAAACCTAGGTCAGGCAATGGTACTTAATGATAAAACTGGAATAGGAGAAGCTGGTAGGTGAGTTTGGAATGGATGAATCTGGCCAACAATACCAGAACCCATGTTGCATCTCAGTATCACACACACACACACACACACACACACACACACACACACGCATGCACACACACACACACACACACACACACACACACGCCACACACAAAGAGATCTTCGGTCATGCTGTGTCCTCTGCTGTATATAGTACAGTAAGTAGGGTTACACATAAAATGTTTCCACTGAAGAATAAAATGTGAAGCAAGACCCTAAGACAGCATTGAATGACAAAAATATGTGTGGACCACATGTTATTTTGACTGATCTCACAACCACAATGCTGAAACTCTTAAGTCTTCTGTGTGAATTAAAAATAAATCTAGCCAGACAACAAAGTCGTCACAATTTTATCAACTGAGACAGGCAAATAACAAGCTAGCTGAAATAAAATTATTATGAAAATTGCACAGGTAGGCTGCCAAGACAATAAGTGCTAGGAAAGTGAACCACAAATTAGTAAAACTGGGGACTGCTCCATGCAGAGATTTTTTTCCCCCTGCGAGCCTAGAACAGACAGGAAGGAAAAGATGGAAATGCGCACAGAGAAGCAGGTACATAAAACAACACAGCCTGAGAGATTATTTCAATCTAGAATGATTTTCATTCTGCATGCAGAATATTCCTGCATTAATTCTCTGTGTTGTGCCAGGACATACTTTTCAGTATCTCAAGCCTCCTGGTGCACCAATTTGCTAGAAAACAGGAGAAAAAGGAAAATAGCTTTTGTTTCAGGGTCAACCTATGTTGGCTGCAAATCCCTGCATAGGAAAACCTCTTGCTGCCCTTGCTTCCAAGTGGATTAGCCAAGAATCCCTCATCCTAGCCCCTCGGCCCTGTGTGATCTGATCTCTCCTCTTTTTCAGCTCTGCCTTGTAAGCTTCAAACTTCATGCCAATCTTTTGTTTTTGTAGCCTTGACTGGAGAGTCAACCACACTGGCTGATTTCTGTCTCTTTGAAAGTTTTTGTTTGGGGAGTCTCCTACCATTTATCTTCAGTTCAAATACTGCCTCCTCTTGGGATTTCTCTTTCTGAAGGATCACGTCACCCATCACGCATTCTCACAGCATCCTCCTTGGTCATCTTTACTGAAGCGAACACTCCCTAAGATTATGATATTTGTTTACTTGATCCATAAAGAAGGGGCCTTGTTTGGTTCGTTCCTAGTATTCCCCTGTCGTGTTGAAGGGTGTCTGGTATGTGGAAGGGGTTTGGCAAATATTTGTTGAATGAATACATGAGTTAGATAAGCTGGGGCTTGGACCAAATCATCTAGGATGGTCTCCTTCCAGCAATGAAGTACTATGATTTTCAAAATCCATCACAAAGAGCATCCATCTTTCCAGCTGAGAGCTTCTCTCTGCATATTGTCCAAGATAGGATTTCTCGGGGTTTAACTGAAATGGTGGGTAAGCAGGCAGAGTGAAACAGATGCCTTTGGGGGCTGGATGCATCTTCCTCTGAGGTTAGCAGCAGAGCAAAGAGCAATCACTGTAATCAACACAGAGGTGGACACGAGAGCAGCTGGATCCTCTGCCAAATGGCCTTTGTGGATGTCAGAGCCAAGCTTCTCTGAAAACAGCCCTTTATTTAGAACAGGGCGCCAAGCCGAGCTTGCCCTCCACCCCCTGCCTGTTCTTCTCTCGCTTGGGCTCTCCACCTTGTCACATATGTGTTCAATTGCTTTCTTAACATCAGCTTGGGTAACCCTGATGCGAGGGAGATGAGAGAGTCAGCTATGAGGTCTGTGAAGGTCTGATGAAAGCAACTTTAACACATAACCATTTGCCTTGGCAGGAGCTTGGGCCAAGAGCAAAAGTCCTCTTGATGTGTCAAATTATAGATAAACACAAGTTTCAAAAACATTTGTGATATAACTGCAAATAAATGCTGGTAACTGGCAGGGCTCTCCGTTTACAAATAATTCCTGTCATCCAAACAGTTAAGAGGATAAACTTAAATGCGACTGACTTCCCAAACCTTTGAGAGCACTTTAATAGGCAGGCTCTGAGGCTATAAGCATAAGAGAATAAGAATTAAGGAGTAAGGTTGAACCAGCCAACAGTAAAATTGCACTGGCTATGGCCGTGGGAGCTGAGGTTTACCAAGATGACTCAACGGAGGAGTCTTATGAGACTTCTTCCCGCGTTCCACCCATCTTTTGAAGACCTTCTGAGTTGTCCACACCCGAGTCAGGCTTGGGCTGGCTTGTCTTCTGAGAAGTGTGACCTTGGACACTGGACGAAGATCCTCTGGCCAGATAAGATAGTTACAACTGGCAGGGATCTTCAAGAAAAACTACCAACTAGAACACCTGCCCTTCTGCAAAGCTCTGTGGTAATGGTGGTGCTAATGGGAGCCCTCCACTTCTGGTCATTGGATATGGTGAACTTCCATTCATTTATCTACCCGCTAGCCCAGGTTTATTTATTATATTCTTCTTGTATGGTAAGCAGAATACTACGTGTTGAAGTACTTCATTAAGAAAAACTTTGGCTAGATCTGGGAAGGGGTTTAAAGTTTACCTCCTGTATTGTCCTTGGCTGGTGCCTTAGTTTGAGCGGGACCCCTGGGCCCAAATCAGCCTATCATATTGTTCTACTTGTAGGTTTCTAGGACCCTCTGTATCCTTTTATTTTGCTATTCTCCCATGCGTCTCTCATTTAGAGTTCCAATAGGATGCCTTCCCCTCTGTCCCAGTTTCCTGGTAAGTGAAGGCTTTCGTGGGACATGCCCCTTGGGCTAGTATGCAGATATAAGTGAGTATATACCATTTGATTCTTTCTGCTTCTGGGTTAACTCACTCATTATGATCATTTCTAGCTCAATCCATTCATCCACAAATTTCGGGAATTTCTTGTTTTTAATAGCTGAGTAGTATTCCATAGTGTATATGTACCCCAGTTTCTTTATCCACGCTTCTACTGAGGGACACTTAGGCTGTTTCCATGTTCTGGCTATTATGAATAAGGCTGCTATGAACATGGTTGAGCAAAGTTTCTTGTGTGCTGGGGCATCTTCTGGGTATATTCCAAGGAGTGGAATAGCTGGGTCTTGAGGAAGCCCTATTCCCATTTTTCTGAGATAGCACCAGATTCCCAGATCTAGCCAATGGTCAGAATATTCTCCACAGTTGAGTGGAGAGTGGGATATGACTTTCTCACGTACTCTGGTGCCTCACATTTGACCATGTCCCCTGGAGGGGGAGACCTGGTAGCACTCAGAGGAAGGACAGCAGGTAGCCAAGAAGATACTTGATACCCTATGAGAATATATAGGGGAAGGTAATCCCCCTCAGGAACAGTCATAGGGGAGGGGAATGATGGGAAAATGGGGGGGAGGGAGGAATGGGAGGATACAAGGGATGGGATAAACATTGAGATGTAACAAGAATAAATTAATAAAAAAAAAAGAAAAAAAAAAAAAAGAAAAACTTTGGTTCTGGTCTCTGAGATATAAGCACATATCTAGAGAAAGAAGACTCAGATCTAGGCTGTTATCTGAATTGGAACTAACCACTGAGATACCAAACATCACAGAGTATATGTTTCTTAGGGAAACCCCTATTTTCCATATCCAATACAACACTAGTGGTATAATAAGCATTTTCTTCTGGTCTCTCTTTTGAGTTTACTTCTAACATAAACATTTATGTCAAGTTTAATTGTTAATCCTATTCCAAGTATAGAATGTAAAAAAATTGCCAGAGGATCCTCCTCTGTTCCTCCATCTCTTCCTCCCTCCCTTCCCCGCTGGCTCTCCTTCTCTCTCTCCCTCCCTCATCCTTCATATATATTGACATGTAATGATTGCTTATACACACCCGAGGGTCACATGGATCCTCCTTGAACTCCTAAAATCCAGCTTCAATTTCCTAATATCGGCCAATTCCAGAGTTGAAGACTGTGTGATCTTAAGAGTTCCTAGAATTTTGAAGCAATTATGATTGTAGCTTCTTCTGGCTCGTGGGCCACTGTAGGACCCATCCCACACAATGAAGTTGGACCATATCCAAATGCAGAACTCAGCCTTTTCTTTGAGTTCCACAAGCAGCTGACTCAATCACCAAAAGTATTTTTAGACTTAATAGAAGACATTTGTTTTTTGATAGAAGAAGGGTTAAAAAAAAAAAGGATTTGGTAGCAAGAAAAATTACCTTCAACATATGCAATTTCACTTGCTCCGTATGTGCTAGTTAAGAGATCTAGACAAGCCATTGGCCTTTCTGTGTCTCAGTTGTTCATATTTAAAATGAGGACCATAATATTTGCTCACAGGGTTGCAACGTATGTGAAATGAGTTTTTTTTAATGTAAAAGGATTAGGGCTGGTAGCATGGCTCAGAAGTTAACCTCAAGTACTGCTCTTGCAGAGGACCCAAATTTGGTTTCCAGCACTCATGTCTAGTACCTGACAACCATCAACTCCCAAGAGATCCAACATCTCTGGCCTCCACCAGCACTGCATCCATCCAGCTGCATGTCCCCTCCCCAACATATGTATACATAATTGAACATGGTAACAAAAAAAATCTTTTTTTTTTAAGTAAAGTCCCATGTTTCATTTCAGCTCACATATTTGGGGACATGATAGATAGACAGGCAGATAGATGATTAACAGAGCTAAGTAGAGCTCTTGTGTATATCTATACACATACGTTTATAGACATTGTCATCACCATTCCTTTAATCCCTGGCTCCGTTACTCTGCCTTGTTTCCATCGCCGCTTTCCTCTTCTGTCCCCATATAGACAGGGAAACAGATTCACCCTTGCCTCTCTCCTGTTCTCATATAGAACAGTTTCTGTTCTTTCTGCTCCGAGGTCTTGGCTCCACTGACGTCATATCCCAAGCATGTTTACCAAGGTATTTTCCAGACAATGATCATTTCCTCCTTGTGAGGGATTAAGGTGTCAAATGTCATGTTAATATTTTTTCAACTTGTTACATTTATGTATACACAAAACGTTCCATGGCTTTAAATCAATATTAAAAACACTGGCTGTGTCTTTGGGAGTGTTTTCATTCTCAAAAAATTCTCTGGTTCAGAGGAAGTACAATTTCCTGGTGGTGAGAGAGGCCTCACTCAGTATATGCCTTCTAATGGTGGCCAGGCCAGGCCAGGCAGGCCATCTCCTACCCTGACTCCCATGACCCAGTAGATGGCATTGACCCCTTTCGAAAGGCCGAAGGGGCTGCAGTACCAGATGGCTAGAACCTGGCACAGAAGTCAGATAATAAGCTGTTCCTCTCAAAAAGTATTTTATCATGTTATTCTCAGAATATTTCTCACTTCTTTTATTCATTCCACCTCCAAAAAAGTCAATCACCCAGATGTCACATATGGGGACTTCTCTCAAGAAAGAGGATGTGTGATGCTAGGGTTTCATAATCTTACTTTATGTGCTGGGGTTGGCTTATAGCTGCAGTGAACAAACATGGACTCCCAGAGAGCCACTCCTTTCTCCTATAAAGCTGGCACTCACATACACTTTGTGTGTGTGTGTGTGTGTGTGCTTGTGTGTGTGCACTCTATAATTTTTGTGAAGCATATTTACATCTACTTGAATGTTGGCAGAAAAAAAATCACATTAAGAACTGAAACTTCCCACTGTTATCTCAGTTTCAGATCTACTGTGTGAGTCCTTCCTTCCTCGTTACCATGGTCCAGATGAGGAGATAGGCTTTTGATTGCTGTCTTTGGCATCTGTGGTAGGAAGAAGTTGATGCTGGCAGAGTTTAGAGGCAGTCATAGTCTCTCGTAGGTTTGGGACACAGAGACAAACAAAGAGGGCCATGAGAAGCTGTCCCGTCACCCATTCCACTCAGGTGTGTCATGGAAACAGGCCAGCAGACTTGGCTGGAGTCTCAGCTTCATAGAAATGAACTTTGTGTTTTGGGCAAAATACAGTGAGCACAGCGCCCCCTATGTCGCAGAGGAATAATAACACCTGCTTCATAAGGCTGTGAAGGTTTGAGAACAGCAGGTTTTTCTCTTGGCTTTTCAACACTGCCATCTCTTGAATGTTGTTCTAACCTTTTTGGACCTTCTTCTCCAAATCCAGGAAATACCAGATGTCGACCTAGCAACAACTCTTTTCCTTCTTGACTAGCTGTTCCCTAGATAATTCCACCCATATTATCCCCATTATTCCTCTATAAGAAAGGTGTGAAGATGGTTTCACCACAGTTCGTTTAACACAACCAAAGAATGGGGTTAGGTGGTAATATGTGGGCATATCAAGTGGTTTTCAGGTTTGTATTTTCCCAAAAGTAATCAGTATGAGTTGGTCAAAGCCTATAAGAAGCGAGTAATGGGGCAGGTTCCAAGGAAGACAAGTTCAAATGACAATGCCAACAGTCTATGCTCAATCCCTGCAGCATCCCAAGATTGTAAATAATAATTCTAGAGTACCCAGATGTTCTACTATTTTTCAGGGCCCGGTTACAGAGCTGAAGGTGTGACTATAGATACCAATAAGGCCTCATTGGCACTCAGGGGCTAACGAGCCTGAGAATACTAGAGTTGCAATGCATAGGACTTAGTCTATAGTAGACTCTTTATATATTTTAAACTATTGAAAATTTGGGGGCTGGATTGATGGAAGAGCACTTATTGCTCTTCCAGAAGACCTGTGTTCAGTTCCCAGCATCCACATGGTGGCTCACAACCACCTGTAACTCCAGGTCTAGGAGGTCTGACACGCTCTTCTGGCCTTCATGGGTACAAGTCATGTACATGACACATATACGTACATGCTCACACATAAAAAAAAACACCTAATATTTCCCCCAAGTCATTGACCTATACTAAATGCTTCATAGAATTTGAGCTTGAAGAGGTCTTAGAACCTCCAATGGCCAAACCCTTCCTTAGAGATGGAAAAAAAAATCTCGCAGATTCAATCAATGTAAAATAAACGTTCAAGGACCAAAGAAAACTAGGAATGTCTGACAGACAAAAATGGAGTGGATGGCTTTAGGCACCTGATGGGGGATAATTATAACACTTGGCTAATATATTTTTGGCGCAAGCTTCTTGGCAGAGAAGGCGAAGTGGAAACATGCTGGGTTACTTAGTTTTGGTTTTCTGACAATGGAAAACATAGAATTTTTCTGAAGAGACGAATTTTTTCCTGGAACCGAGCATGGGCATTTATCACATGAGTCACTGCTGAAGGATGTTGAAGACAGAATGGGCCTATCTCCCTCTGCGCTTTCTTACCAAGCAGTGCAGCTCTCCATCTGGGTGTTCTCATATCCACCCTTTATGGGTGTTTTTTAGTAATCAGGAATCTTTTTAAAGCACTGGGTAGGCCTGAGACAAAAACGAAAACGGAATCACTTCTGCTTCCCACTTCACCATTAACTAGCCCGTGGAAAGAGAATGTGCAGGCAATTTTATCTAGGTACATCTTAAGGCAATACTTTGATAATAATAAAATTTCTAATTATATCCTTTATCAAGTACAAGTACATTTTATAAGTACAAGCAAGTTGATGATGGCAACCTGAATAAGAATGGCCCCCATAGGCTCATATATTTGAAGGCTTGGTCACCAGGGAGTAGAACTGTTTGAAAGGATTATAAGGATTAAGGGGTGTGGCCTTGTTGGACGAAGTGTGTCAAGGTGGGTAGGATTTGAGGTTTCAAAAGCCCAGACCAGACTCCAGTCCCCACCCTGTCTCTCAGCCTATGGATGAGGATGTAGCTGTGCACCATGCTCCCTGTTACCATACTGATAGTGCCCTACACCTCTGAAGCTGTAAGCAAGTTGTCAACTAAATTGCTTTCTTTCATAAGAGTTTCCTTGCCTCTTTGCAGTAATAGAACAAGGACTAAGACACCGACTAAGGCAGTGGTTCTCAACCTTCTTACTGCTACGATCTTTTAATATAGTTCTTCATGTTGTGGTGACCCCAACCATAGAATTATTATCAATGTTACTTCATAACTGTAATTTTCTACTGATATGAGTCATAATGTAAATACATGTGTTTTCCAAGAGTCTTAGGCGACCCCTGTGAAAAGGTCATTCAACCCCCAAAGGGGGCATGACCCACAGGTTGAGTCCTGCTGGAGAAAGACTTGGTCAGATTGAACAGTTCTTACAAGCTCTCAAGCGAATCCCAGTCTCCAGCTCCTTCAGCTGTTGGTGGGTCCTCGGATTGACCGTCATGTTGAAGAGGATTCTGAGGTCACGCCTCACAGGGCAGCAACAGCAGAATCACTTCACTCTGTTTGCATGTGAGAAGGGAGTGACACATGCCTGCAGTGAATTTGCCATCATTGTGTGATTGCATTTTCCTGCTAGCAAAGCAAATTTCATATGGCAGTAATTAACAGATAAATGTGTTTCCTGTGGCTCCTCTACATTTATGAGTGGAAACATCCTAAGATGTAAGTTATCCCGAGATGTGAGTAATTTTATCACATTCTACTTGGATCTTTGAGGTTCCCAGGAGTTGGTGTATATACATAGAGGACAAACCAAACAGAAACTCACCTCTCGCCACGAAATTATGTCAAACCCACAGTGCAAGTTATAAGTATTATGAAGAATTTGTTTACATAAGTCAGTTTATGAATTATTAATTAAAATCTTACTCTACAACTAATGACCACTCTTTGTTCTCTTTGTATTTACTTAAGCCGTAGAACCCATTTAGAGTTGTAAAGCATATCCCGGTGAGAGACTTTGATGGTTCTGGCAATTTCAGGCTGTATATATAGGTTGAGTTTTGTGGATGTAGATCCTGAAGGACCTGGGTTCCTTACAAATAAACCATAAGTCCAAGGCCATATAGGGAAGTTGACAAGCCCTAAGGGGACTGCTACTGTTTGTGACTGCCCAGCCTTTTGTCATCTCATTACATTGCCCACACCAAATCAGTGCCTGTGCCCCACACAACAAAAGACACTTCATAAAACTTAGCAAGTGAATGGATGGGTATTGGATTTTGAGTAGATGTTTGAATGAGTAAATCAGACACCCACCCTGATGCTGTCACCAGGACCAACCTAGAAACACCCATCTCCATAGGCAGTGAAGGAAGGTTAACTGTCTCTGAAACTGCTTGCCCATGCTAGATAGAAGGAGAAATAAACATCTGCTTAACAAGAGAGAGTGTGGTTTCACAAGCAGATGTGTAGAATTTGCAAATGAGAAACGGATTGTTTGTGTATAAGAGAAGGGAGAGACTCAGTAAGCTAAGCTAAAGTAAACTATTTATTGCACTTACTAAGCCACAGTGTGGTTGCACCCAACTGGTCATGACTGCAGTTCCAGCCCCACCCCCTTCCTTCTTAAAGTCTCCAGTCTCTGCAGGATACGAATTGAGAAAAGAAGGCTTCTAACTTGCTCATGGCACCCTGGACCGTTTAAGGCCTCAGTCCAGGATTGTTGGGTCTGGTTTTGTTGTTGTTGTTGTTGTTGGTTTTTTTTTTTCTGTCTCTACATCAGACAGAAAAAGGAGGGAGTGGAAGGGAAGTCAGATGTGGGCCTTGTTCCTAGGGCAGGCAGCTAGCAGAGAAGGATGCACACATTCTCAGCTTGGATGACTTCTAGACTCTGGGGCTTGGCAAGGCTGCAGCTGAAAACATGGAACAAAATAAACTACAAAATATAGAAGGAATGCAGGAAAAGTCATGAAAAGAAAATTGGTAATTCATAGAGATTACACTGTAATGGCTACAAGATTTTCCAGGCTTTGATTTAAACTTTTTCAAGAAATCAGTTGCAGCAGAGACTCCCTTGGTGGCTAGACATGAAGGAGAAATTATTAATTTATTTATCTATTTATTTTTTATTTGTTTATTTATTTTAAACAAACTTTTGTTTAAGGTGTTTATTTTATTTTTAATAAAGCCGATACCATTTTCATTCCCCTGTTCCTCTCTTGAAGAAATAAAAATCCCCAAGTAATCCCAGCCCTAAATGCAGGCAGCATAAAGAAGACACAAAGATCATTTCAAAATTGGAGGTCTTTTAATTTTTTTCATCATTCATAAGCACTTGCACAACTGCATAAAGCATTATAAATACCACTTGGGCCAGTAGCCAGTGCATATATGTTTGCATGCATGCATTAGTGTATATATGTTTAACCTTTCCTTGGGCTCAGCAAATCTCCAGTTCTGGACTGAAGTTATCAGTTTATCATGGTTCACAGCCTCATAATTACATTTTTAAAAGACCCAAAATTCAGGCAAATCATGGCTAGCGTAGTATGTGACAGCACAATTTTAAGAGAACAGACCTCAAGATGGATGATATAAAGGTAAGAGATGCAGCCTAGCTCAGCCCAGTGCAACTCACTATGTTGGTTGGGGTTTGTAACCTTGACACAAATAAGAGTCATTTACTAAGGGTGCCTCGTTTGAGGAATTGCCTCTATCAGATGGTCCTGTGGGCATATCTGTGAGGCATCTTCTTGATTGATGAGTGAATTGGATGAGTCCACCCTCTTGAGTGGTACCACTTCTGGGCAGGTGGTCCTGAGTGGTATGAGAAAGCAAGGTGAGCAAGCCCTGGAGAGCAAGCCAGTGAAGAGTCCATCCACAGTTACTACCTCTGTGTCCCTGCTTGGGTCCCTTTGTTGGCTTCCCTCAAAGATGGCCTGTGGTGTCAAGGAAACCCCTTTCTCCTTCATGCCTACTTTGTGCAGTGAGCAGGAGAACTCTGGTGTTGGTCCACCTCCTTCCTGGCCTCTCAGACACACAGATCTCATTTGCCTATAACTCTTGTTGTTAATTTCACCATCTAGTCTCTATTCCTCACAGATAATTTAATGCCTCCTTAATTCTTCCAGTGGGAAGAATCACCCAGAATTCTTGTTAAAAAATTATAGATCCATAGGTAGAACATATGGAGGCAGACTTCCCAAGGAGCAGTGTTTTCTTGCTAGAGCATCTTGGGGGAGGGGCACTGATGATTTTTCAGAGTCCCTTTATGCTAACAAAGCATGTTCATAAGCCTTTCTGCAAGTGGCTTTCGGATATGCACACTGCTTAATGTCCCAGAGCTAAATGTTGACTCTGGGGGCAGAAAGGGCTTCTTGTTTAGGGCCTCTCAACCAGGCCCTCTAAAAGACCCGCCCCCACCAGACCCCACTGCCTTCCAGATGCTTCTGGAAATGATGAAGATCATGATACCAAAAATGTCTCTTGCCAGCGAAGAGGAGAGAGAAGATGATGATGAAATCTTTGAGCGCACTCTCAAGGTTATAAAAAAAGAAATCCTGTGGTTGCTAAAGATGGGGGAAGATGGGAAATGAATGAAGTCCTGGGCATGTGAGTGTATTTTGATAGGCAAAAAAAAAAAAAAAAAAATTAAACATAGCTGCAGCCAAAGACTGCAATTGTTAGTGATACTTTTGCAGAACACTAGTTTTGAAAAATAGCCCATGAAAAACAGGTTCGAGCCTCAAACAAAGTCGGAAAATAGGCAGAATCACGAAGTGTGTCTATCTGCCTTAAAAGGCTCTGAGAGGTTCCTACTGCAGGCAAACACAAATGAAATGTGAAAATGGAAATACCTCAAGCTTGGATGGCTTTGCCCCCATTGTCCCATAAAACATGCATAAACATCTATCTGAATGTTCTTGGAAAACACTGACTGAGGGCAGAGAGTTAGGGAAGAAAGTACGTTTGCTGGGGTGTTTACTACTGTATGCGGCGCTATAATTATATCCAACTAAAAAGGTTAATGGTAGAGGCCAAGCTCCTGGTTTCTTCTCTTTGCTTAAAACTTGAAAGTGTGTGTGTGTGTGTGTGTGTGTGTGTGTGTGTGTGTGTGTGTGTGTGTGTACGTGCACACACACATGCAAGCAAGCAGCAATGTGAAGCAAGTCTGCCGCTTATGTCTTTGCTTATTTTGAAGAGACAGAGGGGTGGAGACATAGGCAAGAGACTTGCCCCACTCTGCGCCTTGTGGATCCTCTCTTGGTCCTTGCTAACAAAAAGCAAGTGTACAGTGTGAGAAGCGGGTGGAGGCCCGCAGAGCTTGGGAATGCAGAAGGGAGGGCATGTCTGAAGCCTCTGGCTCTTTCCAGGCATCTGGATTGGAGTTCCAGCTTGTCTCCTTTTCTTTCTTTGCCAACGTGCTTCACTGGGGACCTGGCAGCCTAAACATGTCTCCTTACTGGTGTGCTTCTGCTCTCCCCATGTTTAATGCTTCAGAGAGAGTCCTCCTTCTGGGGACCTTGGGGACCCAAAGCTACGCTGAGTACAGTCTGTGTGGCCTCTGGGTCAGAGAGGAGCAGAAAGAGCAGTCTTAGCTGCCTTTGCCAGCTGCATCATTGTTTGGAGATGTAACGCTACTCTGGCCAGAATGGGGACATGCTATGCTTGGGTTCTGAGTCCCATGTGTCAGAGCTTAATGGCACTTTGAGATGCCTTTCAGATAGGGTGATGTGGGAGCGAATGTGTGATCCTTACATGATTGGCTTGGAAATTGCTAAGACAGTGGGCCAGGGGTTAGGAGGACTGTTGTTCCTCCTTTAGTTGTTGTTAAACTCGGTCTTGAAGCAGTCAGAGAAATAATTTCAGTTTCTTGTGCTTATGTGCTTCAGGGAAAATTGATTTCTCTGTGGTGTGAACTTGGTAATTCCTTGGGGCCCTGACCCTGAGCTGCCCTTGGTTTGACAGAGATGAACCATACTTGGAAAAGGTTAGAGTATTGACATTTTGTTGAAAAGGATAAAAATAATTTTATATGCACTCTTTGAATGGTTCACCATGCTCTTAACATCTAGTGGTTGCTAATGAATATTTTACAACTGGTTCTCCAAAAATTAGTAAGGAATATACATACATAACCATATGTGTGTATTGATTTATCACAATTTTTACTGATATAAAGAATATACAGCATAAACTTGTAATAAAACATAACATTTTCTTTTTAAAATTCACATAGATAGTTGATTCTTACAGTATCGTTTTACTTTTTAATCAAATTCTTATGTCCTCAGCTCACCTTGGTTATTGGTGTATTTCCAACTATAACAATTTCCAACTGCATGTTCCAAATACAAGTGTGTTTTCAACATGACTCAGTAGTTTTGTTTGGTAGCAAATAAAGATGAAAGCAAAATAAAATGGAGACATATGTCAAAGGTTGCCACATAGAGCAAAGAAAGGCA
Organism: Acomys russatus; assembly: GCF_903995435.1. Lineage (NCBI taxonomy): Eukaryota > Metazoa > Chordata > Mammalia > Rodentia > Muridae > Acomys > Acomys russatus. Next base: position 17,477,435 of record NC_067161.1, read on the forward strand.
CGTGAAGCCCATTTAAAGTTGACCCACATGTGAAGACCTGCAGCCTCCGGTGAATGTGCTCTGTGTAAGAACTGGGATTATAGCCTGCCCCTAGAGGTACTGCAGCTGTGGCAGCTGTGTCACATGAGCATCAGCAGGTGGCAGAGAGGAGAGAGGCTACCTTACTCTCAGTGTTCCGACCTGCGAACGTCTGAATGGCAAGTAGAATAACAATCCCTGAAAACAATCATCCTGAAAAACTCACTAGACCACCACCAGTGTGGTGCCAACCCCACCGCAACCCCCCTCCCCCAGTAGACAGGGAGCTAACCTGAGATGATCACCAGTCTGGCACCATGGCAGGCATGGTGGGGGAGGGGCAGACCACACCCAAGATGTCCCCTGCCTGGTGTCATATTGCACAAGTGGGTCATAGCACTCCTGAGACCACACCTGAGACAAGCACAGACACTCAGAGACCCAGGGTGCCATTAAAGGAGTAAATAAGTGGTAGAGAAATGGAAGAGAAAGAAAATGGAAGGATGTGGACACAATGAAAAGAGACAAAGCTGGAGACTTGAGGGGAGTGAAGAAAAGCCTGATGTGAGTAGCCAGTGATGATACCTGGGACCATGGTGGGGACCTGGCTACGCTGCCACCAAGGGACACATTTCTTACCACTAAAGGCCAGGTGGACCTCCCTGGTCTGGCCTGTCCCCAAGAACATATTGATGTTCAGGGCTATACGGCACTGACCTCACCCCTCATCTGGGCATCCTGGGAGAGCTGGCCCCAGAAAGAGGGTATGAAAATAGAAGCGTTGACCCTGCCCCTAGCCAATGGCAGTACTCTGGAGAGCAGGGCCTGCACACTGTGGGAGTTGAGGGTGAGCCAGCCCCTAGGATATAAGTGTGGGAGATCTGGCCCTAGCATTCATCTCCCATGCACTGACATGGCAAGAGAGAGAGAGATGTCCCCCACCTCTCGCCCTTTGCAACTAAGGCAGGCAGGAGAGCTAGCCCCTAGGTGATCAGAGCAGAACTGTCCCTGCCACTCACCTGCTGCAACATTTAGGAGAGCAGGCTCTGCACCTCACCTGGGCAGCAGGGTAGAGCTGGCCCTGGATGAGGGGGTTGCTGTAAAGCAGACTCATCAGGGCATGAGAGTGAGAGAGAGAGAGAGAGAGAGAGAGAGAGAGAGAGAGAGAGAGAGAAAGAGAGAGAGCGCCTGTGGGCTGAGCATCTCTGATACCTCTCAAGCCCATATCTAGGGCTTTGAATTGTCCCACCCCAATATCTATCCCCACTGATGGACTAACTGCTGGAGTGCATGACAGGACCACTCCTACAGATCCAAAACTCCAGCTCTCCATGACACAGGTGAGCAACAGGATATCCAAAAGGAGTCCTGTTGAGGTTCCAGTATTAATGGAGTAGCAGAAGCCAGAGGTCTCAAAGGAGACCGAGTGATTGCAACTGAGCATTTGCAAGCAGAGAAGTGTGGACAGAAGAGTATACTGTGGGACACTATAGCACAGTACGGCTTCCACGATGAGCTTTTTTCCCTACTGGGGGGAGTTACAAGGGTAGAGGGTGGATATGACAGGAGGGAGAAATGAGTGGGATTGGGGTGCATGCTGTGAAATTCAACATAGAACCAGTTAAAAAGTCAAAAAGCAATTGGTACATAATTATGCTAACTGCCTTTGATCGACAGCAGCCTCCTCTTATTTGGGACTTGCCAGTCTTCCACCCCAGACAATTTAAACCTACACATTGACGTCCCTGGATGAGGAATATAAGCGATATAATGTGTCCACCATACTGATACAATAGGTCTAAACACTCCAAGAGTATACTAAAGAGCAGCTTTTTGTAAGAAAGAATTAGATTTTGCTGTTGATGATTATGTTTGTTTGTTTGTTTTTGAGGTAGGGTCTCTCACATAGTTCTGGCTGTCCTGAAATTTACTCTGTGGAGCAGAGTAACTCTCAGCACTCTGCCTGTCTCTGCCTCTCAAGTGCTGGGATCAAAGTCGTGCATCACAACTCTCAAATGTAACAAGAATTAGTGAACAGTAACTTTGCTTATTTAATGATAAATTACTTTAGTTTTGTTTAAACTGACTCACAAAAGTTGAACAATACAACCAACTCATGTGAGCTGTGAACAGCCACTCCACCAACCTGTCCTCTTCCACCTAATCCATACTCTGTTTTTATTATTTGCAAGTTTTGCTTTATTCCCAGAGATGTTGGAGCTGGTGATATTTAGAAAGTTTTGAACTAAAACTCTACCCTTCTCCTCGAAGCTTCCAGCTTTCCAGGGGGCCCTGTGAACATTCTTACCACATCTCCTGGGGAGATGCTGGCTACTGAGGGTTTAAGGCTATGGTCTCGTAAGACCCCAAGCTACATGGAAATAAAAATTCAAGGCAACCTCACTTAGATATAAAACCTTCCTAGCACTGTAAGGCAGAAGAAGGCTGGGAGATGAAATCAGCATTTCTGCTTGCCTGCAATATTATTGATTCTCCACAGCACATGGTCAAGGACCGGAAGGGATTGTGGTAAATAAGTGCTCCTCTACGGCAGTAGTCTGAAGGGACAATAACGTTTTCCTCTCTATTCTGCTTTGATGTCCTGAAGATTGGCTAGAGATAAGTAAAGTCTATGACACAGACAACAAATGCTTGAAATCAATCGAAGGGGCGAGCTTCCCTCTGACACATGGAGTGTAAGCTGGCCCTGAGGAGTGGAAGGGATTTAGAAAGCAGAGAAAGTGTTCCAGTGGGGGCACACAATGAAGGGAACTAGAGCTAGGAGCTCTGAAGAAACAGAAAATGAACAAAGAGTCCAACTAGGAAAGATTTGGATTTGTATATAGATATGGCAGCTATTTAAACTGAAAAGCACAAAGTATATTCTTGGCACAGAATCAAAAAAAATTAAAAGCTGGAAAATTTGAAAATAATTTGAATGCTTACTATAGCTTGTTAATAAAAAACAAATGCTAGAGTGCTTTACCCGTCAGCACTTTGCCTCTTATCTGAGAGCTCCATGGTCTTCTAACAGTATCTCCCTACCTCTTTAGCCCACTGATGGCCCCAGTCTCCACATAATATCTCAAGAAGTTAAAGACAGAATTAAATGACAATCATAATTTTCCTTCATGGACTGGGGAAACTCACTATGCATCAATGAAAAGATACTTTTGGTCTGGTGCTTCTCATAGAAACAGTTATATCAATAAAGAACAACTACGTGAATTGTATGGTGCACATACTTTAATCCAGCCCTCAGAAGGCAAAGGCAGGTAGGATCTCCATGAATTCAAAACCAGACCAGTCAACATTGTAAGTGCCAGGGCAGCCAGGGCTATATAGTGAGACTGTCTTGATAAAATGAAATAATTACATAAATAGTTTCTATACTTCTCTCCTTATTAGCACTGCAGTAATATGTCCATTTTTAGTACATGCATGTGAGAGAGTGTGTGTGTGTGTGTGTGTGTGTGCGTGTGGGAGTGTATGTGTGCATGTGTGTAGTGTGTGTGTTTCCTTTGCTTTAGGCCTTAGTACTTGCTGTCTCTTTTGCATATACCAGTTGTTTCTCATGGGCTTTATCCAAGTAATTCCTGTTAATCCTGAAAATTCAATTTAAAAGTGGCTTTAGGGCTTGAGGGTGTGACTCAGAGATAGAGTGTTTGCCCAGCCTAAGAAAGGCCCTGGATTTGATGCCTAGCATTGCTAAAAGAAAAAAAAAATGACTTTATTCAAAGGTGTTCCTGGAGTAATTATTCATCTCACTTTCCTGAACCCACATGTTCTTGTTATTTTTGTCCTCACTATATTATGTGATTCCATATTTTACCTGACTTGCTCACCTTAGACTGTAAAAAATTTAAAATGAACCATAAGGATTATTTCTTATATATACATATACATGTATATATGTATGTACAAATACACAGGCATGCACACAAATATGTTACTATATTGTTCATGTTTATTTGCCTATTCAATATGTAGCATAGCTTATATTTTTCTGCAATATGTTTTTCATGTGTGTATGTGCATACATATTTATTTGTTGAGTTTTTTCTTTATGCTTTTGGATGAATGAATTTATTTATGAGCACTGCCATAACATAGCATTGTATTAAGCCATCAGCATATTTATGTTTTTATTTTTATGTGCTACTGATCATATGGAGTAGAAGCTACCCTTAGTTCTCAGAAGGGCAACCCAGGACCGGGAAACATTTCATAATTGGGGCAGGTCACATGACCAGGAAATGCAGCATTAGCCCAGGGCTGGCTGAGTGGCCCTTCTGCATGCATCAGTGGCCCTGAAGCATGACAAAGCATTACTTTGGGAGTTGATGAGCGGTATGGGTCTCTGGAGAGGAAAAAAGGAGACTGGAACTGTTGGGGACACCCATGGCTGGCCATCGCAAGTGGTACTTGTGCCAGCATCATCCAAAGGCACAGATAGAGGAAGGCAAAGAATGATGATGCCAGGTGCATATCCGATCTCTGCACTTAGCAGATTCTGACACCTTGGCTTCCTATATTATGGGAAGCTTGCCTATGATAACATCTAATTTTTTTTCAATAATGGTCTGCTCTGCTTCAGAAACCGTTGTTCTGAGAAAAGGATTCAAGGAGCATAGGGGCAAATTTAGTCCCAAGAAGTCTTCTGGTTTTCTGTTTTTCCCCCATGATTTAATTCGAGTCTCACTAATGACCTAAGTTCACTAAGACCATATAGATCATCACCAAAGACGGTGAGGGACCTTGCCTGTTTCCCAAGCAATTGCACCTATTCTATTTTATAAGTGCATTAGTTACTTTTTCTATTGCTGTGATAAGACACCATGACCAAGGCACCTTATAGAAAAGAGTTGATTGGGAGCTTCCAATTTCAAAGGATAAGTCCATGACCATTCTGGAGGGGAACAAGGCACCAGAGCAGCGTGTGAGACCTTAGGTCTTGATCCATAAGTAAGGGGCTGAGAGAGCTAACTGAGGTTATTCCTATTCCTACGGCCAGGGCAACAGCCAGGACAGACTCTTAGCTCATGTGAGATTATATGATTAGGTTGTCTCATCTAGAGAGTGCAGGATAATGTCTTCGTGTCCGGTCTCTAACATTAATCACACCAGCAAAGTCCCTACAGGTCATGTAGGCTCTTGTGTCCAGGGGCGTTGTAGATTATGGTAATACCTGGGGGTTGTTGTTTTGTTTACTATAAAGGTAGACACAAGAAGCTCCTACATATGAGGAAACAAAGACGAGGAGATGCCAAGTGAGTGTCCCATAGTCCTAGAGCTAGCAAGATGGCATCTAAGACTAAGATTCCGAGGCAGTCTCTCTCCCAGGGACAACAAACTGTCCCCTCTAACTTTTTTGTATCAGCTGCGAAATTGGACAGGAGTGATAAATAGCTGGCAACCTTTATAGAATATAATGAAAGAGTAGGCTCTCCGCCAGGAGTAGGCAAACATCCTAGAATAATGAGAAAACAGAGTTCTTGCACGGATGGAAAGGCCATCGCTTCATCTCATCCCAAGCTTTCTTTCTTCTTTCTTTCTTTCTTTTTTTTTTTTTTTTAAGTTTCTTTAATGCAGGTTACACTGGACGTGAGAATTACCACACTTTAGACCATTCAAGACACCCACCAGGTACTAGCTGAACAAATGAGTGGATGAATGGATTCCATCGGATGAGCAAATATCAAAACATATGCACGGGACTTCGTATCTTCTCTTTTAATCCAAAACACTCCAGTCCAAGTGTCATTAGCCACACTTCTCCAGACTTTAGCATATCAAGTTGCACCCCAAGGCAGTGTTTTTCTTTCCTTCCAATGTTAAGATGGTGATCTAAGTAATAGCTTATTATGGGGTAGTGGGGGTGGGGGCTCCTCCTGGTATCTCTGGCCAGAGGTCATATTATAAAGTCTTGATGCATACTTCTTAAGCCTTATAGGCTATTCCTCAAACTTGTGTACGTCACATACAAAAGAAGAGTTTCTGGGCCAGCATTTTCTTGGCTCAGATGGCAGTAAAAGATAGTCTAGTATTCCCCATAGCATATTATTTGGAGTATGCATTGCAGATGAGGCCAAAGTACTCAGAAAAGGATGGACATTGTGCATACTCTTGTGTGGCACCAGCCTACCTGAAATGTGCTTTTACTCTATCTGTCCATTGGGCATCCACTATGTGCCAGGTCCTAAGGTTGCAGATTATTTTTCCTTTAAGGAGTTTCTGGTCCAAGCAGACAGACTTATAAACCATCAAATGCAATATAGCTTGCAAGGACAGTGTGAGAGAGCAAGACGGAGTTCAGTGGGCCCTGGGCTCAGCACATGTGGATTCGGGTAATTGTGGATCAAGAATATTTAGGAAAAAAATACAATTATATTGAATAGATACAGCCTTTTGCTCTCTTTTGTTCTTGTCATTATTCCTTATGCCATATAGCAAACTACACAGCACTTAGGTTAGGTATTATAAGTAATCTAGAGATGATGGCTTGAAGTATACAAGAGGATGTATATGTTAAATGCAAATGCTATGCCATTATATATGAAAGGTTTGAACATCTGTGTATTTTGAGGTCCTCAGAGGTCCTGGAAACAAAGCTCCACCAAGACCAAGTGGCGACTGCATAGACAAGGGGCATTTAAGCCAATACAGGAAAAGAGAAGGGCATCATGGGTAATGTGATGCTTAGACTGCCTAATGAAGAATAAAGAACATCTGGCCAAGAATGTAGAGACTGGAAGGGGCTAGAATCATGCTTTCTGTTTCTGTGGAAGCAAGAAATGGGACACTGAGTATCTAAGTATTTCGAAATGAGTCAAACTCTTGATCCAGCAAGCCCAGTTCTAGAAAATTATTCTAAGGAAGTGAGCAGACATACACATAAAGATTTATGGATGCAGATGCTCATTGCAGTGTGATTTATAATAACAAAAATTAGAAACAGCCTCAATGTTTATAGTAAATTGGATAAATGAATCCATATGATGAAATATAATGTAGCCCTTAAAAGCCATCTTAAATGAGGGGAAAGTACTCATATAAAATTAAGCAGAAAAAAGTAGTTTAAAATGTGACCTCAATATGGTTAAAATTGGGCACAAAACAGGCCAAAACAAATTATATATATGTATGCATGTATGTATATGTTATGCACAATGAAAGGCTTGAATAAAATATATAAAAATGGCCAGGGCCCAGATTTTAGGGCATAAACGCATTTATTGAGCACTAATTCTATGCTGGGCTCTGTTCAGCACTTTGTGTGGGTTAATTGATGACTCAATCTGTACAGAGCCCTGTGAGGTAGACTTTCTAATACTACTCCATCCTCCATGATGAGGAAACTGAGGCCCAAGCAAGTTAGTGAGCAAGGCTCAGTTTCCCTAAATGGCAAGTGCTAGAAGTTGGATTTGAATGCAAGCAACTTCTGTACACACTACTACTGCCCAAAGAGACACTCATGCCTTGTGAGTGGACGGCCTTTCCCAGCATGACAGCATTTTAGAAGGTCGAGTTCTTAGCTAATATAAGACTGTTAGACCAAGATGGGAGAGTCAATGCCTCAGGTATGTTGGGTCTCCTGGTCCAACAAAATTCTCAGGATGTTCTGTGAACCTGCTGACATGTGAATATTTATGCTTCTATTTCTTGGAAATTCACTTTTTGGCAAAAAAGCCCTGGGAGTAAGGAGGAATTATGCCCCTGCATGGAGCTGAGAGGGTGTGTCCGCAAGACGTTGTTTCCGGTGATGGAAAATTTCTTGCACCTCTCTGTTAATGATTTCCTTAACGTCAAGGAGGAAAATCTTCTATATGTAAATGGTTACATGTAGAAAAAAAATAGTTTGAAAAAGAGCCTAGTTATAGCTTTTATATTGCAAACCTGGATGGACACATTCCCATGTGAAAAATTCTGAAGGCTTTAACCCTTTCTCTCTGAGTCAGGGTGGGTCGCAGAATCTCAAGTCTGGGCCAGATGGTGAAAATCACTGGTGGATAGGTACAAGCTCATAGATAGCTCAGGGAAAGTCAACTCATTGATATTCACCAGCTTGGTCAAGTTCAAAGGTGAGCCACTACTACTGTGCCAGGGTAGCCATCTGGCCAGATATGCTGTCCTCCAAGGGAATTCTCCAGGCTGCCAAAAATGCAAGTCAGTTGTCAGAAGAGCAGGCTTCTGGCCAGAAAGCTTCCTTTTAGCTCTAGTGTAGGGAGACGGAGGCTGAAGCAAACATTGTCATGATGGTAATAATAGCATCCAGTTCGTTGTTGAACCTAAGAATGGAAAGAACCAAAGACTACGCCTTGTCACAGACAGCCCTTGTTTGATCGGCCATCTTGGTTTATGTTCCATATTTTGTGATTGCAGAGCCAATGGGATAAGACAGGGAGAATCCCAAGATTGTTCCTATTCCTTCCTATTCCCCCCCCCCCAAAAAAAGGCATTATGGGAAACAGAAGGTCATAAGGGACAATTAATACTTGGATGGTGTGGAACTGACATGAATATCCAATACGAGTCAGGTAAAGCATGGCTGACGCTGGACATCCAAGGCCCTGTGAGTCAGCATAAAATGGCTAACACTGGAGTTCTGAGCCCTCCCAAATGTAAACAAAAGCTATCATACAGCTATTTTGACTGGGTGCCATTTGTATGTGATCCTGTATAAATAGGGCCTTAATGTCAAAAGCCTAAGTCTTTGATTTTGCCTTCACCAGCCTACCTCTGTGTTCGTCTGTAAGCCTGTGTTCTGCCTTCCTATGTGCCAGGTGTGTCTGGGTGCCAAATTATGACTGCCTGCCTAGCTGCCTTTATCCAAAGAAAGTAAAGAATGTCGTACCAGTCTACACTTCCTCAACATTTTCTCCAACCCCCAACTTCTTGTGATCATTCTGCCATCCTGGGATGGGAGCATGGGGCTTCACAGGCATGAGCCACGCAGCTTAGCTATGGAAATTAAAGGCCACAGTCCAAAGTAGCTATGTCTGTGGATACCTGAAGGTTAGTCTTTCCACCTTAGGACTAAACTAGATGCATTTGGATTGAGGAAGGATAAAGGAGGGAGAAACAACAGAGAGAGAGAGAGAGAGAGAGAGAGAGAGAGAGAGAGAGAGAGAGAGAGAGAGAGAGAGAGAGAGAGAGAGAGAGAGAGAGAGAGAGAGAGAGAGAGAGAGAGAGAGAGAGAGATTGTTGTAGCTCTGAGAGCATCCATTGACTCTGCTACTCATAACTAGTGAGGAAGACAAACCATCAGCCAGATGGTCTCCAGGGATGGTTAGGCTTAAGGCACTGCTTAGCCACCATTGTCCTGTCATCTGTTTTCCCACCATGCTTAAATTCAACAATTAATTCTATCAACAGCTCTTTGCTACTATTGGCTACTGTCTACCCATCCACTGTTCTGGATGCTAAACTAGACAATCACAAGGAAAGAAATATGCTACAGTGTAATTTTGTGCTCTACTTTTCCTGGACGACTTTATCTTCTGAGTGTGTTTTCCACCTTATTAAATATTCTTCCAAATCTAGGGCTGTTAGGGACAAGACTGAAACTCTCTTTGTTATTATAGCATGTGTCATAGATAGAGTTTTATCACTGTGATGGGACACCATGACCAAGGTAACTCTTATAAAGGAAAACATTTAATTGAGGCTGACTTACAGTGTCAGAGGTTTAGTCCATTATCATCATGGCGGCCTCCAGGCAGACATGGTGCTGAAGAAGGAACTGATAGTTCAACGTCTTGATCTGCAGGCCGCAGAAGAAGACTGTGAGCCACATTGACCATAGCATGAGCATATGAGACCTCAATACCCACCTCCACAGTGACACACTTCCTCTAACAAGAGCACACCTACTCCAACAAGGCCACATCTCTTAATATTGGCATTCCCTATGGGCCAAGCATTCAAACATACTGGTCTGTAGGGGCCAAACCTATTCAAACCACCACACCATGCTATAACCACTGTTGAAAATTTGTACTATTTCTTGTAACTAATTAATATTTTATTGCATACATTTTTTTTAATTCAGGGGCTGGAGAGGTGGCTCAGCGTTTATACTTCTCTTGCAGAATACCTGTGTTTGGTTCCTAGTACCCAATGTCAGGCAGCAGCTCACAGGCTCCTGTGGCTCCAGCTCCAGGAGGACAGAGTGTCTTCGCAGGCACCTGTACTCACAGGCACATAGCTCACACACAGACACACATGTTCCTATAATTGAGAAGTAAACTGTTTGGGGATTGGAGAGATGATCCAAGATTAGGAGAATTCATTGCTCTTCCAGCACTTAGGTAGAAACTCAGCTGTCTGTAACTCCAGTCCCAGGGGACCCAATGTTCTCTTCTGGCCTTCAAGGGGACCATATACATGGGGTACACAGGCACATGGGAAGGCAAAGTACCCATATACATAAAAATAAAAGGGGGAAAAATCAGTAATTTTCAAAAGTCTATTTCTCCATAAACCAGTTTCTTCTTGTGGAACCACAGGGAAATACAGCCACTTGGTGCCAGTCACACCCTTCTCTTCCCCAGTCCCCACACAGTTCCTTCCCTGTTGTTTCCAAATTATCCCGTCACACACACACACACACACACACACACACACACACACACACCACATATACACACACAGACACACCACACACACAGACACACACACCACATACACATACACAGACACACACACACAGACATACACACACAGACACACACACACACACTTCACTGAGGAGAAGGCCCAAGTCCTGTACTCTTACCGACACTGGGTCATATTATACATTTTTCTTTTCAAATTTTTCTATGATTTCTACATAGCTATTTAACAGGAACCCCCACAAGGACAAAGCCTTCACTTGTTTTGTTTTCTGTACTCTGGGGGGTCCATGCTGCCTAGAGTAGGCATACACCATGTGAAAAAGTAGCATTTATCAGTGACTGTTCCCTCTGGGCAGTAAGAAGGCGACACAATGCATATGGATGTCCTAGGAGGAGGCCTTGGAGGAAGAGACCTGGAGAACAAGATGGCTGAAATGCAGAATAAAGGAGCAGAATCTGTTCTGCCCTTAGCTTTACATTTTCTCAAGTTTTTTTTCTGAAATGAAGAGGCACAAAGAGCCTCTCCCTGGTGCCTTGCTTTGGAGAGCCAAGCCCTTGGTTTTCAGCATCTGTTTTGGATCCAGTCTCCTCTTTTCAGAAAGTTTGACCTTGACCCTGGGGATTTCTATAGTGATCAGTCTAGCTCAGTATCAGTGAATGGAAGTAACTCCTGAGAATTAAATGGTCTTGGGCTTAAGATGCCAACTGTTTATAGGAAGTTTCAAAACTCAGGCAAGAAGGACTCTTCATGATTTAGCTAGCCTGGTCCTGGGAAGGGTGCCAGATGTTTGTAGCCCAGGTGACAAGGTGACTCATTTTCTCTGAGCCTGAGTCCAGCAGCAATCCATGCTCAGAAAGGCAGGCAGATCAATAAGATCATGTTCAAATCCCTAAACTTAGTTAAGCTGGCGCTGGAGCCCAGCCTTGGATGGGGGAGGGGGGAATAGCTCGAGATAAAATATCTAGGACAACAAAACAGCTATCGCGATGTATCTGCCAGACTCACGCTCTGAGTTATTTCTTCCAATTAATTTGTTTGTGTGGGGTGATTCAAGATAGGTAATGTACATATAGGATTTTTAAAAATTAAATAATATAAAGAAGAGTTAAAAGTCTCCTTTCTGAGGCTAAACGTCAGCTCTCCAGTTTCCTGGTTTTCCCCACCAAAAGGCAGCCACTAATAGTGTTTGTATATGTCTTCAAATACTGTGGGTGTATTTGCACATGATGATGTGTGTTCATGTTTGCGTTTATTGGTATGTATTTGTACGTGCTGTATGTATTTGCAGGGTTTTGGATATAGTAGCCTGTGTTTGTATGTATTTGCTTGTGTTTCTGTGTATTTGCTTGTGTTTCTGTGTATCTGCATTTGTGTATATTTTAATGAGTCTATTTGTGTTTGCTGATATTTCTGTGTATTACATGTTTGTATGTGTTCATGTGTGTGCACATGTTTAAACACACAGCTCTGTTCTGTGCTCACTTTTTCTGCACTCTGTCTGTTTTACTTTATCTCAGGAAGCACTCTACGGAAGGTTAGCTGCATCTCAATCTGGAATGTTTCATCATAACTTCTTATCCACTGAACTGCAACTCAATTAGCCAAGTTCTGCCTCTACAAAAGGTCTCATAATAAATATCTTCATATTCCTATTTTATTATTGCTTGTGAGCTTAGCCTTTAATGGCTGAGCCATCTCTCCAGCCCCATATTCCTATTTCATTAAGAGGAAAATGACCTGAAGTTATCAATTGACCTTTTGTCTTCCCTTGATGGCAGTGGAGATTGATCCCAGGTTCTCACGCACACTAGGTGTATACTCTAGCACAAGCCGCAGCCCCAACTATGACCGTTTGAATGAGAATGCCTCCATAAGCTCATATATTTAAATGCTTTGTCTTCACTGGATGGAGCTGTTTGGGAAGCATTAGGAGGCATGGCCTTATTGGAGGTGGTGCCACTCCCAGGATGCCTTCGGCCTCCTTATGATTTGAGATGTGAGCTCTTAGCTGATCCCACCACCATGCTTTTGCTCTATCTTCATGGACTCTGACTCTCTTAGACCTGAAGCCCAGTTAAATGCTTTCTCCTGTGAGTTACCTTGGTTATGGAGTTTTAGCACGGCAATAGAGAAGAAACTAATACACCAACCTCTTAATTTTAAACTTTGAGTTTCACTCTGTAGCCCAGGTCAGCCTCAGACTTAATGGCTATAGCTCAGACACTTGAGTCAGGTAGGTACCACCATACCTGGTGGTTATATTCCTTTTAAGTAATTTTTAACAACATTATTATGAAAGATGATGCATTGGTATAGAGAACTAAAGACATAGAGAAAGGTGCAGAGTCCACAGGAACATTCACATACGTACAGCCAGCTTGAAGATTTCTCTTGCATGGCTTCTCATAGTAATAATATAGAGCAATCTTCATCCTTCACCCAGAGTTTATGTATTCTGAGCATTCTTCCATTTCATTAAACACCATTCTAAAAACATCCCAAAATGGAGAAAAAACTCAGTAGTTAAATGCATTGATTTAACTGACTGCAACTCCAGCTCTAGACAATCCAATGATTCTGGCTTCCACAGGCATAAGACACTCAGGCGCGCGCGCGCGCGCATGTGCATATGTGTATATAACTTCAACATATATTTGTGTGTACAACTGTTCATACAGGAGTGATGTACACACAGATTGGCTGTTCCCACTTCCAAAGGGCTGATACCCTTTGCTTACCATTGCTTGCCAATGATCTTTCTGGAGAGCATGTGCCCATGCTGCCACCACTCACTCACAACCATTTTCACTCTCTTCTGTATGCCGACACTTCTTTATTGACTTGAAAACAGAAGTGGCTGTGTGACCTGCTTTGGTCATTGAAATATGAATGGAATTGACACATGTCACTTTCAAGAGAGCACCTGCGAAGCAGAGTGAAAATCAAAATTTTCTCTCCTTGCCACAGCAACGAGGAACACTCTGATGGAAGTCCTCTCTGCTTCAGTCTCTGAAGGAGTGAAGATAATACAAAGAAAGCTCCTGGCCAAATCCACCATTATACAGCACACAAAAGATGAGAAATAAATCTTTGTTTTCAAAAGTCACTCTGCCCTTTGCCAGTGTTTCATGGGTTCATGAAGAGAATGAAGCCCAATGTCCCAAGACAGCCCATGTAGGTAGGGTCGCCTCTCCTGCACAGTGACATATACACACCAGCCAAGGCATAAGTGAGAACACTGCCATTAAGTCACAAGTACCTCCCTACACACCGTTGTTGCTATAGAAACTTGATTTTGGTAACCCGCATTACGCATTCAATATTTCATCATTTGGCATTTCCTTGGACATCGGGTTGAGTTTAAGTGTTATCGGCATTGAGTGTATGACTCCATTGAGATTTGTAAGATGTGGTAAGGAAATTTCTAGGTGGATCTGAAGAAGAATATTCTTTTCTGGCTGTGCTGTCTAAAGCCAGGTACTGACAGGAGTGGATGTGAGGTCTGGCCTGGCTGTGGCCCTGTTGAGACTGGCCCAGGAAGGAAGGCAAGACCCAGAGCCATAGCTCTAGATTTTGTTTTGTTTTGTTTTGACAGCTACACCACCTTGCTCTAGCCTTGAAATATGAAATGATGATGTGAATGAGCTTTCAGACTCTTGCAGGTAGGGTGGTAACTGATCATTGTAAATACTGATCATTGCCTGAGGTTAGGCTCTCCCAGGCCACACCTTTCCTATCCAAGCCCCACTCCTAGCCTAAGGTGTCACATGCTTCCACCCACACTGCCCAGCTTCCTCCCCCTCACTGGATCTGCTCTTTTCTCTGCCTGTTTCTGTTTTCTATTGGCAAGCCTATTTTCCATCCCAGCCACCTGTACTAAAGGGCCAAATCACTACTAATTCACATCAACTGTGCTCTGTCTACTCAGTAACCCCCACTGCCTTCCTTTCTGCTGTGCAGAGCAGGCTAGGCCCAGATCTTTTGAGAAAACTCATGCTTTGAGCAGTCTTGGTTTGATGGCAAGGTAAAGGCTGGGAGTATTTTTGGTAGAGTAAGAGAGATCCGTTGCATATTGGCCTCTATGATGCAGAGTGAGAAAGTGAGTTGATGGACACCCCACAGGAAGGAGATGTGTGGAGCAGCTGTCTTCTTCCAGCCCAACTGAGGCTTCTCTGTTCTTTCCAGCCTTGCCTGTGCCCAGAGAGACTGATCTCTGAGACAGAACCAACAAGGTTAATTGCCCTCTGGCTTCTGGACTGGTATAGCCAAGGGGGAGCAGCAGCAGGAGAGTAAAAGTAGAGGCTGCAATGTAGGAGTATTATTATCCCAAATTCTGGCCATGTTCAGCACACTCTTCCTTTGGGACCCCATATATAAATGGTGTGTGTGTGTGTGTGTGTGTGTGTGTGTGTCCAATAATGGCTGTCTTCTGATGAAAAGGTTGAGAATCTGATGTTTGATCAGTCCATGACACAGGGTGTGTCAGACAACCCAATCTGGTACTGGAGTTCTAGAGTATTCCTGGAGAGCTGGTCTTCGGTCAACATTGGAATGATGAAGAAGTGTATTCCAACACCAGTGAAGGGATACCTCAAGAGCATGGTAAATGAACTTGCCAGCAAGACTGGGAGCAAGCAGGCAAAGGGGAGAGGTTCCATCTTCCGTGTCCTTTCATGTGGCAGCCACCAGAAGGTGTGGCCTAGGTTTAGAGAGGCTCTTTGCACCTCACATAATCTGGTCAAGAAGAATCTCTTGCAGGTTTGCTCAGGAACTTGGGTTTTCCACCCATCCCCGCTGGACATTTATACAAGTAGACATTTTTCAGGCAGTATTTAGCTGTCAGATAGACTTTGTCCGATTTGTTCCTTGTTTTTAAGCCAGAGTGTGTCACAGAAATATGGGTTTCTAGCTTTTACTGAGAAAGTGGAAGACCTGGAAATGATGAAATCAAAGCCTTGTGTGCGAACAAGCATCTAGAATTATACAGCCCCCTTTCTTTGGGTGTGGTCTCCACAGACCCCATCATCCTCTCTCTTACTGCTACATCACTCCTGCTCACAGATATTTCCTGTCTAGCTACACTGCAATGTCTCAGTGCAGCAGCATCTCCGTAAGGGCAGGAATTGCTTTGTCTTTTTATCAGTATGTGGAACATTTGGAAGACATCCTGAAGGCACAAATAGTACCAGTCATATTTGTGAGCAAACAAGCATCTGTGAGGTCCAGGTGTATTCAGGCTAATGGCTTGTCCAAACAGTGACTGAGCCTGAAATCCAGCAGGGGGGCTCCGAAGTGCAGAGCAGCCAAGAGAAATCATCTAGTTAAGTACTTGCAAGGCTACCTCGTGCCTAATTTGTTAGTCCCACTTTCGTCACAAAGCGTTTAAAGGAGGACCATTTCGTTTTGCCTCGGGGTTTCTGAGGTCATGGTTCATGGCTGGCTACATTTCTTCCAGACCCAGGGAAGCAAATGGTAAGAGGGTGTGGAAGAACAGACTTATTGACCTCATGGTAGCCAAGGGGTGGGGGTGGGGGTGGGGGGACAGAAGAAGGGCCTGGGCCAGGGTAACAGCTCCCAAGAACTCTGGTGGTAGGCAGAACAGCTTGGAGCCAAGAACAAAGAAACTGAAGCATTTCTTTCGCCATCAGGATTCATAATGGTACCCAGAAGAGACAAATTTCATCCTCCTGGCTGGGGAGTCTGCCCCCTGGTTACCATGGATCCTCTATCTTCGCCATACCATGCAGGATGTACAAGACATTTCCCTTGACCTTGAGAGGGAAGGGCTCAGGCTGGTTGAAGTAAGTTTCACTCACTCAGGTCTTTCGGCAACAACACACATGCTGACTTGGGAAGAATGTGCACTCGGTCAAGTGACACATTGGTGGCAGGTGGCCACCAATCCAGGAGGCCACACCTTAGGCCATACCTCTCCGTTGCCACTTTATTCATCCCTGCTTGTTTTGAAGATACGGAAGCAAGGTGCCGAGAGGGTAGCTGAAAGCCATAGAGCCGAATTGGAAACATATCACAACCGTCTTTGTGTCAGGAAAGGGGAAAGCTGCCCTTAGGGAGGGAGAGAGATACATATATGCACAGGATAAAGGCACGAAGGCTGTGATGCCACAGGTGCACAGGAAGAACATCGTTATAGATTGGTTAAGAGGAAGAGCCAACTAGAACCCAGAGGAACTAGCTTGCAGCTAGCACCTAGTGGGCACAATCATGTAAATAAATACAATCCAGCTGTGGAGCTTTGTTTTGTTTGTTTGATTTGGTTTTGTTTTTAATCTGAAAACCACTTTTTATTACCTTTTTAGAAAGCTGGGGAGCAGAAACATAAGCCATCCTCTTTGGGTATTTAAATAAACCAGCTGAACATTCCGAGATCTAGAGGATGAAGAAGGAGGCCCTGTTCCCTTCACAGTTTCACCACTCAGTCCTTAAGCCCGCCCGCCCCCCACCCCTTGCCTGCCCACACTCTGCAGCGAAGGCCAAAGGGGCCTTGGCTCGGGTTACAGAAACTGGAGCTGCCTCTGCGGTGAGCCACAGCTCCCCTGGGCCTGGCCTTCCTGATGGAGGGTTAGGACATGATTCTCAGCAGGGGCTTCCATTGGGGCCCTCACCATCAGTGCCTTGCCTCCCCTGCCAGAAATGCCTGTTCCCAGAGCTCCCCATGCAACTCTAATATCTCACCCCCTTTCTTTGCTCGCCCCTCCCCCTCTTCCCCATTTCAGAGAAACCTAGCTGGAGCGCGGGAAGAGGCAGAGTATTTTAACAATAGACATTCTGTCTTAGTTTGGATTTTTATTGCTGTGAAGAGACACCACGACAACACCAGCTCTTATAAAGGAAAACATTTAGTTGGGGCTGGCTTAGCCCCAGAAGTTTGGTCCATTATCATCATGGCAGGAAGCACGGCAGCAGGCAGGCAGACAGACATGGTGCTGGAGAGGTGGCTGAGAGTTCTACATCTTTCTCCTCAGGCAGCAGGAGACCTTGTGCCACACTGGGCATAGCTTGAGCATTGAAGGTCTCAAAGCCCACCTCCACAGTGACACAGTTCCTCCAACAAGGCCAGACCTCCTAATAGTGCCACCATTCCCTGTGGGCCATGCATTCAAACATATGAGTCTATGGGCGGGGGGGGGGGCATACCTATTCAAACCACTGTACATTCCTAAAGAAAAGTCATGTTTCATTTTTCCTTTGTGGCTTCTTCAGTTGGCAGGGAAGAGGAACCCAGGTTCCATATCTTTTAAATTTTTTCTAACTAGCACATGTTAATTATAAATAGTATTCAGGGACCGTATGATACATCTATACGTGTGCAGAGCATGCATTGATCAAGTCCAGCCTCCCTTTTTCTGCCTCCGCAGCATTCCCCCCAATTCCTGGTAATCACTATTCCATTTTCCAAGGCTATGTCACTTGCACAAATGAGAGTTACTTGTCTGTCTGGGCCTGGCTTATTTCACTTACGTTGTCAGCCGTTTCTGTCAAATTTAATGCAAATGACAGGATCTCATTCCTGTTGACGGGTGAATAATACTCTACTATGTATATATGGTTTTAGCTAATGCCCTTAGCACTGCAATAAACATGGGAGTGCAGCTTCATTTCCTTTGGGTATACACCAGCATGAAATCGCTGGATGTTACGGATGTGGTTTCAGTTTTTGTGTGTTTGCTTGCTTTGGGGCTAGGGCGGGACAGGGGAGGTGTGCTTTTCCTACTGCTCTCCACAATGGCTGCAGTAGCTTACATGCGTTAGTTGCATTTTCTCCACGTTTCTCAGCATTTGTCTCTTAAAAACTGATAAGAGCAGCCACTCTGCATGTCCCTAACTCTTTTCAAGGCCTGCAATGTTCTCTTACCTACTTTACTTTTGAGCTTCAGTGGGTCATTTAGCCTTGGGACCGAAAAAGCTCCAACCCTTCTTCTTGCAGGGGTGACAGAGGGCTTGAGAAACCATCTGATCATACATTTCTCAGTCTTTTTTTCCTCCCATATTTCCTTTTCTGGGCAAAGCTGCACACAGCCCATCTGGCAGGGCAAACGGGGAACCATAATCGGAGGCCGTGGAAAGAGCACAGTTCCTGGTCATTTCCCAGGCTCGCTTTTATTACTGACAAGGTGGGTGGAGAATTGTCATGCATCTCATCGCATCAATATTTGATTTCTTCTCTGCTTCTGGCTACCCTCCCAGCTTTGATCTCTGCCTCAGGGGCAGAGCCAGACAGGTGACTTTCACAATGCAAATCAGGGTCAGCTGCTCCCTGCTCAGGCTTTGATCCCCTGGCTAAGGAGAAACTGGCCAGGAAAGCCCACGCACCCCAGTCCCTGTTCACCCACCGACTCCCTTCGACCTTGCACAAGGTGGAATTCTGCAGAAGGCTGGCCTTTTTTGCTCTAGCAGCAGTCATTAAGCTATCTGAGATCTGGTCATTTACACAATGAGGACTTTAGAAGAGCGACGACGTGGGAAAGGCCAGCTTGCCTGCAGATTGTATCTATGTACTTACCCTTGCTCAAATATAAGTTAAGTGGCTAAGTATAGCACAAGGTCACGGCATTGGGAAATAGCAGGTTTCCCACCTATTGTCCTGGGTGCTTCTTTTATTGACTCTGATGAAATTATTCCCACTCTTTCATTTCCCAAAGCTTTTACTTCGGTAGCCCTTCCTGTGCTGTCTGCACTGAGGCTTACTCTTGGGTCTGGGACAGGGAAGAAGCAGGAAGTGAGAGGTCTTACCTATAGGAAGCACAGGCTGATTCGGAAATGGAAGGGAAGGCAGTCAGCAAACACCTCAGTCCTGGGGTTCACCAGAAGAGAGGTACAGAAGGGAGCATCATGGAGCCGTGAATGTCCCTGTTTCCTGATGACTACTCCTTTAAAAATTGACAGGTAGTCTGGATAGGATTCTCCTGTTTGAGACCCTGAGAGTAAGTTATTTCACAGGCTGCCCTCACTATCTTAAGAAAATTCAGATTCATGTACAAAAAAATTTATTACTTTTTTTTTTTTTTTTTTTTTACGTTTCTCATTATACTGCATGAGTGGGAAACCTTTGTTGGTACAAGTCTTTATCAATGGCAGGACTTCCAGAAACCTCTATTCTAGATTGTCACTAGGTACCTAAAACAGCTTTTTCATAAGCCAGATTTTAAAATGTTTATATTACTAGGAAAAAGCAAGTCATAAGTTGCGTCGCATGAAAGTGGTGTTGTGAGGTTGAGGCTATGTCTCCCTACACATGGGCACGTTCTTGTTATCTATTACTGCACAAGAAACTACCCCAAAATGCAGTGGCCCCCAACAATCACTACCACCCACTCTGGTGGCTCTGTAGACTCTTTACCATAGCTGTTTCAGGTAGCTGTAGTCAAGTAAGAGGCTGGATGTGGCTCACCTCATGGCAGCAGTCTTCCATGACTAGCATTGGCTTCCGGCTAGGGGTTCAGATGAAACTGTTGTCTTGAGTAGCTGTGTGTAGACTTGGGTTCTTCTCGCTGTGCCTGAAGAAATCTAAGAAAGAACGTTGTAACAGGCTCTGACAGGTATGCCACAGCTTTATATGTCGTATCCTCGGAGGATCATGGTCACGTACATCATACATGACATCAATCCAGATTCAAGGGCTGTGGAAAATCCAGGAACACTTAGTAGTCTGTTGCATAGAAAGGCCCATCTTTGGCAAATGGGTGTCTTGGAGCCATCTTTGTCTCACCTGTAGTTTCTGCTCTCTCGTATCTTCCTTTGTTTATGCTCTTACCTGAGTGCTTTACCCAGCATAGTCCATAATGCCTTTTCATTTCCTGTCCCTTCTTGCATTGGCCTCATCACCCTTTTCACCAATTTCCAATTCTTGCTGCTTCAGAATATCACTGGACAGCCTGGAAGTTATGAGCTCAGTGCCTACTATATTTAGTCACAGACAGACTGAGGTGGAGACCCAATAGTGTTGAATCCAATAACCTGGACTCACTCTCTTTAAGATCATGGGTGGCCCAGTCCCTCCAGGAGACATGGTAGGTACAAATTTCTGTAGCTTTGCTCTTGCTCCTGGGATTTGTCAATGGACTAGTACAACTGTACGACACATTATTCTGTAGAACAAGACCCAAGTCTAGAGAGAGGTCAGTCCCACCTCATGAATGAAGGCATGTCATCTTGTCATTTGGCATCCTTTAAATTGTCTGCTTAACTCTTGTGGACAGCTTCTATAAGTCCTGACCATTTAATCTGGCCTTCATCATTTCTGATTCAGAGAACATAGTCCTGTGCCTACTTAGAAAGTGCTTGACTCAGGAATTCCAGACCCCTCATTTTAGAGATAAGAAAATAGATCTTCAGAAAGGAACTCATTAAAAATTCCACAAGTAGGACAAAGACAGATACATTTCATTTCCCAGGAACCCGAAGCCAAAACTCCTCACTTAAACACAGGCAATTCAGAGCTGAAGAAGACACTCCAGAGGCACAAAAGGCAGTTAGGCTCTGCCTTTTGGATGGATGACCTAGCTCCATTCAGCTAGAGAATACTGTCTTCATTTTCATAGGTCATCAGCCAGGTTTCTCCCCCCTGGTTGGCTGTTGACAGCTGCATCCTATTGGCTTTCACTCAAGCTTACACGCAGCTCACCACCAGTCTCATGGACCAGTCTTGGCCCATTCTTTTTCCTTCCTGCCCTTCTTTCTCGAAGGGCAGCAGTTGGCATCTTGGCATATATCACTCTATATCTATTTCACACACTGCCTTCTGTTCTCTGGGGAGCTCATATTCCTGGCTCAGTGACTTGAGTCCATATAAACTCGTAGGGTATTTACTTATATGGAATTTTTCAACCCTACTTACAACTTCGGCTGAAGAATTAGACAAAATGCCTTGCATTTATTCCAGAAGTCGTAAGATTAATTTTTAGGGCTGATGTTGGTTAAAAGTAGTTCACCGTGTGGAATGTAAGGGAGCACTGGGAACCAACTTTCCCAGTTGACAGACATATTTTAGGCCTGGAGGCAGAGCTGTGTTGCTCGGGTAAACAGGCTTCAATACCTACTTTGGAAGAACATAATCATAAAGACCGACTTTTATTTCCCTTTCTCTGTTTTAACCAACATCTTTCCCATCATCATCCCAATATCAACACCATACCCATACTGAGAACCATTTCCCCCTTCATTCAATGAATCAGTTCATTGTTCCAGAATCAAGACCTGTGATCATCAAACTAACCTACTGTGTGTTGAGTGGCATCTATCAGCTTCTCCATCGACAAGGTCTTTCCTGTTGCTCCTGCACTCATTGCAGACCTCAGTCTCCTCTCCTACTTTCTTTACATGGACTCAGTTCTTTGCCCAGAAAAAGTGTCTTGGAAATTATGCTATTGCCTTGAGATCCCCAAAGACGCACAGTAGTTGGGCAGTAGTGGCACACACCTTTAATCCCCAGCACTTGGGAGGCAGAGGCAGGTGGATCTCTGTGAATCTGAAGCCAGCCTGGTTTTTGTAAAGTGAGTTCCAGGATAGCCAGGGCTGCAAAAGGAAACCATGTCTTGGAAGAAATCAAAACAAAAGGGCCCACAGCCATTCCCGACTTGAGTGTTTATTAGCTAGCAACGTTGTTATCGCTGTCTTGAGATGCTGTTCTCTTCTCCCTATTTAGCTAGTAAGGTGAACCTGGGGGCATTGCCATCGGAGCATCTGATCCCACCAGGTTTTCCAGGGCTATGAAGAAATTAGAAAGCATCGTTTACAAAGCACAACTTAATGAGCACGTGGTCCATCCCATACCCAACACTTCCTACTGTAAGTTTAGTCTGCTGGCTTGTTCGATTGCTTCCAATGTAGTGATACTGATGTCACTCAGACAATGAGGAACAGGCCACGCCCCTTTTTTCCCATGGAGCATCCCTTTATCTTTCGTCTCCACTTGTGGTTAACATGTTGAGATGTTGTGCATCTCAGTGACACATCACTATCAAGATGCCTGGGTCCTCTTTCATTCAGTTTGCTTATTGTAACTGATAATGTCCCATTCCCATCCACCACCCCCCCCACTGAGCCCCCTTTAAAACAAAATCTCTTCAAAATATACCCTGCTCCAGAAATGAGTTATTTACACTATGTATGTTCCAGAAATACCTTGAAATGAACCATAGAAATCTATTTGTCCTCCTGCTACTATAATTGCCTATATCTTATTATAACTTAATATGTAACAGATTTTTTTTTTTTTTTTTTTTTTTTTTTTTTTTTTTTTTTTTGTGAAGCCAGAAGCAACTGAGCATTCACGGAGAAGCAGACGCTGAAGGTTGTTGAGGAGGCAGTGAACCCACTAATTGGATAAAAGGGGGGTGGTGTGGAAATTTAATTAAACTGGCATTTGCTCTAGCTTCTGGAAATATTAATCAGAAAATGAGCTGTTAAAAAAAAAAATAAAAGCAAACGGCGAGGGCTGACATTGAAAATGCCATGGGTGTCATTCTTTCTGGCATTGAGGGGAAAATGGGTCTGTCCCTTCCGTGAGATGCTGGTCATCTGTCCGCTGAGCTCTGCCGACAGCTTGTTTGGGCAGAGATCACAAAGAAAGGCGCTTGGGAAGCTGTGAGTCGAGGGGAGGCGTGTGAGATTCTTGATTTGGGGACCAGATGCATCTCTTGGCAGCTCTACATGAAAACATAAAGATAAAATATGTGTCTAAAAAGGCGGCGGGGAGAGGGGGAACGAGAGGGGGGAAAAGCCGTTTTCCTCCTTCTCAAGTACTCCTCCCAGAAAGGGAGGCGGGGAACATCTGCATCCATTCAAGCAATAACGCTTAAACAATTGTCAAATTTGAGAGGGGCACATGAGGGTTTTGAACCCCGCGTTTAAATACATTCCATAGGCCAGGAGCCTTTGGAAAGATACCGTACTCCCTGGGCTTGAAAACAAGAGCGTAGGAAGACAAACACAGATGGCAGTGCTGTGTTTAGTTAGGAGCTGCTCTAACAGGTTTGTTTAAGTGTGTTGAGTGGCCAGACAGTCGTTCCCCTAGAGACCATCGCCCCATCACTACCAGGGACAGCTGGGCCTTGTGGGGAATTCCGGGTTAATGGACTCAGCCCCGTAAGGCAGCGGAAGACAATTCCTCACTCAGGAGGCCAAAAGGCCCTGCAATCTTCGCTTCAGTTCTGGACATTTGCAGGCGTCTGGAGAAGCCTCTCTGATCAATGGGATACTTCTGTTGCTGGGGGGCGGGGCGGGAGGGAAACTTGCCTCAGAGAAGTCGTCATGTGAACTTAGTCCTGGCAAAGGCATCACACTAATGCTGTTTTATCACCAGCGCTTGAGTTTCTTCATTTTTGTTTTTCTAGCACTTGGGAAAACTCAAGAGAAACAGTGATCTGGGACAAAATAGTGGCAGTCGTTTCATGTAGATTTCCATTTCTTGTGAGTGACCAGGGCAGGGAGAGCTCGACTCATATGAGTCACTGATGGACCACGCAGGCATTTCTCAACCCCACTGTGTGACCTCTGGTTGCCTAAACATCCAAATTTGTCCCTGTGTTAGCTCTCCAGAGCTGCTGCGACAGAGCCTAGTAGTCTTCCTTATCAATGACTTCACTTTCCAAGGTTCCAAGGCTCCAGGGACCTGTGGCTGACTGAAGAATGGAGACATTAAGTGGAGAGGGGGCCGGGACATAACTTTCACTGCGTTATACTGCTGTAATCATTACTAAGGTTTTAGTATGCCTGTATGTCTTGGGTACATAAACTAGTATATGTAGCATACAAGGCTTGGTTGTTATTTATGGTTTCAAGCACTCAGTGAGAATCTTAGATAGTATTCACTGTGGATAGAGACCCTTGGTCTACAAACTATAGTTTTGGTGGAATGCAAAAATCCCAAATTGAAGAGCTAACAGGGCCACATAATCTCTAGAGACCATGTGCCATGTTTCTTTGCCTCTCCCCAGCTCTGCTGGGGTCTGAGATCCCTTGATTCATCCTGGGCTTTATTGCCATGTAAGTCCAGTTCTGCCTCCATCATGTCCTCCCAGGATGGTTCCCTCTGTGGCCTTCTCCTTTCTCTTAGAGTGGAATCAGTTAACTGGCCAGGGCCTACCCTAATCCACTTTGCTGGCACCTGAAAAACTACTTGGAAAGAAGGATGCAGTCACATGTACTGGGGGTTAGAGCCTCAATTTATCTCTTCAGGAGAGGCCATTCAACTTCCGAAAGCCTCTATTGCAAGAATGAGACTGATAAGATACACTGGATCTATTTAGACCTACGTACCTGTGAAATCCTGACCTGGACTTTATACTTCAGCGGTGTATTGCTTATCTGGAAAATCCCTGGGTTTGATCCCTGACACAAAAGATAAGTGGAAAATGAAATGCCTGGACTCCTTTTTGTGTCCTTCTGATGGGTATATATTGCTAGCCAGCTTCCACAAAAGAGTATGAGATTAATTATATGTAAAATAAGACCGCAAACTAGTCTTGTGAGTTTTTCAACATTTAAAAGGTCCTTGACTCTCTTTAAAAACCAATGAGCCAACACCAACTGTTTGTTGATCCTTAATTTATTGTGCTATTACTTTCTTGCATACTGGTGTTGAAACGTTTCTTTGGTTGTAAAATAGTGGTGACTGTAAATGGTGTGTATTTATTTTTGCATTTTGAGAATATCATAACTTGGTAAAAGTATGGAGCCTTCTCTATTGTTCCTTGATTTTTGGTCATTTTTTTCTTCAGTAAAACCAGAATGTGTGGGAATCCCCGTGATAAGATACTTCTTTACTTTTTGAGACAAGGTTTCGCAACTTAGCCCAGACTGATTAACTGTGAGCTCTGGCTGGCCTTGAACTTAACGATGATCTTCTTGCCTCAGCTTCCCAAATACTGTAACTACGATTCTGTACCATTATGTCTAACTCACGTTTTCATCCATTGGGGCCCAAAGAGGTTTTTTGATTTATCTTTTCAAAGTTTGAGGACAGTTTTATTAGAAGTCAAAAGAAATTAAACAGCAAAGGAGACAAGCTACAACTGTCAGCAGCTGGCCAGAGGAAGGCAACAGAGAAGAGAGAAAGCCATGCTATTTGGATTGGTTGGCACAGAGGTCAACCACAAGATGGACAGCCAGCCACAAGGCAAGAGAGGGGAACAATAGAAAGAGCACGGAAAGGTCCCAGGTACCAGAGTATGCATCCTTAGGTTGAAAGAGACAGAAGAGAAGGGAAATGTTTCAACAATTCTTTACTATAGCATTAACTCCCTTTGAAGAAGAAACTGTAAAATCATTACAGAAATGGGACAAAATCAGAGCTTGGATGTACCCCATGAAAATCTAGAGACATTGGTCCAGGCATTATTCCCTAAAGAGTTTATTTAGACCTCTGATAGTGGTTGGTTCCATAAACTTGGGGAGCTGTTGCTTTGTTTCATGTACTTAGCTGTCTGCCCAGGGACAGACTGAGGTAGTGCTCTAGTTTACTTTCTGTTGCTGTGATACAATATCCTGATGATTAAAAGCAACTTAGGGGCAGAAGGGCTTATTCGAGCTCCTGATTCCAAGTTTCAGTGGATCCTTAAGGGGAAGTCAAGGTGGGAACTTGAAACAGGGCACTACATCAAACCCACAAGCAAGAGTAGAGAGAAATGAATATACACAGCCCACTTGTACTTGTCTTGTTTTCTCTAATACGGTTCAAGACCCACTGCCTACTGTGGAAAGTCTTTCCATATCAATTAACTTAATTAAAATAAGCCCCCAAGACACGCCCATAGGCCAACCTGACCTAGATAACTGCTCAATGATACTCTCTTGCCAGGTGACTCTTGGCTTTTTGGATTGACAGCTAAAGCTAACCAGGCCTGGAGGGAATTTGGCAACTATTCCAAGAGTGACCATCATGACTCAGAAATTAAAGGCCTTTAAAACGTGATTGCTGTCTGCAAATAGTGGCTAAGCCTATCGTCCTAGCTAAGTAGGAGGCAGAGATGGGAGTATCACTTGAATCCATGGATTGAAGACCACCGTGGGCAGGAGAGCAAGAATTCATCTCATAAGAAGAAAAAACTGAAAAAAAATGTGATTTTTCAAGCCATCTGGAAAAATAATTCTAGTTCCTAACATTTCTGTACATTACCATCTTTGCAGGGGCCCACCTCCTACATCATATGCAGTGTCTCATTTTCAAATTATGATACTGGTGACTGAACCCATAGTAGTGAGTCAATATTTTCTTTGCATAAACCAAAATGTCACCAGACTTCATTTCCATTGTCTGAACACTTTCCATATCTGACATGAGATTGAAAGGCCTTGATTGGCAGCAGATATGAATGGTTGAGCAGGCCATCAGGTCACAGACAAGATAGCAAAATGAATGATTGGTCAAAACCGTGGACTCCTAGTTTTGTTTCCTACAAAAAAAAAAAAAAAGTTCAAATTTTCACCTCTGAGCAAGAACAGCTTTTCACAATGGAAGCTGAGCAGGTGTGAGACCTGACTGTCCAACAAGATTGATTCTGCATAGAGTCACTTCAGCTTATCAGAGAACTGCAAAGCTCTCAAGAAAGGCAGATTGATTATTGACAGACAGGATGTGGAAACATGCTGGCTGGCCTGTGAGTCAAGAGACAGGAGTCGGGGTGAAGAGTGGCTTAATAAAGTCTAGTGTTTTCCAGCAAGGCCATGTGGGAGGAAATGTGTTCCCATTGATGGAAGACAAGTAGAGCTTCCTCTTGAGACATTAACATTGTGTTTTCCAGCAATTCTTTTAGATTCAGATGAATGGATGCATGTCTGGGGTGCATAAACCAGTTTTTTCCTTGTGGTCTAGGTAAGAATCTCAGAGCTATGTGCCACATTGATGGCTAGGACTACAGTTTCATTTTCTCCCTTCACTAACTCAGAATGTGTCCTGTAAATTCAGGAAAAAAAAGTCATGTCTGTTTGTGCCAAGACTCCCTCCCCAACTTTGTCCATGGCAGTGTAGGTGCAATTATGTATGAACACCTATCTTTGTCTATCATAATATAGGACTACTCTTCATTTTGGCCAAATACAATTTTAGATTAGGTCATAGGTTGGGTCATGGCCCAAGACATGGGCCATCTGAATCTGGAAACACATTTCTTCCTTCTCCAAATTCAGCCTAGTCCATGAAAAGAAAACTCTATACCCTGCCCCCCACTGCAGAAATATATGCTATGTAGCACAGAGAATAGCTGCTCACTAACTGAAGGAAGGCACCATTGCCTGGGCTGCCGAGGGGTTGTGGCTAGGTGCCTAATCCCACCACAAGTTTGGCCACCTTTCACTTGCGTTACTTTGAGAGGATCAGATGTTTTTTAGGCAGGCTTAGCTACGGTAGCTACTCAAATTCTAAGTCAACGAACTCGGAATCTACTTTGAAGATCTAGAGATCGGTTTTAAAGAAACAAAGAATCCAGGCTATAAACGAGAAACTCAAGTACAGATTGCAAGACTTGTCTAAATTGTGAGAGAGGAAGGAGATGGTAGGCAGGAAGGTGGTTGCAGAGAAACTTCCTTACAGTCTGTCAAAAGCTCTGTAAATAAGTAACAATATGTTAGTCAAGGAGGGACTGAATATATAGCTGTGGGCCTATAACATTACAATGGGCTTGGGAAATAGCTTCTAAGAAGTGACATTCCTTCCCTATTTGTGTTCTAAACAAACCTAGCACTGTTGGTTGTATGAAATTACGGCACATGAAATTATGTAAGTTGCACAGTACCTGATAATGTAATAAATAATGGGTTGCTGGTTTTCTCGTTGTTAAAAAACAAAACAAAACTAACCCTAGGATAAAACAGTATGCAGTTTTAACTAGCAGCAGCCTCATTTAATCTCATGGTTACTGTGCCTCTTGCCTAAGTCAAGAAGACTGGTCACACTGAGGTACCAGTTTACACTATTTAGGTTTGTATATGTGCACTCCACAATGTGGAACCAAGGAGGAAATTGCTTAACAATGTATTTCTCAGAATGGATCCGGCCACTAAGTAGCACGTGACTGTAGTTTTTCTTTTTGTTTTTATAAATAAACCCTCCTTGAATTACACTACTTTAAGAGTACCCCAGGGCTTGCTGGGGGAAAGTCAAGATAGTCAAGATAGAAGACTGATCTGGGTGCATTACATTACTAATTAGTTTAAAAGACTACTTATCTTGAAAGTGTGTGTGTGTGTGTGTGTGTGTGTGTCTGTGTCTGTGTGTACATCAATGAGTTCAAGAATTCCTTGCCTTTTCCTCAACATTGCTTTGAAATTGCAGAATAGTAGATTGTTATTCTTTAAAGAGAAATATTAGTGTTAGAAAAGATGGTCTCAAGTGTTCCCTTTATTATGTTTGGAAAAATGGGAAGTGGATACAGAGGACCATGACATTCAAGTTTCAACTTTATTGCTTATTGAGAATGAGTTTGCCTCTTGTCTGCCAAAAGAGTATTGTGTCCACCAGTTTGCAAGATGGAGAAGCCCCACTCGGGCCAGTTTACCCTCCATGGCACTATAAGCAAACAGGCAAGAACACATGCTTTGGGGGCAAGTCACAGACAGTCATCCTAAAGGGTCCAGGTTTTGAAAGTTCTACTCTGTTTTCCCATCTCATGAGTCAACATCCTTTATTCTCGGCAAGAGAGAGAGGAGGATATGAAAAGGCAGGGAGCTATCATCTAAAACATTTGGAAAAGGAGCTTTTTTCAGTCATGTTGAGCAATGCAATAGCACTAAAGGATGTACTGAAAGCAAAAAAGGATTGCTTCTTTATAGAAAGAATCTTCTAGAATCAAATGTTTACCTGGTCTGATTATGGTTGAAAGTTAATATTTTCAATGGTATCTTAAAATGAACAGCTTCCCCCCTATTGAAGTCCCCACATGAAAGTAGAGAAGGAAAATGTGTTATGGCCTGAGTTGTTATCATGGTTCTATTTTGGAGCCATGCAATTGAGATCCCACGCTTCAGTCATATTGTGGAAAAAATTTAGTCTCGTCATCTTTCAGGATGAACAGACTCACATGAGGCTTCTTTACTTCAGTAGACTTCACTGGTGGTCTGTCGTATGCTAAGTGCTGTGGTAGGTGGCAATACAGAAACAGAGCACAGAGGCTCTGTACTGAAGATTATCACAGACTTAAAGATGGGAGATTAAGCAGTAGTAATAGATACAAAATAACAGCAGCTCATAGTCATTGAGCATTGAATATGCAATATGCCAACATACGCACTTACTGTGTATTTTATGATTTAGTTCTTCTGATGACCCAACAAAGGACTATATTTTGAGCATCCCCTTTACACATGAAAGATATGAGGCACAAAGAGACTAAACAACTTGTCCAAGAAAACACAGCCAATTAATGGAAGAGCTTGGATTTGGACCCAGGGTGTTTGATTAATGGCCTAAGTGACTGACCCACACAGACATAGACAGCTGAACATGGGCTTCTCTGGGTTTTCAGAGGATACCTTCCCAGTCTAAGCACAGACATTAGGAGTGTGTTCAAAGGCTGTCAGATGTCATAACTTATTTCTATGTTTAGTGGCATTATGAGTGGTTGGCATGGAGAATACCCTTGTACTCATCCTGTTACGAAGGCCAAGGAGTCTGAATGTTCTTGGAGAAGCCCTAGTTTTGTCCTTACTCTTCCTTCCAGAAATGGGCCTATCAGCTGAACCAGAGCACATGTATGCTCCCCTTCCTTCGAAAATGCCCCTGGGGTGATACAATAACCAACCCCTTGTTAGCCATCCAGAAACTGAGCCTTACTTACAAAGAACAATGCCATGAGCATCTTCAGCTGCTTCCTGCCTACTGACAGCCATGTGAGCAGCTCATCAAGGTGGAGTTGAAGGTAGGTTCATCTGACTTGATCAGTTTCATACTCTTGTAAGACTGTGGGCATGAGGCATACCCTGGAGCATCTCTCACCATCCCAGCATGCTTTGGAGACAGGGTGGGAATTCCATGAGAAATGTCATTTAGATCCCTCTATGGGCTCCATGCTTAAAAAAAGAAAGTTCTGCTCTGATACCCGCAAAGTGACAGGTGTGGCGAGCATCTGTGGAAGATCTCTGTTGGGTCCCAGATCAGCTTTGGAGAATCCGTGTGGGCTAAACTATGCTACTGTCTCCAAGACCCATTTCCTATTCTTCAGACTTTCCCTTAAAACCAAGGTGAAGAGATCAGGCCATGGACTCAGAGGACTGAACTGTCCCCATTTGCACTGACAGTGGTGGCCTTGCATAGCAACCCTGGAGGATTGCGGAGCAGATGAGTGTGAGCTTGAGGACTGAAGCTCAAGATGCTCTCGGCCACCAGCAAGCATTTGCTCATGTTATGACTGCTGTGCTGGTTACTAAGTGTTAACAAGTAGATGTTTGTAAATAGTTTAAATTGAAGACATGGCTTTAGCCTTTGGAGTCCTCTAAAGCTGCCTCCCTGCAGACTTTCATTTCACCACCACTAAAGGACAGGTTGGTGGGGGGTAAGGCTACCTGGTGCCAAGATAGAATTGGATGTTCTTGCCATCGACTCTGTCCCCAAACACACTGATTTTTCCCCAGGAGTTTACTTATATCACGTTTAGAATGATTTCTATTTCCAGCAGCTAATGAATCCGAGGTCCCCGCCTGCGTTGGAAAGTGCACCTTAGTCATGGATGCTTTGACCCCTTGGTCTCTCCTTTCTAGCATCGTACGAGCCCGTCTCTGTTCAATCTTTCCATGCCCAGCGTGATCCCATGCCTTTGGTTCTTTGCTACATGGAAGACTCTCTTTCCTACAATGAAGGCCTGTTTAAAGAGCTGTCTGCACGCCCTCCCTCTTCTAATCTTTTCAGTGTCCTCTGAGAAGTGGAAAAGCTCCACATAGTGGGTCTCCTCATTAGTGAGTGTTAGCTCCATTCCCAGTTGAGCACATATCCCCAGGGATAGTGTAGGTCAAGGACCAAACATGTGCTTCAATGCCTCACTCTCCAGGGTCCCTCAAGCTCCAGCTGGAGGAATTCTCCAATAATGTATTTTGGGGTGGTGGTGGGGGAAACATAAGAATTAACTGTTGTAAAATCTTTCTGGGATTTAAATGAAGCAACTCACGTTAGGAACTTGGTACAGTACCTAATCACAAAAATTCTCAAAAAGAGCATGAGCTTTGTCCACTGCAATTAGGGTTCAAATTAGAGTTTATATCACTACTACCATTCAGGTCTTTGCACATTCTTTTTTAAATTATTGCATTTATTTATTTATGATTTGTATTCAATTTTTAAAATGTTTCCCTTGACCCCAACTCTTCTCAGATCCCCTCACCTCCCATTTGCCTCCATTAACATCTACTTTATGTTCTCTCTCCCTCTCTTAAAAAAAAAACCCACAAAATGAAAATTAAAACAAACAAACAAACAAACAAACAAAACACCCATAAGATAAAAAATAATGCTCAAATAAAACTAAGCTGAAAAAAAAAGCTTACCAAACCCCAAAATAACAATAAAAAGAAAACCATAGAAGTCATCTTGTGTTGGCCAACTACTCCCAAGTCTAAGACTGCCCTGAAGTCTGGTTGCTATACCCAGTCAGACTCCACTGGTGAAAACTGATTTTCCCCTTTGTCAGAGGGTAATCAGTTGCGGGTAGCTTCTTGGTTAGGGGTGGAATATTGTGTCCACTTTGTCCTCTCAGTGCTGGTATCCAGTCTAGCTTGAACCTGTGTGGGTCCTTTGCTTGCTGCCACAGTCTCTGTGAATCTATATGTGCGTCAACCCTGTTGTAGATGAAAGACACTATTTCCTTGGAGTCAATCACCACCTCTGGCTCATGACATCTTTCCTCCTCTTCTTCCACCTGGATACCTGAGCCTTAAGGAGAAATGGTTGATGTGCTCTCAAGTCTCTCACTCTCTGTACATTGTCCTGTTGTAGGTCTCTGTGTTAGTTCCTGTAAGAAACTTCTTCGATGAGGGGTAAATGAGTCACTGATATATAGTTATAGCAATATCCTTTTGGGAATCATTTTATCTCATTGTTCCTTTAGCACAATTAGTAGATTTTTCCCCCTAGGCCCATGATCTATCTAGTCTCAGGTTCTTGGCCACTTTAGCCATGTCATGTACGAGTTCCATTTCATGGAGTGAGTCTTAAATTCAATTTTAAAAAAGTGATTGGTTACCTGCATAATATTTGCGCCACTATTACACCAGTATAGTATATCTTGCAAGCACATCATTGTTGTAGGTTGAAAGGCTTGTAGCTGGGTGCTATTGATGATTATCTTTCTCTTTCAGTCATGTTAATAATGCCTTCAAGCACTATGAATAATAGTCTATAGGGATGAAGCTTCTAGTTGGGCACCAGTTTGAGTTCTTCATTTCTATGATATAAGTACATGTTGTCCTCATAAATGGGGCCTTAGCTTCAGGTTGTAGAAGGCAACCAATAGCCTTAGAAATAGCCTGTAATGTAGGGTTTATGGGGGTCCATAGGATCTGTTTGGCAAATAACTCAACAACATGTAACCTACTCCTGGCACTGGAGAAACTTGATGGCATAAGATATAATTGAGGTCTTGTCTCCCCCATTACATGGTGACTCTGTTTAAATTCCTTTTATATATGTATATATTTTAGGAAGTAGTATGTTTCTATATGGTTGTTCAAATGGCTTTTAGTGTTAGTTTTCCTTCTATGTATTCCCTCCTTTACCCTGCTCTCCCATCCTCTTCCTTATCTAATCTTCCTATTGTAGTTTCTCCATTATCTCTTCATAACACTATATTATATTTCCTCTTCCTTGGGATATCCAATCTTAACTGAACACCAAACATTCATGACTATTCAGATTATAGCATGCATATCTAAAGCTCTCTCTCTCTCTCTCTCTCTCTCTCTCTCTCTCTCTCTCTCTCTCTCTCTCTCTCTCTCTGTCTCTCTCTCTCTGTCTCTCTGTCTCTGTCTCTCTCTGTCTCTCTGTCTCTGTCTCTGTCTCTGTCTCTGTCTCTCTCTCTCTCTCTCTGTGTGTGTGTGTGTGTGTGTGTGTGTGTGTGTGTGTGTGTGCATATGCAGAAATCAATTCTCTTCTTCCACCATATGGGTCCTCAGGATTGGCAGCAAACAACTTTACCCACTCAGCTATCTTGCTGGCCCTTTTATTGCACATTTGATGTCTATCTGTATTGTTGCTTCTCTTGTGTATTTAGTAGACACTAAATCATCTTCAGCATCATTTGAATTCTATTTGCTAGATGCCATTCCTGCTCACCCAGGTAGACTGTATCAACTCCTACGACCTCTGTTGTGATGCTAATCCTTCCAAATAACATTCTTGGGCTACTGCTGCTATCTATCCTAGAGACTTGGCTTACTGAGAGTAGTCATGGAAGTAGCTCAGGTCTACATCACCTATCAGAGAACCTTCTTAAGTACAACTGCATAGGCACCCAGTAAAGCTAGCAGACCTTGGAGGCCTGGTTTCCAGGGGACAATCAAGACAGATCCCTTCATTCCAGCTCTACATGGGCTGGTTGTGCTGAGTTTAAGGAACTTGAGGACATTTGTGTAAATTACTGCATAACTGTGCCTGATCAGAGTGTCAGGAACTAATGATTTGCTTTTCTTTGTATTATTAGATATGGCGAAGACACCTGGGCAATGAGAAGTGTGGAAGGGGCCACATTATTTTTAAATGGCTGGCCTTGCTTTTTAAAAAATGTTGTGTTGAAATGAGAGAACATGGTGCTTAAAACCAGTCAGGCCTCTTCTCTTTTATTTGTGAAGGGCTTCTTTCTTCTTGGTATTTATTGCTCTGAGTCACTTCTCTGGGTACCAGATGGAAGATGCAGAAGCTCCTGGCTGCCTATGAAGAAAAGTGAAGTTAGGTTGGGGACCAGCTGAGAGTGGGGAGGGGCAAGGAAGCTGGGCTGGGAACTCCTTTCTAGATAGGATTAAGCTCTCAATCTTTAATCTCTCTAGTCCCATGAGGGTTGATCAGTTCCCTGAGGATGGCTTTTGCATATGTTTTCCCTCTTGTTCTTTGAGCCCATCTGTAAATTTGTAAGAGAAATTTAATCCGTATGGTCTCATTCATTACACTCATTAAGCTGTTTTATAATGAGAACAATTTTGTGGCTGCAAACCCTTCAAAGTTTACTCCTGGCAGCCACAATTTCCTGTTTGTGAAGAATGAGTTGGGCATCAGGCCCGAGATGATTGTTTTGGGGCATCTTGTCCCAAAACTGAGATTTTTTTCCCCTTCCATTTCAGAGAGGGTGCAGGAGGCTATGTATCTAGGTTACTAGATACAATACCCACAACAAGTGTGTCCTTCTTGGTCAGGATGACCAGAGCTCTATTGGTCTGGAAGATTTGAGACTCCCAGGTGACGTGGTCTTTTGGACATAATACAGGTCATAAAACATGTTCCATTCATCACAATGGACATGAGCTCCTTGGCTTGACTTTTCTTTTTATATTTTTATGCCACTGTTGATTTCCTTTCTTATGTTAGAGTTAAAATTAACTACCTTCTATGACAGTGGTTCTCAGTCGTTCTACTGCTGTGACCCTTTAACTCAGTTCTTCATGTTGTGGTGACCCCCAACCATAAAATCATCCCATTGCTACTTCATAACTATAATTTTGCTACTGTTATGAATTGTAATGTAAACATCTGTGTTTTCTGATGGAGGCCAAATGCTCTACAGGTTGAGAAATTCTGACCTATGAGATGCTGTCTACGTTGTGGATAGTACTTGAAAACATAAACTTTAAGGTCAGGGAGACCATGGCTATGTTCAGTTGATGATGAGCAAGTCTCTCTGAAAAACACAAACTCTCTCGTTGAAAACTACCCCTGCACATGTGTGTGTGTGTGTGTGTGTGTGTGTGTGTGTGTTGTATGTGTGTATGTGTGTTTGTACACGCATGCATATTGCATATTCTTAGTGGTGCACACATGTGCTGGCTAGTTTCATGTCAACTTGAAACAAGCTAAGAGCCAGTTGGAAAGAGGGAAACTCAACTGACAAAATGCCACTAGTAGAGTGGCCTGTGAGCTAGCCTATGAGGTGTTTTCTTAACTGATGATTGATGTGAGAGGGCACAGCTAAATGGAAGTATTGCTGCCTCTGGGCTGGTGGCCAGCTATGTGAAGAACAAGCAAGTAAACATCACCCCTCTATTTCTTCTACTTCAGTTCCCACCTCCAGGTTCATCCTCTGACTTCCCTTCATGATGGTCTACAGTCATGATATGAAATAAACCCTTTTCTTTCCTCCCCAAATTGCTTTTTGTCATCATGTTTTATTACAGCAATAGAAACCCTAACTAAGACAATGGGTGTGTGGGTGTATAGACATGCACATATGGTGGAGGCTGAAGATCAGCTTTGGGGGTGTCATTCTTCAGGATGTTTGCTGTCGTTTCGAGAAAGGGACCCTGATTGGTCTGGAATTCTCTGATTACAACTGGCTGGCCAGCAATCTCAGTAGGGATTATTGATACACGTCCACACCAGCCACTTTACATCGGGGTCTAGGCAACACACTTGGGTCCATGAGTATACTTGGACTTTGCTGACTGAGCCATCTTCCCAGCCCAAACACTTCTTTTAAAGCTGTATAATGTGAAATAGGCACACAGAGAAAGTGCACAATGCATAACTAGATATCTTAGTGAGAGTTAAAGGATATGCTAGGTCACCCCTCCCATATCCCTGTCCCGTGATTCTCCATCTCTCTTAACAGCATCCAGGCAAAGTCTCTGAAGGATGTGCCTTTGTTGTCCTTTTAGCACATTCCCAGCCAGGCATTCTTTTATCTGTGGCTTCATTTCATCGGTTCATTTGTTCAATCCAAGTATTTTCTTGGAAGTAGCTGTAATTCATTTATTTTCAGTGTTATGTGCTATTTCATCATATGTGTATCCGACAACTTATGTAACTATTTCACATGTGATCAGCATTTGGATTACTCCCAGCCTGAAGTCATAAGTAATACTGCTTAGTAAGTAATGTGAATGTTTCCCCTGGGCACAGCTTTGATTCTGCGTAAGACCTCGTTGAGCACGTATTATCTCCACATTTAGCAACAGATGCGAAAGTGTATTCTAGCTTCTGGTTCTGCAGCAGTGCCTAGAAATCACTATTGCTCTCGAGCCTCCTCTCCACATTTCAAGCCTGCTAAGGGCGTCAGGCATGCTGCTCCCCTACAACTTGAGGACTCCCCTTAAAAAGTGAGGAAGCATGGCTCGGGGTCAAATCAGATCACTGGCTTCAACGCACAGAAGAATTTGAAGGCTAGCCAGTGTGAAATAGAGTTGGGGTGACTAAAGGTATTTTCATCATAAGGGTTAAGAAAACGAGGGTGACTCAAAAAGGAAGTGTCAGCATGTGCTTGTCAAAGAAGGGTTGAAATCTTTATATTAAAGTTCTTAGGTTTTTATTTTTAATAGTTTTGAATTACACGTTTGTCTGGGGCAGGGGGAGCTCGTGCACGAGGGTGCAGGTACCTGCAGAGGTCAGAAGCGTCAGGATCCTCTGCAGCTGGACTTGCAGGCCAGTTGTGAGATGCCCACCCCAGTCCTCCAGTCCTCTGCAAGGTCAGCACATGCTCTGAGCCACTGAACCATGCTCCAGCCCCCTAAAGTTATTTTAATGTAGACTTCAAGCACGACAGTTAAGAGAAGGGGGCAGTACTCAGAAAAAAAGTACTGTGCACGAGCACGGCTGTGGGCTTCTTGAAGATGGTCGTACTTAGCAGCTTGCTGAGTGCATGCACACACTCCTGCCTCTACAGTAGTCACATACGGGATTTGGGTGGGTTTGAAAGCTACCATCTTCCAAACCTTGCTAAGAAACCTAAATGATGTCACTGAATGGCTCCCAAGGGGCCTGTATGGGATGCTGACTGATAAGATAAAGCTGAGGCAAGAGAGATGCAGGGAAGTATAGAATCTTTATGTAAACAACTTTACGCTAACAGTCCTGAAATGTCTGGGAACAGGAAGGAAACCACACTCACAGTCAGTCAGGCTCAACGCCAGCTCCTTGCTGCTCTCTCATAAAGTATCTAGATATGAAAGGAAGGCAGTCTCCATATTGACAGCCTTCAGAGCAAGTGTCAACTGCACTGCAACTTTGCTTCTCAGCTGGCCGGAGCCATTAACCAGACCCCTTTCCCTTTCCACATTCCCATACCTTTCCCCATATTTGTAGTCTGCTTCAACTCTTAGCCATGCCAGCAGGGGATAATAATTATTTTATTTTGATGGTGCTTTGGCTTTTCTCAACCACTGTGACCCTGGAGTGTTTCCAGAGTTTCCTCTTACAGAGAACCTGTGAGAGTCACTTCTCCATTTTTTTTCCCTCTATTCCACCTGTGTATGCCATTTCTCTCAGGTGGAATGCATGTCTTGTTTTGGCTGACTTGCGGCCTGCCATTTCATTTGCTTTATGGTGCATCTTAAGGAAATGAAGCTGTTCATTTTAATGTGGTCATCAACCTAGTGCCTTTGATGTCATCTGTACATACGTTTGTCTTAAACCAAAGTCATAGTCTCCTGTAATATATTTAAAATTGATATCACTTGTTGTTATTACTTGGATATATCATCTGCCCCAAATTAACTTGTTGCTGTTACTGTTTATGGTGTCAAGATAGAAAACAAACAGTTAGTGCCTCAAGGCATATATCTAATTCTCTCTGTGACTTTCTTTACCAACACTGTTCGTGTAAACCAATGCCCCTCCATTGTGTGGGTGTACGGTCATCCAGAGTCCTTGGTCTGCTGTGACTTTTCAGGAAACCTTGATGCCCAAGTGACCGTGTCTGCCCACTTCATCTTCCTTCATAATGTTGTCTTTTTGAATTTCTGCCTTTCAATGAATCCACAACTTCTACTGAAGGCATTCAATGATGTTTTTTAAAGGCAAAATTAAAGCCTTTGTGTTGTACAGCCATCTCCTCTTAATAGAAATATTCCCTCAAGAAGGCTCCAGAGACTCTGTCTCAACAAGATTCATAAGGCCCCTCCTGAAGGCTATAGAAGCAGCAAACAAGTATTAGGGGTCGGAGGCGCTGACTGGCTGAGCTACTGAGAGCAGATGCTTAGACCTATGGAGATGCCTGAAAGTCTCACAGAGAGCTCAGGTTGCAGTTTTGCTGGCCGTCGCCTGTGCTGAAGGAGGCTTTTTGGAGATGTAGCTGTTTTTAATTGTTTCCAGTCCTGTAAGTCACTGCTGACCCACACTCCTGTAAACAACCCAGCAGAAACTTACGGGTTAGCAAGTCGGACTTTGTTAGGATCACTACGTTAGTCTGCCACGGGTAGATCTGTGTGTGTCATATCTCCCCAGGGAAAGTCTCATGCCACACACTGTAAGAATAAAATCTCCAATTTATCAGCAAGGTGCATCCATGTCTTTAGAAATTAAATATTGTTAGATTTAGTACTAGTGAATTTGCGATCTATCATGAGTGATATTTTTTTCCTAGAACTCATTTTCAAGTGCCCATTTCATTCGGAATTGCAATTGATTTCTACAGGTTGACCGTGTTTGTTTTCTTTTGTTTGCATTGCTCTCGGGTCATTTTCCATAATTCCCATTGCTCCTCTTCACTTCTCCCTCCCTGAGTTTCCTCCTCTCGGGAGAGCATCCTCTCCCATCCCCTTTCACACAGGTCCATGTGTAGCAAGGTCTGTGTTTTGCTGGTCTGAAAATGCCTGGAGGAAATGGTCCTCATTTCCCCCCAGTTTGTCTATTTTAATTAGGGTTCTGCTAAAGTCTACATTTGACAAGGATAAACTGTTAATAATGCTTCTTAATTCTCCAAGCCTGTAGCTTTCCAGTTGCGTCTTTGTTTATTATTAGATTTCTTTTTCCTTCTACCACGATCTGTCCTCTGGAGCACTTCGTAAACTCTCTCCTTTTGATAGCATTTTCTAGAGTATCAGCATGCTTCACGCCCTCTTCCTGATCTACAGACTGGTGCTGGATTGATTTGCTGTAGATTTGACTCTTGGCAGACAATTCAAACACTGTATATGGTATTGAGTTCTGGCATCAGATGACACTTATGACCTGGCTGCTTCTGTTCTTCCCTCTGACAATAGTTGTGATCAACTCTTTCCTCTTAATATGAATTACTCCAGACTCATAATGACTTGTCTGAAGCCTGCCATCTAGCACTTCATGGATCCACTTCCTTGTCCTTGAAAGACAGTTTGACTAAGTAAACAGCTCACACTCTCCTCCCTGGGCAATTTTTGTTTCATGATAGTCTTTTGTCATAAAGCATAGCTATTAAAATCTACATAACAGTATGATAATTTCATTATAAGTGATTTGGTAATTTTGTCTGGATGTCCAAAGAAGACTTTCTATTTCTAGAGACTTCTACTGTTTCTCTGAAGCACACTGGATATTAGTTGACCCAGTCTGATTTTTCTGAGCTCTTTTTCATTTCAAAATAAGTTTGTATGTCTTTGTTTTTTCAGTTCCCATACAGGTGTGTGTGTTTGTGTGTGTGTGTGTGTGTGTGTGTGTGTGTGTGTGTGTGTGTTGTCTCCTCAGGAAAAGTCATGGGATTGCATTTTCATATTTGTGTAATATTTCCTTTTTATTTTACATTTACACTCCTTTAACTATTTCCTCTATGTTTCATTTTTTCCTCAATTTTTCTTTTGATATTATTTGAATATTTGATATCTTAATATTATTTGATATTTGAAAATATTGGCTTGATATTTCCCCGCTCATTATTTCTCTCAGGGACTTACCAACTTTGGCTGCCTTTGTGTTCCTTTTGGTCTTTTGTTTTGAGATTGATTTGTTTTCCTTTTCTTTTTCATTCTTGAATTTTTATCACTTTATTTCTGAATTTTTCAGTTTCTGATATATGCCATTCTTAAATCTCTCTTAGTTTGTTTTTCTATATTAAGACAAAACTGGTATTAGCTTATGTGTTTTTCTGGTACAGTTTTAGTGACTTGAGGGATAGTGTCTTCAATTGCTTTTGCTTTGGAAAAGTCACTGCTGTGTATGGATAAGGATCTCTTCTGCCTGCTTTCTTTTTCTGATGTGTTTGAATGTACAGACAGACAAATCAGGATGGTTTTCTACCTTTATTTATTTTTTTTGCAAGAACATTTTTGTTGTTTTGCAAAGTTTTAAAAAATGGCCTTGTTTTTGAAGACCTCTTAGCTTTTTCCTCTTATTCTGTTTTATCTAGTTTTTCTCCTTATTTCTCTGGGATCTCTCCTACTCAGTTTGAATTCATTTCCCTGCAGTCTCTGTACAGTGTAGATTTTACCAGACAGAAGTGAGCTGGTTAATTTTGAGAATATGTAGGGTCCAAGCTTATTTAGTCAGTCACACCTTACTCCAGATGCACTGCCCCAACTTCAGCCATAATGTGAGAAATCTCTGTCGGCTGAAGCTCTCAAACATTATGCATTCCAGGGAACAACTATTAGGGATTTTTAGTTCCTTTTTAGGGCAACAATATACGCTTCCCTCCACTTTTTTCCAACATCCATTGGAACACTGTCTGTGCATTGTAGCCATTTGTCCAAAACACATATGGTTTGAATAAAGAGGGTACTTCTTCTATCTTCCTGTTAGATACTACTCTTGACTTCTTAATTACCAGTCTTGTTCTGTGTTTCTCATGAAGTGATTTAGACAGACGGAAAGATACCGTTGTAGCTGTCTCTCAGAATTTCTCGCTCACCCTTTTTTCATGAAGAATATAGATGTCACTGACAGTATTCTTTTCTTAAAGCAAATAAAAAATTGTTGTTCTTCCATTGCTATTGATCTATAACCCATATTGCACTCTGTGTGTGAATGTGTGTATGTGTATGTGTGTTTTGTGTGTGTGTGTGTGTGTGTGTGTGTGTGTACACCTGTGCGTCCATGTATGTCTGCCAGAAGCAGACATCAGGTGTCTGTCTTTATTGCGCTTGATCTTATTTTTTGAAAAAGAGTCCTTCACTGATCTTAGAGCTTACCAGTTTTGCTACTTACAGACACACACCCATGCCCAGATTTCACATATGGACTTCTCTCAGGTCCCCATGATTATGCAGCAGGCACTTTACCCACTAAACCATGTCCCCAGTTCTTACTGGTCCTCTTTTGAAGATTAGAACTACTTTTAACTTTGTCTAGCCAAGGTTTTTTTCTTTCATAATCATTCACTAAGATGTGGTTTGTTGTAGACTTATGTATCCTTAGAATTTGTTAGGATACATCAAGTTTGTAGATTAGTATTTTTATTAGTTTTAGGTAACACTTAACCACAATACCTTCTTCTAATCTTCTTGGTTATCTCATTTTTGAGGTTTCAGTTACAGGCATTTTACTTTATTTACAAGTATGTTACTGCACCCTCTGAAGCCCTAATTATCTGTGATTTATGGGCCTTTTTAAACTTCCATGCTAGTTTCTGAGCAATTTTTCCTGAGCTTTCTTCCGGTTTCTTATCCTGTCTTCAGCTATATTTAACACATCATTGAAGCCAACTATTGAGTCCTTTTTGAAAATTCTATAATTTCTAGCTATTTACCCAACCTGAAAATCCATTTATAATTTTTAATTCGTTGCTAAGAACATTAAGTTCAAGTTTTATACTTATGAAGATGGAAAGTTGATGGCTTTTATAAGCGATGCCCGAAGACCACATTGAGTACTTTTAATCCCTGTCTTTTGCTGTTAGTGGTTTTCTTTTATATTCTCTTATGTCTTCTCTTTGAGTTTATCCTTGTGTTGTTGGCCATTATATGTTGGAATTAATCCTAAAAAATAACTTGATGATTAGCATGATGATCTATTTATCCTTGGGGCTTCTCACTTGACTTTTCCAGGTTCCTGGGGAATATGAGATCATCTTAATCCAATGTTAGAGGTTGCAATTTTCTAGGCCACCAAGATGAGACCAAATAAAACTGTGTTACTTCCGTCTCATCATCACACACGAACAAGGACCAGAACTTCCTTCTGCCAGGTTCCGAAGGTTGGCGTAGCATGTCTTATTCAGACCCCATCTTTGACAAGACCTAGACATCTATTTTTTTTTTCTTCCTAGACCTGTGCGATAGTGCAGCATGTACTGTTTACTTGGCCACTCCTGCTCCATTGCTAAGTTCCTCTGAGTAGAAAAAAGACCAAAGAAGGCTTATTTTACTTGAGTTTATTTTTACTATATATTTCCTACTAAACTCCACTTTAGTTTGGGTGTTCTTTCTTGCAGTTATGTGTTGCATAATTCTTTTAGAATTGTGAAAATGTTCACAATAGAAAAAATTACCCAATATACCATTATGCAAATATTAGTTTCTTCACTGGTTAAAGTAGGGGCTATAAATTTTGATCTCCTGGGGGTTTTGTGTTTCCTTCTGTAAATTTTGTTTTTGTTGTTTTTAGTTTTTTGTTGCTGTTGTTGTTGTTGCTGTTGTTTTTGTTGTTGGGATTTTAAAGATAAAAGTCTTATAATGTAACATAGGCTAAGCTGAAATGAACTTTATAGTTCGGTCCTCAAACTTACAGCAATTCTCCTGCCTCAACCTCCTAGTTCTTGGGATTATAGGTGCGAGCATCTCAGTTGATCTTGTTTTTGATTTGTGTGATAACTATTAAATGCCCCTAGCAAGGTGGAATATATCTATATACTTAGCAGCTCACTGAGAACTCAACAGGCATATGAATGAAAATAAACATTTTCTAAGTTAGGCTTGAAAACTGTAG
The DNA here is from genome assembly GCF_903995435.1 of Acomys russatus. NCBI lineage: Eukaryota > Metazoa > Chordata > Mammalia > Rodentia > Muridae > Acomys > Acomys russatus. The sequence continues at coordinate 17,520,828 of NC_067161.1, forward strand.
GTAAAGTGCTGAGAAACGATTGGGTAAAACCCTTAAAGAGTGATGAGAATCCCTCTTATAAGTTTAACCAGTGATCTATTAACTATGGGGATACTATTGCTAGTTTTATTTATTGCTTGTCTTTTATTCGATTTCATAGATTGCAGCTAGTGTGTTTTATATCCTCCATATTTCTGGAAGATAAACATTTTACCCTTTGTGGTTTCCACCTTCTTGAGACTCTTTCAGCCACACGGCCCACAGCAGAGGAAATAAAATGAATCTGATCCCCCACCCCAAATATGGAATGAACAAAAGGTCATCAAGGCCATGGGACACTAAACTCTCCATGTCTTTTTGTAGAGAGATCCCTAAGGGCAGTGCTGACTGCCAAGTTTGGTGACACTTGAAATGAAATCACATCACTCTAGAGGTTTAGATAACTGCCCTCCCAGATCCTGTGGCTTCAGAGGCTCTTGATTCCCTGTTTAAAGGAAATAAAGAACAAGACGATTACGGTGCTGCATAGCCTGCCTCATTCTGTGCAAACCAAGTACATTCTGAAAGCAGCAGATTCTACACTGAACACCAGGCAACAGTGATAGTGATAAGATTATGGCTTTACTCACCAAATTACCAATGACAATACATGCTCTAATTATGTGGGCATCATAAGAAAGAATCTATACTTTTGATTTTATTGTTGTAGCAATGAAGAAATAAATGCCAAGAAAGTTAATCATCCAAATTTTTATATTTAGTCAGCTCTTACTAACCTTTGTAACTTTATATTTCCCACTTGTAATATGGTAAATAGCAATTAGTTTTAATGAGATAATTGGATACCTTAATTATGTAACATGCCAGTCACATCATAGGCAATCAATGTTATTAGCTGCTTACATAGACACAGAAATATTAATAGGAGTATAGGATGCACTGTATAGTGTCTTCCTTGGGTGGGATATTTTAATCATGTAATATCTAGGGTCTTCCATAGTCTTAGGTAAAGTACTATCACCCTGTATCTACCAAAATGTATAATCCAAATCTTCACATTAAGCAAGGTCTTTAGGATCCTGTGATCCAACCTGATTTAGTGAAACAGTATCTTTTCAGAAAGACTCCAAAGGAGGAGAGAGACAAATGCATTAAATCCATAAGGACACCAGTCCTATTGTTAAAGAAACCTGATCTTAGAAAATCTTTCCTGTGAGCCAGGCCATGTCATTTTATAAAGGCCTCACCAGTTAACTGTGGTGAGTCCTGGAATTATAATGTAGTTTCCAGAACTAATCTGTTTTTCAATTTTTTTTTTTTGGAGACAGGGTTTCTCTGTGTAGCCTTGGCTGTCCTAGACTCACTTTGTAGACCAGGCTAGCCTTGAACTCACACGGATCTGCCTGCCTCTGCCTCCCTAGTGCTGGGATTAAAGGCGTGTGCCACCAAGCCTGGCCTGTTTTCCAAATTCTTTTTTTCCTCATCTTCATAGCTGATTCAGAGATAGCCTGACAGCAAACATGTACTGTAGAGTATGAGTCCTGTGGCAGAGAACAATTCTTTGTCTCAAAAATCTTTTTTTCTTATTCTCCAAACTTTATTCTGAAACACTGTAGAACATTTTTATTAAATATTTTTTATTTTTTACATATACATTTATATTATTGCACATATATACAATAAACTATTTACAGCAAGAAGAACCATGACATAATCAGCAATTATACAAATGTTACATTCTTAATGTTTTGGCTATTTGTATTTGACAGCCTTGAAGAAAACATCTTTCCTATCTTGATGCATCTAAGATTCTGAATATAAATCAATATCTACCATATCTTGTCATTATCAACTTAAAACATCTATCTAGGCCTAAAAACATCTTAACTCCTAAAAAACTAAGCTTCATTGTAAAACTAAGCTACCTAGTCTTCAGCTTCATCGGAGGTTTGAGAAGGAATAAATTTGATTACTTGAGTATGCTGGGAGTGCAGGTTAGTAGTTTTCCAAATGAGAACATGACAGAGACAGTTTGCTACCTAGGCAGTCACCCAAAACTCTCTGTAACATTGAAGCATCATCCTCAGCCTTCTGGCTCAGTATATCTGACAGACATATTTGTGAGGCAGGAACTATTGAGGACTTGCTTACCGTGCCTTGGCAGAGTTTGGCTGTCAACTCTGCCTGTATCCTGGCTTGCCCGTTTCTCAGTGGAATTCTGTCTGTGGTAGAAATGAGGACATTTTTCCCAGTGGCTTGTTTATCACATTTAAGAAGGCACCCTACACACACACACACTCTACTACGTGAGCCTGAGCTCATCTCAGAGCACCCACCATGTTGTTGACAATCTCTGGCCCTAATGACTCTTCCAATAAGAGTCCTTACCCCAAAGCACAATTTTCAGTGTCCCCCAGGGGCCCCAAGCTTAAAATAATCAGTATATTCCCAATGCTCTCTAATACTCACACATTATTTCATCCTGTACTGAGGATGGGCAAGTGGAATAAGCATCTTGTTTTTATTTAGTTATTTTCTCTTGAATCATTCTCCAGACCCCACACTATAGGTCATAGAGGCACTCGATACCTCCCTTTCCAGGCCAGATGTGTGTGGCACTGCTCACTTATTCCCCTGTGACCCAGAGGTCAACTGAGGACTCTCTGTCCTTGAGATTTAAATAAAACTGGCTAGCACCTCTGGTCCCATGTCCTGTGGGGCGTCCAAAGCCAAACCCTGGCAGCTTGTGAATTCCTAGGCTTTTAAGGTGAGTTTTGGGTTTGGGTTACTAATTTTGCAGAACTCTGTCTCACTTATGCTTTCTGTCTCTGGTCCCCTCAGTTTGGCATCTGGCCATTTAACATGGAACTCACTGCTCCTAATCCTCTACACCATGCATGTATAGCATTTGGGTGTTTTTGGCAGAGTTGATCAGTGGTGACACTGGTGATTTCCACTGCCAGACAGACAATTTGAAAGTAATATGTTTAACACTGTAGTTTTTTTTTTTAAATAACCATGTCCGTCTGTTCTTCCATTAGGAATTTAATAGTGGTCATCTTTCTCCTCAGATGATTAAATTTTGCATATTGCCCCAACTGTTTTCCTGTCTGCTTTTTGAGATGGCGGCTTGATTTGTAAACCAAGGCGGTCTGAAACTCAGCTTATATAATCCAGATTACTTCAAACTCTCCATCCTTTTGCCTCCACCTCCCAAGTGCCGGGATCACAGATGGGAGCCACTATGCCCAAGTCCTCCCTCCTTCTCTTATCTTTCTTCTCCTGTACTCATCCCACAATCTGCGCATGTCACCCATCACTCTCACAGATGCCGCACTGTGCTCATAGGCTCCTATCTTTTGTGCCAAATTTACGTATCAAAGAATTTTCCTAAATAACAAAATTATCCTCCTAATAGGCCCTCTGCCACATACTTACAACATGATTTCAACCCTTCTCACCCATTAAACATTCCATTGCTGTGGTTAATGCCTTTTTTGGCACACATCTCCCAGAAGGAACATAGTGAGGTCTTTAGTAAAAGCAAACAAACATTTTACTAATATGAAGAAAAATCTACCTACACAGCTCCAAAATGGTTAATGGATAGGGCCCTGTGTGCAGTATTAATGACTAGCATGAATCATTGCATCTGTTATGTCTTTTCCCTTAAGATGTTTCAGGGACCCAGGTTTTAATGTATGCCCTACTTAGTTGCCACCCAAAAAATATTCCACACAAGGGATAGGATGCAGACACATCTTGGATAAAAAAGACTCTCATTCTGAATTATGAGCATGCTTTCTTAATGTGCTTGTAGCTAAGGAAAGTTCTAGCAAAGATGAATGCACACATTTTGATCTATGCTTGGTTGCTTATGGATGTCAAATGTGACTTGAACTTTTGAAAGCATAAGGGAGCAATTAAAAGGAGCTAGAATAATAATAACTACTTGAGAAAAATCCCATCTTGGTTCATCATGTTTATAGACACAGAACGCTAAGCCAAGGTTATGCTATGTTCATAACTGTTGACTCAAAGGATAAAGCCACCTGAGATACTTTTTAGGTGGGCTAGTACTTATTTCTTTGTACTCATTTTAGGTCAGGCACTGTGCTAAATACATTATATGCATTAGCTCATTCCTTCCTTCCTAAATAAAGCCTGCAGCCATGGGAAACATTATTTTCCTCATTCTATAGATGAGGAAACTGGTGTATAAAGTGATGAAGCAATTATCTCAAGGTGACTTGACTAAGAAAGACTTAGGTGAAACTTAGAGACCCAACTGAGGCTGACCTGGGAGCGAGGGTTCTTAGCCATGATAGCTTTCCTCCCTCGTTTCCACACAGAGAAGGAAAAGAAAACATATCAAGCAGAATGCACCTCCTCCCCATAGCTGGAACGTTCCTCCTTATATGCTATTTTTAATTTTTATTTTTGTAGGGTGTTTCAGTGGCCCCCTCTTGGGACTCTAGCACCCTTTCATTGACAAATCAACCCCAGGTAGCTGGCTACTATTTTAAAGGAGGCCTGCAAAGGGAATGCTTTTCTCTCTCTCCTTTTCTTTTCTTTCCCTTTGTGGAAGCCAGTGCTGTGCAACAAGCCCTGGAAGGCTGGAGGACACAGTTCACAGGGGCATGAGGAGGTCCCCAGGGAAACATCCGAGGTCACAGCTATCAGAGGAGAACCAGGTTCCATCTTGGTCTCATATGGGGCAGGGCCGGGGGGGGGGGGGCGGGAATCAGTCTTTTTTTCAAAGAGCATAACTTTTCATCTTGATTAAAGTGTCTCGGGAGATGAACCTCATTAAATAAAACCAATGGGCTGAAAGTGTGTAATTAAGCTAATCCATTTTTACTTTTCTTAATGCTTTAAATATCTGTTTGTGTGGAGGCCTGAGCATCGGGGAAACTTACTCAGGTAAAAGACGGTGTGACCCGCGAGCCTGCTAATAGCTCTCTGGGTGATGGAGAGTCCTTTTGTTCCTTCGTAGGCTGTCTTGACTTCCGCATCGCTATCAAAATAAAAATATTCACGGACAATCTGCAATACATCTTCATATCTCACCCACTTTGTTTGTGTCTTAGGGTTTCGACTGCTAGGATAAAAAATACCAGGACAAAAAAGCGACTCGGGGAGGAAAGGTTTACAGCACAGTGCATCCTCAAAGGACATCATTACAGGAAGTCAGGGCAGGAACTGAAACAGAGCCTATGGAATAGTGCTTCTTACAGGCTTGGTTCCTCAGGTTTGCTTGGCATGATTTCTTATACACCCCAGGAACATCTGCCCAGATGCAGCGCCACCCGTAATGGCTGGTGCCCTCTCACATCAGTCACTGATTAAGGAAATACACCACAGACTTGCGCACAGGCCAATCCAATGAGGGCATTTCCTCAATTGACTTCCAAATGCCTTACTAAATGATTTCTAGCTTGTGTCAAGTTGACATAAGCCTAGGCAGCACAGCTTGATCCATTCATCTGCATTCAATATTTAGCAGATGCCTATCATGTGTCAGGCAGTATAAGACAGCATCTGCCCTTGGGGAGTTCACACTGGATAGGAAACAGAGTAGACGTCCTTTGGTGGTACGCAAGGGTGCATCCTGAGCTCCTTTGCCTTTCTGCTCTTTTTCCTTCATGGTCTCATGGAGATGACCTTTGACCTTCTGGAGTCAAACCACTTCTATAGAGATTGATTCGCAACTACATGTTGCCCCTGTACACTTCTCTCTGGAATACCATGCACATACGCTTGTCTGTGTGCTTTCTGAACATAAATGATTCACACGAATCTGCAAGTCCACATAGCCAAACCTCAGCTCTCAACTGTTCTCCAAAACCTGTTTAAATCTTAGTAAGCAAACATGTATTCCATTTAGCTAGAAATCCAGCTCGTAAGCCTGGAGGTTGTGTAAAACTTCCTGTTCTTCCCCATGAGCCCACAAAGTCTCCCCATGATAATAACTTCAAAAGTCGCCACCTTAGATTATGACTCTTTGTGACTATTAAATACATATTTTTTGGTTCACTCTCCCATTTCTTGGCACACTAATTACCCTGAATACACTATGTCAACAATGTAGATGAACACGTTCGTGTCTTTCCAAGGTGTCAGGATTTATTAACAACAAATTCATGAGGCACAGCGGTCTCATTGTCAACAATTTGCCAGACAGTCCCACTTCTATGATTGTCCTGGGGGAAGGAAACATGGATCCTTTTATCCTAATCTTAAATACTAACATCCACTGTCAGTTCACACATTGCACACCCCATAGTAAATATATTTCTGTCCGTTTGCCTGTATTATAGGATGCGGGCAAATGGCTAAAAAGACAGAGTTTCAAGGAGTTTCTAAGATGTACGATTTTTCCAGGTCAAAGCTTTCAAGCTGGTAGAAATGTAAGAGTCTGTGGGGATGAGATAATGAACCAGGAGGGGGTCTGATAGGAGCCACGGATTTGAGCAGAAAGACAGAGTTCAGTCCAGCTGCAGAGGTCAAAGAGCAGGAGCATGTCCAGACAGACAAAAGGCCAAATGGATGAATAGAAGGTTCAAGTAATGAACGGACGGATAGGCTGGTGGCAATTTTTTTTTTATATCAACAGGGACCAGCTGAGTTGAAGCCCCTGGGGTAGTTAGGAGTTCGCTGCCTGTTGGTCCTTTGATGTAACATCAGGTGATTGAAAGACAGCTCAGCACGGCCATAGTCTTCATAGTGTTAGGGGTCTCCTTTTTATGGTATCTAGGTAAGGGCATTACACACTTTCCCTGGTCTATTATGCCTATAAAGTTATTTATCCTAATTTTCCTGATATGATTTTAATACATCAGTGTGAGTCTGCACTTCACTCTAATAAATGCACAGGGTGGGACCTTTTCACTCACAGAAATAAGTCATTTACTAGCCTGGGCTACGTGGTGTTGTTGCTCTGGCTCCTTTTCCCTACATCCCGATATTTGCATCTCTTTATTTGCTGTCCACCATTATCCTTCTAAATATCTTTTATAATAAACCAGAATACATAGGTAAAAATTGCTCTGAATACTGCAAGCAACTCTTACAAATTCATCCAGCATGAGAAAAGTGTAGTAGGAATCCTCACCAAATGCACAGGGTAATGTCAGGATTTGCTTAAACGAGAGAATGGTTTCTGTAGCATAGCTTGTTTGTTTGCCGGTAAGCAAAAATCTCCAAAGCACGCTGTCCTTGGCTATGTAAAAGAATCTGAGTTTATTTCCTCCTGCGAGGCCTATTCTAACTTCTGTCGTCTTTTACCAGGACTACCTATATAGTGTTTACAGTCCTTTGCTCTCATCCTTATCAGTCTCCAAGCCTGCCCTTCACACATCCATCACAGTGATCAGCAACAAAGGAGAAATTGGACTGGGTCTGTTACTTGTATAAATTAACCAAGTCCACAGTAACTCCAGAGGTGTATTCCAACCTGTCACAGATGCTGATGCCCAACCTTACAGGCATCTCCATCCTCACAGGCTGCTTGCCCTGCTATTAGTCTGTGGTGGGGAGACTATGTATTAGTACCTATGATATTAACTATTACACACCAGCTCTGTACTGCATAGTTTAATTATAGACTTTATTATCTCAGGCCACACCTTCCTACAAAGGAGGCATTAATGAGACAGGAGACAGGCAGATCCTACAATAGGCAGATAGGAAAGGACAAAGGAGTCCCACAGGGGAGTGGCAGCATGCAATCATCCAGCAGGATTACGTAAGCTGAGATATCGCCAGTGAACTAGCTTGAGCACTATATCTACCTTTCACAGAACTTCCTCGTTCCTGTGTAAAGCAACTATTACAAACCTTGCCTTCTAAATGGCCCACCAGGACTATGACCAGACTCCATAATTCTTTTGAGGGCTTCCAAGGTTTAGACTTGTTAACACATAAGGTCTGGCCTGTTCCCCTATCTCAAAGCACATAAAACCTCTAGACGAGACCCCCACTAGCAACCCCCTCCACAATTAGCTAGTAGCTCTTTCTTTCATCCCTTTTCTTAATAAAAATCTTGTGGTCCATGTGCCTCATTCCTCACGGTCACAAGACAAGAACTCGGCAAAGAGAAAATTCTGCAACATTAACAATCTCATTCTGCACTGGGAGGAGCTAGAGGTGCGAGGTCCCACTGGGAGTGACAGAACCTGGGCCTTTCACTTCAGCCCTGTCCTAAGCCGTGGCTTATGTTCATTTTTGCTGCTGGAAGCTATCTGGTTTCCGTAAGGTTTGAATGAGAATTTGAAGCCAGGACTGCAAAGCTTTGACTCTTGTCATATTAGATGGACATGGTAATTCCTTTCCTATTAGGAAGCCTCTTTAAGTGACCATACAGCCATGAGAATTGTTAATGTTTACTATATAGGTGGATTTGTGTGTGCATGATTGTTGACCCAGGCATCATAATTGAGTCCCACGGATGTGGAAAGTTTTTAGAAATTGATTGGTGTAATCTATATAAGCTATATAAAGTATAATCTATATAAATATATGTGGTGCAATAGATGTTAGTTTGGTGTGTGTGTGTGAAAGAGAAATGGGGGTGGGGAGGGAGAGAGGAAGAGAGGGACAGAGAATGTTTTCCACATGATTCTAACTTGTAGCCAACTAACTTGGAAGTTGCTCTGTTCCAAGTCAAAATGACCCCTTTGAAATTATTTCGCTGAAATCTACTAGGCAGGTAAGCAGGTGGCTTCAGAATTGCTTGACTGGCATTTGGGCAGGACACTGGGACAAGAGAGTATCTGAGAAGTGATCATAGTCCTAAGTGGCTTCTGGAAGCTATTTGCTTATGCAGGATCTCATGAACAATGGCTCCAAATACACTCAAAGAATTTGTTTCTTGCTGAGCATCCTCATGTAAGTGCCAGCCACACCTTCCCTCTGGTGATGCCCCAGATAGTGAGAGAGGCATAAGTCCTGAAGGTTGAGACCTCATTCTTTTCTGGAACTTGGGCGGCAGCAACATATTAAGTCTGTCGTGAAGTTTTGGGGAGGAATGAGAAATTAAGAGTAAAATTGGATAAGAGAAGGAATAAACTAACTCTCGTCTACCTAGTCCACTGAGCAACCAACCACCCCTCGTGGAGTGTTCAGGTGATCCTTCTGCACTTAAGCTGAGAACTGACATGTGCTACCTTATTTCACTTTAAAGAATGGGAAAAGCAACTGTGACACTTAAAATATTATTGTGGGTTTGCTGTGGGGTGTATGGGTAGGGTGTGGTGTGCAGTGTGGATTGGTGCCTATGCATGTAGAGGCAGAAACCAGAGCAGAACTTGCTGTCCTTCTCTGTCAGTCTCCACCTTATTACTTTGAGATGGCACTTTTCACTAAGCCAGAAGCTTGCCATTTTTGGCTAGGCTGCCTAGCCAACAGTACCTTGGAATCCTCCTGTCTTTTTCTCCCAGTGTCAGGGTTATGGAAATCCACAGCCATGCCTGCCTCTGTAAATGTGGATGCTGGGCATTCAAACTGAGGTTTTGATGCTTGCAAGCACTCTTGTGGCCTGGAACCATCTACCAAGCCTCTCTGAGTCTTGCCTTGTAGTGTAAAGATTACCCTGACAGCAGGCACCGTCCCCCTCCTTATCATTGTGTCCCCACTATCACTGTTGTTACCAGGACTAAATGACCAGCTCCTTCTTTTACAATGGAGGCACTGAATGGTTAGGCACCTAGATTCTGGAAGTTGGCTCCATGACTCTTGCAAATCTACTCCTTGTGACTGGAAAGGATCAAGGGGATATACGTTGAAAAGGAAGAAGTCAAAGCATCACTATTCACAGATGATATGATAGCCAAAAATCCTACCAGGGAACTATTACAGCAGATAAACACCATCAGCAAAGTGGCTGGATACAAAATTAACTAAAAAAAAAAAAAATCAGTAGCAACAAATAAGCTAAGAAAGAAATTAGGGAAACAATACCCTTTACAATAACCACAAATAATATACAATATCTTGGTGTACCTCTAACCAAGCAAGTCAAAGACCTGTATGACAAGAACTTCAAGTCTCTGAAGAAATAAATTGAAGAAGATATCAGAAGATGGAAAGATCTCCCATGCTCATGGATTGGTAGAATTAACATAGTAAAAATGACCATCCTACAAAAGCAACCTACAGATTCAATGCAGTTCCCATCAAAATACCAACACAATTCTTTACAGACCTTGAAAGAAAAATCCTCAACTTCATGTAGAAAAACAGAAGATCCAGAAGAGTTAAAGCAATCCTATACAAGAAAAGAATTTCTGGAGGTATCTCCATCCCTGATTTCAAGCTATGCTACGGAGCAATAGTAATTTTAAAAACTGCATAGAAACAGACTCATTAATCAATGGAATCGAATTGAAAACCCAGAAATAAATCCACAAGCTGCACACCTATAGACACACTTTTTGACAAAGAAGCTAAAACCATACAAAAGAAAATGATAGCATCTTTAACAAAGGGTGCTGGTCCAACTGGATGTCTATATGTAGAAGAATGCAAATAGATCCATATTATCACCCTGCACATGACTCAAGTCCAAGTACATAAAAGACCTCAACATAAAACCAGATCCACTAAATCCATTAAAAAAGAAAGTGGTGATCAGCCTTGAACTCATGGACACAGAAGACAACTTCCTGAGCAGAACACCAACAGCTCACGCTCTAAGATCAATGATTAATAACTGGGACCTTATGAAACCAAAAACCTTCTGTAAAGCAAAGGACACTGTCAACAGAACAACAGCCTACAGACTGGGAAAAGATCTTCACCAACCTTACACATGGCAGAGGGCTAATATCCAAAATGTACAAAGAACTCAAGAACACCAACAAGCCAAATAATCCAATTTAAACAAAGGATGCAAGCTGGTGCAGTGGTGCATGCCTGTAATCTCAGCTGTGGGGTAGGCAGAGGCAGGTAGATCTCTGTGAGTTCAAGGCCAGCCTGGTCTACAAAGTGAGTCAAGGACAGCCACGACTACACAGAGAAGCCCTGTCTCAAAAACAGCCCCCCCTAAAAGTGCATGGGGGTGGGGGCAGCGGGTTTTAAACAGAGAATTCTCAACAAAGGAATTTCTAATGGCTGAGAAGCACTGAAAGAAATGCTCAACGAACTCTGAGATCCCATCTTACACCAGTCAGAATGGTTAAGCTCAAAACACTCAAGTGACAGCACATGCTGGGAAGGATGTGGAGAAAGGGGAACACTCCTCCATTACTGGTGAGATTGCAAACTTGGTCAATCAGTTTGTAACTCAATCTGGCACTGTCTCAGGAACATTAGAAATAGTATTACCTCAAGACCCAGCTATACCCAAAAGATGTTCACTTCTAAAGTGGATATTAGCCATATATTATAGGATAACTCTACTACAATTCACAGATCTAAAGAAGCTAAGTAACAAGGAGGACCATTGAATCTCACTCAGATAGGGAAATGGAATAGACGGTGGAAGTGGACGTAGAGAGGGAACTGGCTAGGAGAGAGTGTGGGGATGGAAACAAGGTAGCAGGGATCAAATCTGGGGAGAATGTGGAGGTGAGGTGAGGTGAGAGGGCTTAGAAAGAAAAGGGAAACCAAGGGGCATCTCTGAGACAAGCTGAAGACTAACCACAGGGTGGGTAGGCTACAGGGAGGATATGGGATGACTCTAACTGAGTCTCCTAACCATGGGGGGCATGGAGACTGAGGAGGCCACCTTTCAGCCAGGCAGGACCTACAGTGGTAAGAGGAGAACACCAGTTCTTCTACAAAACCTTCCACCCAAAATTTACCCTGCCTATAAGATGTGCAGAGATACAGGGTAGAGCCTGAGGGAATCACCAACCAATGCCTGGCCCAACCTGAGACCTTTCCCATGGGAGGGCCTCAACCCCTGACACCATTAACAGTACTCTGCTATGTTTACAGACAGGGGCCTAGTATAACCTTTTTCTGAGAGGCCCCACTCAGATTGAATCAGATGCTGAGACTCACAGCCAAGTGTTAGGCAGAGTTTGGAGACAGGAATGCCACAAGAAGATTAACAGAGTCAATTAACCTAGACCCATGGGGGGGGGGGCTTACAGAGATGGAAGCACCAACCAAAGTGTACATGGACTGGACTTAGCCCTCCTACACATATGTAAGTAACCGATGGGCAGTTTGATCTTCGTGTGGGTCCCTAGTAAGTTGAGCATGGGCTGTGTATGGCATGGACTCTTGCCTGCTTTGAATCACTTTCCCCTAATGGGGCTATCTGGCCTGGCCTCAGTGGATGAAGATAAGCTCAGCCATGATGTGACTTGACGTGCTGGGGTGAGCTAGTGGTGGTGGGGTTCCCCTTTTCTGAGACGAAGGGGAAGGAAGATAGGGGGAAGAGAGTGGGAGGTAGGAGCCAGGATGAGAGGAGGGAGAGACCTACAGTAGGGATGTTAAGTGAATATATAAATTAAAAATAAATCTTAAAAAAAGAATCATACTCTTTCAGGAATTGGAGAGAGGCTCAGGGGTTATGAGCACTGACTGCTCTTCCAGAGGACCTCTGTTCAATCCCTAGGGCCCACATGGCAGCTCAAAGCCCTCTGTGACTCCTAAGCCCTTTTATGGCCTCTGCTGGTACACAGATGAGGGCAACATACCACACACAAAAATAAGTTTACATTTTTTCTTAAAGAATCATATGTCCCTGCATTAAGTCATTTTTAAATTATATTAAATTATAATCAAAGACTGCATTAGCCATATACACATTTTTAAAAAATGAGGCATGTATTAATTTCCTCTTTCAAGCAAAGATACAAAATTCAGAGAATTTAAAGGGCATATCTCACCTGACACGGTGGGTACAAGCCTGATATCAGAATTGTTGTATCTTATTTAAATATACTGCATTGGGTCTGTATACAAGCTGCTGTCATTATATTGTAGCTTTTTTAGTATAAAAATTGGAGACTGGTATGCAGTAGGTGAATATCAAACATCCTGTGAATGAATGAATGTAAAACTAAACGTGGTCACTAAACCTTCGTTTGTCAGGGTATGATGGCTAATCTTGGTGGATATGCAGAGAACACACCATATCTTCTTGATACGTAACTGTTCTCCAATTCATCAACGGTACACTTTCATTGGATACTCACTTACAGTGTGTTCCTATGTAAAAAATTTAAGTTTGGGCAGTTTTACTTAAAAAAAAACCAAAGACTTTGCAAGGCTTGTGACTCACGGAGTTTCCTAAGTGAGAAATCTGAAATTCTGCATGTGGTTTCTCTGACTCTTAAAGGTGAGGGTGGCAGTTGCTGGACCCTTCTGCCTCTACACAAAGCTGCCAGTGGCTGCCAGGGGTTTATGTTTTTACCCATCCCTCCCAGATGACATTTGCATTTTAATAAGGTCCTTCCTCACTTAGTTCAATGGTTCTCAGAGTGCAGTGTCCGGGCCTCTGGGGCCCAGGGAACCTTTCAGAAGGTCTACAAAGTCGAAACTATTTTCATAATAATTCTCAGATGTTATTTGCCATTTTCTCTAAGTTCACGTTTGCACTGACGGTGCAGGGGTGCCTCTAACTGCCAGCACTCCCAAATAAATCAAGGCACTAGTCCTCAACTGTCAGTGCCTGCTTCAACACCAAAACTCACGCCGAGGTGGGGAGCAAGCCTATTCCCCCCGCAATCCCCCTTAATATTTATGAGGAAACACTAAGTGGTGAGAATTTCATTATATCTGGACCCTTGAGGACACACACATTCTGTGACAAAATGGGACTAGCGCATGAAGCATGGCATCTTGCATCCTTAAGGGAAAGCCCTTGTGCCACCATTTGAGCTGTGAGTTGAACTAGTCACGTTTGCGTGGAACAACGTTTTTTTTCCTTGAAGAAATGACTGACAGACATGCTGGTTGTTAAGTCTTGGCAGACACTTTCTTTTAAAAAAAAAAAAAAGTGAACAAAGCAAGCCTGTCACTTCAAGGAAAACAACTGACAAGACTTGATGTCAATGACAAAATTTGAGTGCTGGAGCAAAAATCAGAATTTTGAAAAATTTATATCTGCTACCATGAGCTTGGCATTTCCCCAGTACCTCAAGATTCTTCTGATCAGTTTGGTGGTGATATTAATAGGTGTGGTTTTTTAAAAACGTTGTATAATGGGGTATATCAACACTTAGGAGATCTTTATAATTCAGCAAAAAGTCAGTATTTCCCAAATGATTAAGTAGGATGTTAAGAAATGCTGCCTGGGTAAAAAGACCCATTGAATGGTCACGTCAGATCTATGGATGCCGGTAAGGGAGTGTATGGGTTCTGCCGTGCAGCTAACATGCTTTGGAGTAATACTAGTAATTAAGAATAAAAGGTCTCTGGGGTTATCTAAAAAGGCCATAAAATACCCTTCCTTTTCCCATGTTTTCACTCACACATCATGCCACAAGAGAGTGAAAACGGGGCACTTAGAACCTGGCTACCCTTCCCTTCTCCCTCTCCGGATATTAAAAAAAAACGACCCCAGATTAGAGACAGGGAAAGAAGGAGAGGAAATAATATAATGAACCAAGAGGGCAAGATGAACCTCAGAAGAGGTGGGGTGGTGGGGGAGGGAGGCATATGAGGCTTTACATATCGTCTGTACAAAGCTGAAGGCTCCTCAGCTTCAGAGGGGGCAGATCCCACCTTCTCAGTGGGGCTTTCTTTACGCATGTGTCCAGAATGGGGAGAGGCAGCCGCTCTACTGCAGCTCTGGGCTACCTTCTTACTTTGCTTAGGGAAGGGTGCTGCAAGGTTCCTTGGGTAGAGATTTGCTTATGTGGATTAAAGCCAACATTCCCCAGCGGCTCCTGCTGCCTTCTCTTAAGGCAGACATCAAAAGGATACATACATATACATATATGTGTACACACACACACACACACACACACACACACACACACACACACACACACACACACACATATATTAGAACAACACTGGTGTTCTCACTAAGTATTTTTGTCTTGTAAACTATTTTTATTTATTTTGGAAAAATAATGTTTATACGTAATAGTCAATTATTATTAAAGAAATTAATACTTTTTAATAAATTAATAATGTATTATTATTAAATTAATTACTTAATAAATTAATAAAAACCAGGTGTGGTGGCACATGCCTTTAATTCCAGCACTCAGGGAGGCAGAGGCACGTAGATCACTGTGGCTTCAAGGCTAGCCTGGTGTACAAAGTGAGTCTAGGACAGCCAGGGCTCCACAGAAAAACCCTGTCTCAAGAAAACAAACAAACCAACAAAACCCCCAAAACCACCAAAAAATCCCAAATAATAATTTCCTATTTTGTATTTTTCTTACATTTAATCTCAGAGGTGATAACTACTGAGGGAGAACTCACATATACCAGTGGGGTCAGGGTGGGGTGGTACTGGGCAAGAAAACTGTTTATGCTACTTCCCAAAACCCAAATGGGCACTCTAAGAACACCTGGTCCCAGATACTCCTTTAAGACTCAAGTTCTGTGCTCTCTTGCTATCACTGCTTTCACTACACCATTAATGCCAAGCTCAGGCAAGAGTGCAGCCAATAAGGCATCTGACTCAGGTTCTTTCATGGATCATGACCTTCACACTACAGGACTGAGCATAGGCAGTGGTCTATTTCTCCCCCAATGATTTATTTAATGACTTTACAGCCTGATCGCAGCCCCCTCTCTCCTCTCCTCCCAGTCCCACTGTACCAGTCCCCTCTCCCCATTCCCCCCTTTTCTTCTCCCTAGAGAAGGGGAGGCTCCCCAGGAGCACCAGTTCACCCTGGCACATCAAGTCGCAGCAGGACTAAGTGCATTGTCTCCTACTGAGGCCTGACAAGGCAGCCCAGCTAGGAGAAAGAGATCCAAAAGCAAGCAACAGAGTCAGAGAGAGGCTCTGTTCCAATGCTTAGGGGACCCACGTGATGACTAAGCTGCACATCTGCTACCTATGTGTTGGGGCCTGTGCTTTATGGTCCAGCCCATGCACACTCTTTGGTTGGTGGTTCTGTCTCTGTGAGCCCTCATGGACTCAACTTCATTTACTCTGTATTTCTTCTTATGGTGTCCTTGGCCCTTCTGGCTTCTTGATTCCTTCCTCTGACTCTGTTACAAGACTCCACAAAGCTCCACCTACTTGGCTGTGGGTCTCTCCATCTGTTTCCATCAGCTGCTGGATGAAACCTCTCAGAAGACAGCTGTGCTAGGCTCCTGTCTCCAATCACAACAGAGTATCATTAATAGTGCCAGTGATTGGCTTTCTTGGATGGGACCAGAAAAAGTCATCCTAAGCAAGATAATCCAGACCCCAAAAGACACACACATGGTATATACTCACTTATAAGTAGATATAAAACAGATAGTACAAGGTAACCATGCTACAACCCACAGACCCAAAGAAGCTAAGTATCGAGGAGGGACCAAAGGAGGATGCTTGAATCTCACTCAGAAATAGATGTAAAAATAGATATCTGAAGTAGATGGATAGAGGAAGCTGGACGGGAATGGGGGGGGGTAGCCAGGGGAAGGACTGATAGAACAGAAATCAGTGGGGGGCATCTCTGGAATGGGGGAGTCTATGGGGTGACTCTGGCTGATACTCCTAGCAGCAGGGGTTAAGGAGCCTGAAGCTGCTATCCCTTGTAGCCAGGTGGGAGTTCCAGTGAAGGGAGGGGGACACCAACCCACCTATAAAACCTTCGACCCAAAATGTGTCCTGCCTATAAAAAGTGTAGGGATAAAGATGGAGCAGAGATTGAGGGAACGGCAAATCAATAAGTGGCGGAACTTGAGAACCGCCCCATAGGAGAAGGGCATGCAGAGTAGTTCTGGCTCCCAGTGTGCGTCCCAGGCCAAGAGTACTTCTTGGCATGGACTATGGGATAGTCTGTGGGACTATGGGACACACAGAGAACATGTGTCCAATGAGTCATCTTGCCAGGGACTTGGGATAGCCCTTTTTGGGCAGGAAGGGAGAGGCTCAGGAGGCAGAGAAGAGTAAACATCTTCATCCAAATCAAGACTGAGGTCAGCTGTTTGGCCTTTCTTTGTGGCTGCAGTTTCTGTGGCTACTGCCCACTGCTTCCCCTACTTCATCTCACTGTCCCTTGAAAGTGCCTCCTGCCCTGTCCTTCCCACGCCAGCAGCCAGCCCAGCGCATGAATTTGTGGGTTGGATTCTAATTACTAGCTACACAGAGCAACCCGCCCTTTCTAATTCAGCTTTGACACAAATAGCTAGAACGCTTGATGGCAGAGCTAGAATTTCCCTCAGCACCTCACCAAGCTGGTTTCCTTCTAAAAAGTGGACTTTTGTTCATCCAGGTCAGTAGCTGTTCCCAATCACCTAGTAGATGTTCAGCAGGCCTTGTGAACAATGAATTCCAAGAAGATAATTGCCAGAGTCACAGAATCTTGGAAGTTCTAAGCATCTCAATCTATAGTTTCTGCCCATGCAGCCCCCACCAGCCTCTACATGGACCACTGCAGTGAGTCACAGCTGACTGCCTCCCCAGTCATTTCTAAAATCTTTTTGCTAGTAGAAAAATCTTTCTGTTTCTCTGAAAGAGGTGGTCAAGCCACACAGTCCTGGGTTTTAATCTTCTATTACACATAGGACCTTGAACAGGTGGCTTTCTCTCTCTTTGCCTCAGTTTCCTTATCTACATTCATCACAAATAATCACCCTCTGGAGAGATAGTGTGCCTTTGACATGTATTCTTGTCAATGTCCCAGCACACACTTAGTGCTGACAAAGCCTGGCTCTGCCTGTAGTCTCCTATGGCTGTGAAGGGATCTGGTGGCATGGGGCTACTGTAAATTAAATGATGCCTACACAGTTGCCTGCAAATTTACTTGATGGAGCTTGGGCAAGTTATTTTAATTTTTGTAAGTTTCAAGTTTTTTTTTTTTTTTTTTTTTTTTTTTTTTACTTCTACCTCTAAATGCGAGTGAACAGTGGTTCTGGCTTAATGAACAATTGTAGGGAAATGTGTAAAAGAAATAAAAGCTAGGCCCTGTGTCAAAGCACACTGTAGACTTCATTGGCTGTCTCCCTTGGAAAATGTCTTAGCTGCTTTTTAGATCTATATAAAGTCAGATCTTCCTTCCAGGTAGATCCTTAATTGTAACACTCCCTGTAGTTTTTTTCTCCAATACTGTAGGCTTATTCAGCATATACAAGGCATTTCTCAGATATGGTTTCCAAGACCATTTGCCATGTTGAGAAGGCTCCCAAGATGGCTTCCAGTAGTTCAGTGTTCCTTTTAAAATAAGTTGGATTTAAAATTTCAAATTGACCATGTGCAAATTGATTAGCTCAAAGAACTTCAAGACTATTGCCTCCACCCTCTGTCCTTTGAACACAGCAAAGGACCAAGTGATGGGCCAGCTATATTGTTGTCCTTATCATCCTTTAGCCACCCTAAATCCCACTCTTAAAGCTGTGCCTTTCCATGATGGGACATATCTCCTTTATCTCTAAGCCAGAAGAATCCCTTCTTACATTAAATTGCTTCCTGTAGAATATATGGTCACATGAATAAGAAAAGTAACCTTAATATTTGTCACCTTTTCCATCGAGAAATACTGGTTGGCTGGTTTGCTTTTTGCGTACAAGGTATTTACACAAACCTGAGAGAAGGAAAACATACAACGAAAGGAGTTAGTTACATAACGTGTAGAAAACTGAACGGTAAAACTGAGAAGTGTGCTTGACGCTTAGAGATTAGTCAGCCTGAGTTATCATCAGCCAATTTCCCATGGCAAAGACTAAACTCTGAATGCTAAGAGACCTGCCTTTGACTGTGACTTATCATCACACAAGGAACCCTCTTCATACCATGCATATAACCAAGGAATCTGCCTTTATCCTCCCACATTCTCCCAGGCTCCCTTCTGTCTGCAACAGGGTCCAGCAGCAAAGATGACCCTAGGGACCGTGTGGTTCACTCCTTTCAAGCTGTGGTCAGTGAGCTGAGACGCACTGAGCTGAGTGAAACCACCAGGGGAGTCTATGGGGAATCGTATAATGATGGAGAAGTAGAAGGCTTGTCCCTGCACAGAGTGTCTGCAGCTGCAATCCACCCAGGCATTTTTGCCCAAAGTCCTAAGTGTGGAATTTCAATTTATGTACATGCTGAACACAGACTGAGCTCATATTTCACACCAGGCACTAAGCTAAGAGCTGGAGCCACACAATCAAGCTACACGTACTCCCTAGAAAATATTCATTGGGAGACAGTGTTTGAGTTGAGTTTTCAAGAAGTGCTAGATATTGGTTGGGAGAAAAAGACTGATGAGGAGAAGAAAAGCAATCCAGATAGTGAGAACAGCAAAGGAAAAGAGGGGCAAGGAGCAGGAAATAGCCTGTCGAGTTTCATAAACTGTAAATAGCTCTGGATGACCATATAATATACTGTCTGTGAGAAGGGGTGGGACATCACCAGAGAAGTGGTTCACAGCCAGATAGCAAGGCGTGGAAGTGCTGGTTACCTGAACTCATTGGAAAACTATAGTGAATTTCTCAAAGACTCACCGTCAATGAGAAAGTAATGTAGCTGTGTTTTAGAAGGAACTCTCCAGAGAGTTGTGAGGAATAAATTAGCAAAGGAGCATCCTGAAATCCAGAGGGACCAATAGGGAGGCTGTGGCAGGGATGGCAGGGATGGGGCCCCGACGAAAGCAGTGGCCAATCATGGAAGCAGAACAGGGGACAAAAGCAACTAGTATGAAAAGGAAGTCGTAGTGGAAAACAATATTAAAATGACTTTGGGGACAGAGGAATGAGATGGTAAGAAAGCAGTGTCGGTGGTGGGGTGAGTCTGCGGCAATTCTGACATTTTTTGATTGGCTTGGTGTACCCACTAGGGTTCCTTCACCACGGAAAGGGCACAAGGAGGGAGAGTCGAGGTTTTGGAGTGAGATGATGAGCTCAGCCTTTGACATGTTGAGAATTGCTTCTCTGGGATTTTAAAGTGGATTCTTCCAGTTGGCAGTTTTATATGAGCCTCCGAAGCTCATTTTAAAGGTGTGGGTGCACAGCTGGGTGCAAGCTCATCAATGTGTGAAAAATCAGTTTGAATCCATAGGTTACATGAAGGAGCAGAAATCATAACTGATGTGCAGTCACATCTATCTAACTAACCTCCAAACTTTTCAAGGAACTTTGAGTCAGCCCATTGGTGGACAATCTTGCATGGCATGATCTGCCATGCTGTCTGCCCTAATGTCTATAGCTAATTGGTCCAAATGGAACCCTCAGGTAACAGCCAGGGATTTTAATTTTGAAACATCTTTGTACAATATTTCTGAGATCTTTAACTATAGAGGTAGAATTCAAGTAATGTACGATAGCTATATTTGGCCATGAAAAGACTAAACAGGGTGAGGAGAGGAATGAGAGTGAGGGAGTCAGGGAGAGTTTAGACCCCCTTGTAAGCTCTTGAGATTCTGATAGCCTTCGTGACATGAAGGCTCTGTGATAATTAGGGAATCGTATTTACTGATTGCTCAAATTGATCCACCGGTTCGATGCAATCACCGTTATAATCCTAGATTGCATCTTTTCAGAAACTGACAAGCTAGTTCTAAAATTCTTACAGTAGTAAAGGAAACTCGAATCGTGAAAAACCATATAGTAAAATAGAAAATTGTTGGAGGATTTAGACTTTCTGATATTAAAACTTAATATGAGACTACATTAACTTCAAAAAGTCCAGACCCTGGCATAGAAATCTGTAATATAAGAGAATTGAGAATCTAGAAAGAAAACTCACATTGATGATTGTTTTGTTTTGTTTTGTTTTGTTTTGTTGTTTTTGTTTGACAAGGTGTTTTTAGAATTTAGATTCCAAAGAAGAATGTCCCATGACTTCTAGTACAGTGCTCTTTCTAACAAACAACAGAAAAAGAGCAGTGCAGCCTCAACCAGGGCAGGAAAAGGAACTACATGGATCCTGGGTTGAAGGAGGCCAGATGGCCCTAGTTAATTTGGGGCTTTAAGGTAGTCCATGCTAGAAAAAAACCTAAAAATCTCACCCATATGTGAGTGAGGCCAGGATAATGAGAACATGTTGGGAAAAATGAAAAACAGGAAAAAACACACCAACTATACAACAATGATGACAAAGGCCAGTGCTCCTGTCATATTTGCTAGATCCTGGATGCATTTCTAAGTGTTCTGAGTGTATTAATTCATTTAGTACTCACCCAACTGTCATAAGCACCAGTATTAAACGGGGGGGGGGGGGAATGGAAGGCAGGGTGTATATGGCTTGCCCACAGCCAGGGAGTTGGCAGGGTTAAGGAAGTGGTTTTCAGTCCCAACTACACATCAAAATCACCCCCAGGAACCTGTAAAACACACCGTGTTCAGCCAGCCGCTCACTCCAATTAAATCAGACTCAGCAGTGAAGTTTTAAACCGTCCCAGGTGCTTCCAGTGTGCAGTCAAGGCTGCGAAGCATTGTATTAAAGTGGAATAAATTCTTCCTCAATGAACAGTGTGAGAAGCCTTAGCTCGCTTGGCGTTACTGCATCTGCTGGGCACCGAGACAATTGTATTTCAGAAGTCGGCCTTGAGAACTTCAAAATAATGCTTGGGCCTCAAGCCAGGCCTTGGATCCTTCAGAAACCTTTAGACAGGGCCTTGCTGTCCATGGGGAGATAGTTTCTTTCTTTCTTTCTTTCTTTCTTTCTTTCTTTCTTTCTTTCTTTCTCTCTCTCTCTCTCTTTCTTTCTTTCTTTCTTTTTTTTTTTAAGACAGTGTCTCATTGTGTAGCCCAGGCTAGCATGGAGGTGTCAATCCTTCCCCCTTCTGGATGCTAGATCACAGCATCCCCAGGTTGCCCTCTACCTAACAGCTTAGCAGCCTGATTCAAACCCTGGGTTACTTCTCTCTGTACACAATGGCCAGCTCTGCATTTTCCAATTTAGCTGTAGGAAGGATTTTTTTTTAAACCTATGTTAACTCAGTCTTCATTTTCACATTGGACTAATAACAGGTTTGTAGCGCAGGACGGAAAAAGGAACGGCATCAATGCATCATCAACAACAACACACACCATGCACACACACACACACACACACACACACACACACACACACACACCACACACACACACACACTACACACTCAATGCAGTAATAATTATCAAGACAGCCATATGTTTTGACATATGTCAAAAGTGGGCTGCGTATGGGACAGTGGTCCCAGAACATTGATGCCTATCTCAAAGTAGGTGAGCTCCCTCTGTGATCTTCACAGAATGATGAAATAGTCATTTCTCAGAATATGCTCCCTTCATTTGGCAGTGCATGCCTGTCCGCTATTCTTTCACACTAGATACTACGCAAAATTTGAATTTCAATCTTGCTCTTATGTTGAGACACTCCTTGAAGGCATATATGGAGTGAAAGGCTTTGGACCACAGAAGAGAAAGCGCTAGAAGAGAAATGGAGCAGGGAACAGAGACTGAGTCACAAGCTTGAAATCCTAGAACCATTATGTCATAGCTGGTAAGAACCATCAGTACTTTCTAGAACAATCCTCCATTTTTGTAGACCTGAGAAGCAAAGTCCAGCTTAGAGTAGAGTGTTGCCTTGAGGAGCATGTGTTTATAAAACGTTAATTGAAGAAGTTTCTAATGGATGGGACTAGGGCTGAGTATCTCCAGGGGGCTTCAGTTTACAAATGGGCTGGCTCCAGGTGATTTAGACTGAGGTTCCTTTACCCTTTTCACATTGTAACTCAGTCCACTCCAAAGACACACTAACTGCTAACTTGGAACTCATATGCTGAGAGATAATGGTAAAAATACTGAAAGTCCATCTTCTTTAATTGAAACATTGTATTTCTATAAAAAGCAGACCTTAGGTATGTAAGTATATGACATCTACATAAAAATGTATGTCAATCAAACATTTACTGATGATGAATCATAATAAAATCATATTTTAAAAGAATTCTTTGATATTTATGCATGTATGAAATGTTACCATTCATTAAGGACAAAAAATAATTTGTATATGAATGAGATGAATATCTTTTTTTATTTTTACATGAAGAATTAAAGCTTCATACTGCAGGTCAGGACTTAACCTGTATAGAACATCCTGAATTTTTTCAAGAGATTGTCTTCATTTGAATTTTTTAATTATTAATGCTGAAAATTCCTCTTCATGTAACTTTAAAATTGTTGGAAATTCTGTTGTAATGCCAAGCCAGATTTCATTCAGTGATTTTTTTTATGAAGATCAAATTAGAAACTCGGTTTTTAAAAAAAGTATGTGTCTGTATGCATACACATGGGCCCACACACATGCACACATGCACACATGCCATGGCATGCATATGGAGGCCAGAGGACAAGTTGCAGGATTATGTGAGTTCAAGGAACTGAACTCAGGTTGGCAGGCTTGGTGGCAAAAATCTTTAGTCAATGTGCCATCTTGCTGGCTCTCAATAATTTTAAAAATCAAACATTCTAACCCTGTCCAATTCAAAGATACACTAATTTGATACGCACCCACTGAGGAATGATGGCAAGAAAAAATTTAAGCCTGTTTTTCCATAATTAAAACATTATGTTTCTATAAGAGCAGAAAACTTTGTATGCACAACAGAAACACTTCAATTCACAGCATGGAATAGGCTGGAATCTGAGTAGTGTTGTTCCAAAAGTTTGGTTGGTGTTGCCAGGTGTGCTGATGATCAGTAAAAAGTCTGCTGGATGCGTGCTTAGCGCCAAGGCTGCATGAAATCCATTCTTAACTGCTGAGCCGTCTCTCTAGCCCTAGTTGAGGGCTGCCAAATCCTAGTTTATAAAGTACCTGAGGGTAAAGGCTAATAAGAGGAAGAATGCCACGTGACATTGATGCCCAGCTAATGATGCTTGGAGGTCAGGGGAAGACACCTGGTGAGGTAGAGTGGGATGTTGGATGCTCTGGGACGGAGGGGCAAGAAGCAGTGGTCTGGTGTGGATAGCAGATGTGGGACGTGTTCGGGGGATACCCTACCATTTAACCACTTCTCGTGTTTCAGGCTCTTGGTTGCAGTAATCTGTTATTCTCTCAGAAGCAGGGAGGATTAGAAGGGGACAGACTATGAATCTCTTGGAGCACAGTTCCTCATGTTACTGCTTGTGTTGCTTGGTATAAGGCACATCATCATATCTCTGTGGATGTAGAAACAAATAATATGGTCTGGGCTCAGAAAGTCACTGTCCCCCATCTTTGGAGTCCCAAAGCCCATATCAAGGTGTCACAGGGACGAGTTCTTCTGAGGCCTCGGAAAAATGAATGCTCAGAGCTTCTCTTGATTGAAGCTTCTGGGGCCTCAGGCTCTCTTTGGCTTACAGAAAACATTCCCTCTGCACATGTCTGTCTCTATGTTCAAATCCCCCCTTTTCTGGGAACAACCCCAGGACTGTAGTAGGGCCCACCCTAAGCATCTTGACTTAACTTGATAATTGAAGATCCTATTTCTTATATCACTCTTAGTATGTTGATCAGGCTGGTCTCAAAACCTGTGCTCAAATGATCCTTCTGCCTTCGTTTCCCAAGTAGCTGGGATTACAGGTGCCTACCACCATGTCCAGATAAAGCCCTTTATGAAAAGATCTATGTTTACACATGCACATACACATGCTTGTTCATGTGTAGGAGCATGAGAGAGCACATGCCAAGTGGAAGTGCCTTTTGTGTTACTTGATTCTGTTCTTCTGGATTTTGTTGCTGCATACCCGAGACATGCTAGCTGGACCAGAGCTTCTGGGAACCTTTACATCTCTACCTCTCATCTCATCATAGCTCTGGGATTACAGATGTATGCTACCACATCTGACCTTATCCAGTTTCTATGGATTCAAATTCAAGTTTTTACACTGAAAATCCAGGTTCGTACACTTTACCCTCTTGATCATGCCCTTAGTCCCACAAACCCTAAAGATTCACTGTTGCTTAGGTGTTTCTTGACTTTTCTCGTTGGGAGGATTGATTACTTGACAACTTAAAAAAGAAAGGGTTTACTTTGGCTTACAAGCTGGGGTGATACAGCTTCTTAGAGTGGAGAAGACATGGGAGGTGGCTGGTCACTCAGTCTCTGAAGCAGGAAGCAGAGGTTGGAGAGAAAGTAGGGCCTGGCTTTCAAATATTAAGGCTTGACCTCCAGTACCCCCCATTGATTTATTTACACCAGCACAGCTCCACATCTTATGGGTTCTACAGCCTTCCAAAAGAGCACCACCATTGAGAATCAACTGTCCAAATGCATGACCCTGTCGGGGCACATCTCCCATTCAAAGCATAGGAGCCCATGCTTCGTTCTCTCTTAGCATTGGCTCCACACAAACTGTCATTGGCTTGTAGATTTTCTTGAGACCTTGTTCTAATTCCGGTCTATGTGGCTTCGAAGCACGTTCTCCACCGCCTTCTACCTGGACAATAATAAGAAAACCCCACATCTCTCTGCTAGGATCTCACTCTGAGGAGCCTCTCTTCAAGGTCCTCAATGACATCTTGCTAGAGCTGTTGATAGGAGCTGTTATAGCAAGGTGTGTGGCTGAGAGAACCTCAGTGATCACATGACTACTTACCCATGGATGGGACCAAGGACCCCAAATTAACTTATTCTTGTCCCAGGTACATAGTGGAACCAGGATAAGAGCTAGATCTCATGTTTAAGCTAGTGTTCTTCTTACTGTATTTATGAAAAGCACTGTAAAACATGCTGCAAGAAAAACAAAGTATGACATACCATCAGGATAAAAAACACATCATTTCACACTTCAAATCTCTGAATTAGGGACGCTTCTTGGCATTCAGGGTACGCCCAATTGGCAGCATTTTCACTTTCATAATGGACTTTAACAATAGGCATACATTTTACCCTAAGAGACTTTAAAACTCAATAAAATTGAGTTTAAGGATCAGCCCAAGGAATTTCATCTAAATTTGTAGAGAAGATATTTGTCATTTGATGTCAGAATAAACATCACAGGAGAGAGCCAAGCGGAGAAGTTTGAGCTAATCACTTTGACAACACAGATAAGAATGATTGGATTAAAGATTGACCTACCTTGGAAGTATCAGTCACCTTCTGAAGGCTTCCAAAGGAGTCTCCTTGTTTTCTAGGCAAAAGCAAAATCCCTCCCAAGACTGAACAAGTGCTTTTTCTTTTCAAGTCTCCACATTCGTCTTGCACCACATATCCTGGCTGCCCCCACAGTGACCGCCTCTCAGTCCCTCAGCATTCCAGGCTGTTCCCACCACAGGGACTGTCTCACACTGTCCCCCTTCTGGAGTGTCTTTCTTCTGCATGTCACTTGCTTAGAGATAGAGTCCAGAGTTCTCAGACTAGGCCAGATACACGCCTTGTGTTGTCTTATAGCACATACATTGTTTTCTTTTTTTCTTTGCAGTGTTTGCATCTCAAGACCACAGTTGTAGATGTGTTTGCTCATTTAGTCAGCACCGATTTTCTCCATTAGACTTGGAGCTCCTTGGGAATATATTTCTCATTGGTTTTGTCCTTGTTGTATCATGGCAACTAGCACGGAGCCCCGTATATACATGACAATAGTCATTTGCCAAATGAATGAATGATAGGGATGAGTACAGAAAAAATTCATGGTAGCTGTATGATTTGTTATAGACCTTGAGAAACAGTAAGTGATCGACATAGTCACCGAATCACACAGGCGTGGAGTCAAGTGTTCTGCCTTTTGAGGAACCATTAGGATAATTAATATATCAAGCACATTGCAGTGCTTGATATTTGAACTGATATTATTGTGTTAGTACATGTGTTTCTCCTTGAAAGAAGTCAGGTTTTAAATCATACCTGATTGAGTGTTTTTATGTATTCAAAGTGCCTTGCTGCACAAGAGGGACCATGAATGTCCATTGACTGGAAGTACTGTACTTGACCAGCAGTGATTCTGGGCAACAGTATCCACATGATTGCGTTTGCTTTGTGCTTAAATTCACATAAAAATAGGAACCACAAAGGAACACAAAAAGTGTTTTTTTTTAGGGAATCATTTATGGATGGCAAGGCCTCGCTCAGAATGGCAAACTAATTAACCCAGTTTCCCTTTCACTCTGCTTTGCCTGCACAATCTCTCTGATTCCACATTACCACGTAGATGTCATCAGTCCATGGTTCCAATATGGAAAGGACCCCCAAAACAAGTGTCAGAAAGGATGCTTCCATCAATGCCACTGTGAGTTGTCATGGTGTTCCCCAGGGTTGCTTAAAAGTTGTTGATTCTTGGCTGCCTCACAGGGGCATTTTTTTTTAATAGCAATCCTTGTATAGAGAGCCTTGGCACAATGTATTTAAAAATCAATTTTCCTCAATCGGCCTAAACTTCAACAACTCATTTCAATCCATGAATATTGGCATTTCCCCTCCCCCCCACAAAAACATTATAATCTGTTTTTACCTTTGATCATCACATCTACTCAATTTAATAACACCATCTCTGTCTCTGTTGTGAGCCTCTATTCTCTGGTCACTTATTCTCGCTTTGTGTTTCCATGGCTTTGTTCTTTTTATCTTAACTAAACTTTTCCTTTGCAATCACTGTAGATGCACACACAGCTGTAAGATACAGTACAGAGATCCTGTGTTCATTCTCCTCAGTTTCCTCCTGTGGCAATATCTTATAAAAAAAAAAGTGGGGGGGGGTGTATGGTTTCACATGCAGAATATTGAACTTCACATAACTCACCAATCTTACTTCCATTTCCCAGTTTTACTCCTTGCACATCTGTGCCATTCCATATGGGAGTGTGCTGAGTTATCTGTAATCTAATTACACCCACTAGCTTGTGTATTATTCACCACAGTCAAGGACACACAATGCTCTCACTGCAAAGGCTCCTTGTGATGCCTTTTGTAGCAACCACACCCATCTCCTTCTCACCCCACATCTCACCTGCTTTCCCCAGCCCCACCCCGTGCATCAGGTTAACACTTGGTGTCTTTACTGTGGACCTGATTTTCCACAATACTAATTCTGATCTTCACCAGCTCCAGAATGAAAAAACATCCTACTGCTGCCCTTCACTCATTTACTCCTATCTCTTGCTTTGTTATCCGCCTCTTTCCTCCATGGCTATTTTAACAAGCACTTTGGGCTCTGGAAGAAACCCAGGAATTATGTCATGGAGGCAAAATCATGGTAAATACATGAGTGTTCTCCAGTTTCAGACGTCAGCCATCAAACAGCATGGCTCATGGGACTCCGGGCAGGTAGTAGTAGTCAGTTGGACATGGTCAACAGAAAACAAACCCAGGGACATTGTCATCTTTCCCTGGCCTTTGTTTTTCCACACAGACAAACTAAGGACAGCTGTAACAGCATCTACAACACTCAGACCGCACAAGTAAATTGTTAGAGTTGAGAGTATCTGACAATGATGCAATGAAAAAATGCCCAGCATTCTGATAGTTGGGTGGCTGCAGGAATGATTTGTGTCTGTGCCGAATTTGTGAGCTTCTTCTAGAAGGCAGAGAGCTATCAAGAGGGATCTATCTGCTAATGGAACCTTTTTTAGAACAGTTCTTTCCTTGAAGACTTCCCTGCATCAATAAGAGAGAATAAAGTCAGAAGACCCCCCACCTCCAAGGCTTTATTTCTGTGATTTAAGAGTTCTCTCTGTTGACTGTCTCTTCTAATCAAATCCTGATTTAACCATGAATAGTTCAGTCACACTGCACAGGATTGAAAATAGAATATAGTACTGAAGAGAAGTTACAAGCCCTAACACAAAGGGTTCTGTTGTGTACCTGGACCTCACTTGAAAAGAGATGGTGATACCAGTTGTTAGAGCCTTAGATGCTTGGTCCAATTGCTGTAGTTTGGAGCCTTATTAGGTATGCTAGCTATGTGACCTTAGTTACTCAACCTTTTTGTGCATCGATTTTTGCACCTACGAAATGGGTGCCTACCTTCAGCAGTGTTGGGAGGATATATGCATAGGATTGAACCCATTCAAGCATATAATGACACTCGTATTTGCACCAGTCTTTTGCTCTATGTTCCAGGCACAAGGTACAATTCTTTTATGAAGCAGATACTAGGTTTCTCATGGAGGAAACAAGCACTCAGAGCATCGTATAGCAACAGCAAATGGACTAATTTGGAATGAAGAAGAGAAGGCTGGTACTTCCAGCCTGAGGAAGCTGTGGAAGATTGGCTGGGAGAGCAGGCTCATGGATGCCAGAGGAAGGGAGGGGCACCCAAACCATAATAGACGAGGGAAAGAACTAAGCCTTCCTTCCGTGCAGCATCTGGAGTTTTGGGTTCCACAGAAAAGAGTGCCATTTACAAATAGATTTCAACCAGCAACACCATTCCATTCAATATGCCTTGATTGAGCAATGCATCCTAGGGTACGAATGTGAAGAGAAACAAAAAACAAAAACAAAAACAAAAACAAAAAAATAGCAACTATAACCCCAGCATCAACTGGTCTCATGTATTCTACCAAAGAGAGAAGAAAAGTGGGTAGAGATTGGTGCTTTTCATGCCTTCTTATCTCATTATATTGTAATGGATTCCAGGGCATCGAGGAGATGAGATTTGCCAGGGATGGTATTGTAAGGTCCAGCCTTCTGTTACTGAAAAACCTCATCAGCCTCTACCTCCATAAGCTTCATCAGTAAGACTGCAAACTCAGGTGCAAGCAAGGGTCAAAGAAAGTGCAGTCAACTGAAGCAATATGGGTAAGAGATACCAGGATGTAGAAGTCGAGCGAGGTTGGAACCTAGGGTATGTAACTTCCATTAGGAGCTCCCATTCTTTACTTGCACAGGATTAACAGAATCCGGGAATGTAGAATTTAAAGCAAAAGCTCCTTACATTTTAAATACTGCAGATCAGATATTATAAACAAAACTAGATATGCTAGATAAAATGTTCGAATGTCACTTTTAGCTCTTGTTACCAGCTTGTACCCAAACATGGAGTGTCATGCAGTGGATGCTGTCGTTTTTTTTAGCTCAGTGGGAAAACCAGAAGTCCCTTCCTCTACCCTTGGTCTGAGAGTTGCCCATTCCTTTCCTCAGTCTCCCTGGCTCCCCAGACACCAAACTGGGCAATCTGAACCCCAGAATCATCCTGCCAGGGTATGGTTGCTGAATTTTCGAGTTTCGAGTCCCTGGCTATGAATGAGTCATCTCCAACTCCATTAGCAGAGAGCTCCTCTGGGTTCAGCCACCATAAGCAGAGTAGGGATGACTCAGACAGAGGAGCATGCACAGTCTAATGGGTCCAGCATGTGGAGGCTTTTGAGACGCTGAGGCTGGCGTGTGTGGTGTCCAGGGAGAGTGCAGAGGAGTGCTGGATGTTGTAATACGCTCCCAGCTAAATTCACTGCTGGCTCTTTTGCACTCCAAAGAATTTGAAATATTTGCCTCTGACCTCAAACACAAAGTGGCCTTGCACCTCAAGGAGATGGCGTGTTATGACTCTCTCATGACCTACTCCAGCCTTCTTCTTTCTTCAAGCCTAACTATAAAGTCTAGATCTAGGTATTGCCAAACTACAGTCCCCCGGACCCATTCTATGCCTTTGTCCTGCTGGGATATCTTTATATGCCCTTGGACAACTCGTATTTATGCTTTAAAACCAGAAACAGACTTCGCTACTTTACAAGGAGTCTTTCTGACTCCTCCCCGCTTGGAGTTCAATATGTGCCCTTCTCTTGTGCACTCACCTTTTCACGTTGTGTGGCCCAGGCTTGCTTCTCTGCCTGTCTGCCGTGTTTAGGAGAGCCTCTGGGGGTCAGGCAGCTTGTAACCGTCTTCCTTCTATTTCACAGGCATTGTACGTAGCCATGCAGTCAACAGCGTTTATATAACTATGTGGGACAGAAGCGCCAAGGCGACTGCTGTGCGACCTATCTAAGCATCCTACCTAAGCCTCTCCCACCTGATCCTGCGCTCTCTGCGGGCACAAGCAGAGTAGCTGTTGCAGAGAAAGCAAAGGTGCACAGATAATCCCCAAACCAATAGCTCTGTCCCAGCCCCGTTATTCATTTAAATTCAGTAAATACCTCTACTCATCACCTCCTTATACTTGGGAGACACAAACGATAGGCATACAAGGTTCAAGGTCAACAATGAAGTGCGGGGGACATTCATAGTTGTACCAAACACAAAACTGATATAAATAGGTGCTGTCATCTCTATCTCATAGACAAGAAATTAAGACTCAGAATAACTTTCCTAGGGTTTTTTTTTTTTTTTTTTTAAGTCGGAGAATTATGGGGTTAAGACTTGAATGAGTCTAATGGAAAGTAATTATAGAGCATTATCAGGTAAGTACTGGATGTATTTGATGAGAAACAGGCCACCAGATCTGGGTGGTAAGCAAGCTGAATATAATTGAGTAAGCTGCCAGAACAGGCATGGGATTTGGGGAACCAGAGATGAGCCAGAGACGAACCAGAACCACAGTATTGAGTTGACATCAAATTACTGCTGGCTTCTTATGAATTTCTTATTTATGATAAGAGCCACACTGAGTTTGTCTACCTTCAAACTTACAATGAAAAAGACCGGGCCATTACCTGTTTTATCAAAACCTTCAGTGGCTGAGGAGCAAGATGCCTTCCAGGATCTCATTTGATGAAGTGTTTCTCAACTCATGAAAACCTTTGAATGGTCTGTCGATCTGGGCCCAATCCAACACCAAATGAGCTGGCTTTCTAGGTGGGAGACCCTGGCATCTGTACAACCAGAGGAGCAACAAGAATGGAAACACTATTCTCAGGACAAATGAGCTTTCGGTTTGTTTTCCTTTTATCTGAAAAGAACAGAGCTGTGAGGCCACACAGTTCTCGGGGGCAGGGGAGGGGTAGGTGAAGGTTTCCAGCACTAGGAATTGGACAACTGAGTTCTTCTCTTTCGAAATGAAATAAAGACGGAAATTGCTGTGTAACCTCATCAAAGGTGAGACACATAGAGGTTGCTTTCACCCCATATTTTAATGAGTGAACTTCCCATGTTTAACTTTCACGTCGTCAACACTTGCTGTGATGATATCGTATGAGCCTTTTCAAAGTTCTGTCTCAAAACGCATTTCACCACAGGGCTTCTAACTCTGCTAATATACTTGTGGCTGAGGGTAGAGGCGATTTGATTCTAGGCCCCTTGAGTCTGAGGACAAAACAGGTTGTTGGTTTTGAGCATGGTTGCTCACTGAGTTACAGGGAACCTAGTGATGGGATTCAGTCCTCAAGAGCTACTTTCATTAACTACAGTGACATTCCAGATGATCTCCTTAATCTTATGGGATTCTGAGGGGACACACACTTAGCCCAGCTTAACCCAGCCTCACAGTGGCAGCCAGGGGATTTGCAGGTAGCTATATTTCTCAGAATCTCTTGCATCCAGGGATCTGCATTTATTTAACAAGCCACCAGTTACATGTGAGATGAGGGGTCATTTTCATCTCTGCTGGTGGATCCTTGATCATGGTGATTCTCCAAGCCTTGTTCTGTGGGGTGTCTATTTTTTTCCTCTGTTGGCCACATCTTCTCTTAAGAGACAACTTATTTAGTTGGATAAAGGAGAGCTAGTCTGTTTCTTGTCTTTAGAAATGCAATAGGCTTTTGTAATTGCAGCGGGACCTTAGGATGACGTACTATATCCCACCCAATTAGAAATGAAGTGTAGA
This sequence comes from Acomys russatus, assembly GCF_903995435.1. Classification (NCBI taxonomy): domain Eukaryota; kingdom Metazoa; phylum Chordata; class Mammalia; order Rodentia; family Muridae; genus Acomys; species Acomys russatus. Next base: position 17,553,519 of record NC_067161.1, read on the forward strand.
AGATGATGGGGACGTCCGAGAAAAACAAACTCCTCCTAATACATATTATTTCCTGGTGTAACTATTTCATGGGTTTATTGCGGCTCTTTTTGCTCCGTATCCTCATGATGGTTTGGTTGAGAACGGCCGTCATAGGCTTATATATTTGAATATTTTATCCCCAGTTCCTGGAACTCCTTGGGAAGGATTAGGAGGTAAAGGTTTGTTGAAGGAAGGGTGTCTGTCACAGGGGTGGGCTTTGAGGTTTCAAAAGTCCACTCATTGTCAGTTGGTTCTATGTCTCTCTGTCTCTCTATTTCTCTCTTTCTCTCCACCACAACCTTCCCACTGCCCCATGCTTGTGGATCAGATATAAACTGACATAACTGTAAACTGGGGAAGATGTAAACTTTCAGTTACTTCTCCACTCCCGTGACTGCCTGTCGTGCTTCCTGCCTGATAGTCATGGTCTCTAATGCTCTGGAACAGTGAGCCCTAAATTTAATGCTTTCTCTTGTATGTTGACTTGATTGTGGTGTCTCTTCATAGCTATAGGATATATACATGTGTGTGTGTGTGTGTGTGTGTGTGTGTGTGTGTGTGTGTGTGTGTGTGTATAAACGGGGACACCATATCTCTTACTAGAAGAGTGGTAAAATGAGACAGAGAAGGCAAGAGCAAGAATCTGCTTCAACCAGCATTTCCAAATCTCAAGGCCCAGTATAGCATGGTTCAGCAAAAACAAGTATGCTTTGCTGTTGTTGGAAGAATATTTTATTAAATATTAAATACATACAAGAGGGTAGGGGCTAGGCAGTGACTAGAGTGCCCCCTGCAGCTAGGCATGCTCCTTTGCGACAATGTTTCTCAGTGTCTCCCATAAGCCGGTGTGAACCCAGTTGTCTAGATTTGGGTGAATTAGAATTGAGTAAACACCCCATCAATGCTCCTTTTTACCAATAAAGAGATCGAGGTGCAGAGAGATGAAATAAGTTGCCTCATATTGAACGACCAGTTATTGGCATGGCTTGAACCAGGATCCACATCTTTGAGCAGTAAAGATCACTGAAGTCCTTATAAATATAGATTATTGATTTGTACAGATTGGAATGTGTAAGCAGTGGGTTGGGATTCATCAGTGCACACATATATGTGTGAGGACATAGCAGGGCAGTGCATTAACATGTGCAACTAATACGTCTTAGTCAAAAGTTAAACTGCATTTCTTCTAAGGGGATGATAAAATATTATGAAGCAGGAAAGCAGGCAAGAAAGCAGCAGGAGAAAACATACAGAAGCTGAGAAGAACTAGAAAACTAAAAAACTGTCGCTACCAGTTCCTGAAGGTAGAACACAGAAATGCTGTCTTTTTCCTCACCCAGGGCCAGCCCCAGGTCACTGAAGAGGTCAGAGCTCCTCAATGCCTTTTCCACGTGTGCCTGGAATGCCTTGGTGGTTTGACCTCTGTGAGCTACATGTTGTGTTTATAAAGGAACCAGAGTCCAGCACTTTCTGAATAGTTAGGAGACACTCTGTCTTCTGGGCTTTGCCCCATTAAATGTCTATTCTTCTCCACAGATGTACTGTACAGATGTTCTGGCCTTCTCACTCAAAATCCTCAGGGTGGAGACATTGGATACTTTCTCCTTTGGTCACTGCCAACATTGGCACCATGGGAAGATGTTTGTGTTTGTCAAGGAGTTGGGAGGACTTCCCATTTTGGCTCTCATTCTCCCTACAAGGAGCACTTGGGAGGAAGAAGAAAAGAAAAATACTCTTTTCAGCTGCCACATCTTGGTAGTCACATCTCTTTCCAAAAATATGCAGTCCTGGTGATTTTTTTCCGTGTGTGTGTGTGTGTGTGTGTGTGTGTGTGTGTGTGTAAGAGGGGGAAGTGGCAGGAAGGGAAAGGGGAAAGAAAGGAAGAAGGAAAATAAGAAAAGAGAAGAAAGAGAGATCTAGTATGGATCAATCTTGTTACATACATAAATGCAGAAATTCCACAGTCCTTCTGACCTGATACAGTGCTATTTCAGGATGAACAAAGCAAGCCTATTAAAGCCAGATGACTAGTCTAGGTATATAACAGTACAGCTTCTCTTCCTCACACCTTGCTTTTGTCCACATGCACCTGAGATTTCAGGGAAGAAGTCAAACTTCCAGCCAGTCACATGGTACTTCCTTCTAGGATAGTCTTGTGATTACATGCAAATCCTTCTGGAAATGGAGGACTTGACACATTATGAGATATCTCATCTATGACCCTTTGACAGCAAAGCTCCTTCCAACTGTCTCGCCAAAGGTTTAGGGGTCACCTAAGGAATAAATGAACACTATACTTTTCAGGGTCATTTCTATGTGGCTTTGTCTTCAGATAAAACTTCCCCTTGTCATATGTTGTCTAGATACCCAAAACTTACATCCTCATAGCTCTGGGTTCACCAGGAAATGATATTATATCCTCTCACACTCAAAAATACCCTAGGATGAGTGTCACTAGATGAACTTCAGCCACATACATACACCCAAACCAACCTCTATGGCCAGTTTCTGACTACCATGACCTTGCTCCCTCCAATTCTGAATCCAGAAACAAGATAATGTTAGTAGCAACAGATGTTGCCACACACAGAAAACTACTCTTTTTTTAAAAATTCATTCATATTACATCTCAATAGTTATTCCATCCCTTGTATTCTCCCCTTCCTCCCTCCCTCCCACTTTCCCGCTACTCCCCTCCCCTATGACTGTGACTGAGGGAGACCTCCTCCCCCTGTATATGCTCATAGGGTATCAAGTCTCTTCTTGGTAGCCTGCTATCCTTCCTCTGAGTGCCACCAGGCCTCCTCATCAAGGGGATGTGGCCAAATATGGGGCACCAGAGTTCATGTGAAAGTCAGTCCCCACGCTTCATTCATTTGTGGAGAATGTCTGTCCATTGGCTAGATCTGGGTAGGGGTTCAATATTTACTGCAGGTATAGTCCTTGGCTGGTGCCACAGTTTGAACAGGACCCCTGGGCCCAGATCTGCCCATCATAATGTTCTTCTTGTAAGTTTCTAGGACCTTCTGGATCCTTCCAGAAAACTGCTCTTACACCCCGTTCATTGACTTTTTTTTCTTTCATTCATATTGCAGAGGTAACTTAGAATGCACTTTGTAGAGACAGAAGAGAATCCCTGAAAATGTCTACTTCGCTTCTACAGCATAGTTCAAGACCCATCATCTCCCTGAAGAACCCGTCATCACTTCCCTCTAAGTACCTGATGTTCCTCCCTACTTGATGTTCTTGCTGTTCCCATGGTATTGCCACACACCATTCAGGTTATGTTGTTGTCTCCTCATCTTTCTTCCTAATTTTCTGTGACCCCTCCCACCCCCCGCCCTATCTTACTTATTTATTGTATTTTACTCTTGGCCTCCCCTCAATACTAATATCAGGCACAAAACACGCAAAAGAAATCTTTGTGGAAGAAATATAGGAATGATGAGTTAATGATTTAATTAAAAATTAATGCATAGGCTCCTAGTTCATGGGGCCCTTTGCAAAATATCAAGAGATATAAATTCATAAATAGCTGGGACATAGTGACAATTATGGAGCCATAGCTACACAAAGAATGGGAAGCAGGAAGGAATGTGCGCTCAACCCTGGAAGAGAAGCCTCAAAGCATCTCAGAAATTATACTTCTCTTACATCCACACCAATCTCCTATCTCTCTATTTCTACCCATATTTCCTTAGCTCTTTCACCTTGAATGAGTAAGTCTTCATATTGTTCTAGCGTTATGTGTTCTAGAAACATATAAGAGGATCAGTACATATTTCTGAAACGAATTCCTTATATTTTCTTGGCTCTTTGCAATATCAGTAGAATGAGAGAACGTAACTTATCTGATTGTCTGGTTTTTCTCCAAATAAAATACCTCCCCCATCTTGAAAGCTAAAGTGTAATACTTTATTGCAGGTAATCACCTAGGTCTGAATGTCTCTATCCTATAGTCTGAATGAAAGTGGATTGTCCACGTCCCCTGAATGGGGAGACCTGGTGGCACTCAGAGGAAGGATAGCAGGCTACCAAGAAGAGACTTGATACCCTATGAGCATATACAGGGGGAGGAGGTTCCCCTCAGTCACAGTCTTAGGGGAGGGGAGTAAGGAGGAAATGAGAGGGAGGGAGGAATGGGAGGATACAAGGGATGGGATAACAATTGAGATGTAATATGAATAAATTAATAAAATATATTTTAAAAAAAGAAACTGGATTGTACAGAAGCTGGACCATATTTGCTTTTAGGTACAGTGTAATAAGCGATGCTTGTTGTCCTGGCTAACAGTGAGTAGCTCAACTGTAAGATAGCAGTGCTGGCCTGAGACTCAGGAGTCACAAGCCTAGATATTGTTGCATCCATTGCTCCTAGTGAGTTTGGCTCTAAAGTCACTTTTGGCCTCATTTTCTTTGCTGCTGCTGCTGCTGCTTCTCTCTCTCTCTCTCTCTCTCTCTCTCTCTCTCTCTCTCTCTCTCTCTCTCTCTCTCTCTCTCTCTCTCTCGCTCTCTCTCTCTCTCTCCTCGCTCTCACTCTCTCTCTCTCTCTCTCTCTCTCTCTCTCTCTCTCTCTCTCTCTCTCTCTCTCTCTCTCTCTTCCCCTTTCTCTTCTCATGTGCATCCATAGGTTTTGTGTGCTCTGTGAATTCACATTAGCTATGAAAATGCACCACCATCGCCCCACTGCACCAGGGAGACCATAATGGAGTGAGGGCCGCAGCTCTCGCCTTAAGTCCATGGTACCCCAACTGCTGCTTTCCTGAGGCTGCTCTCACTAGTCACAGAGCCCAAAAGGAAGCTAAAGCAGGCCACATCTGCAAGTTACTGAACAAGTGGGCTCTAGAGTGTCTCCATCAGCCTAAACGAGACCATGCTGCAGCCTGGCTCTTCTTTCATCTTCTTCCTCCTCCTCTCTCTCTCCTTCACAAACAGTCCTTCGTTGTAGCTGGCCTTCTCACTACCACCTCTCAACCTTCACCTGTTCTCACTGAAGGTTTTTCAACATCTCTAGTGACTGCCTGACCTCATTTTAATCCCAGTTTCTTGGAGGACCAGGAATGTGATAAAACACCACGAAGAAAAGCAACTCAGGGAGAGAAGGGTTTATTTCAGCCTCTAACTCTTAGGTCATACTCCATCACTGGGGCAAATCAGAGTAGAAACCCAAGGCAGAAACCTGGAGGCAGAAACAGAAGCAGAGGCCATGGAAGAGTGCCACTTACTGGCTTGTTCCTCCTAGATTGCTCATCTTGCTTCCTTATGCACTCAGGACCACCTGTCTAGGGGTGACATTACCTCCAATGGCGGGGTGGCAGGAGGGCCCTCATACTCACATCCATCATTAATCAAGAAAATGACTCACAGATTTTCCCAGAGGCCAAGCTGATGAGTGTATTTTCTCACTGAGGTTCTCACTTCTCAGATTATGTTAATCTGTTTCAAACTGAGAAAACCACAAACAACAACCCAAACAGGTAAGACCAACCAAAACACCAACCAGGACAATGAGCAATACCATTGAAATCCTATATCAAAACATACAGGTGAGGGGCTTCTCTTGCCTCAATCAACAATCAGCAGCGACTTCCGTCTTTGGGGTGTAGGGAAAGAGTGCCTAACCAGGGAGTGGAGAAAGTGCCCATTGGAGCAGAAGGGAGCAGTCTTTCCAACAGTCATGACAACTAGTCAAGGTTCTGCACAGCCGTTCAGCACTCCATCTCTGTCAGTCCCTCAAGGCTGAACACACGATCTGCTGAGCCCATTTCCTGAGTTACACTTCAAACTGTGTCTTGTGTTGTTTTACTTCATTGCCACATTAAGGTTTACTCTGAAGATTCTTTTTGGTTTGATTTCACATGGAACCCATGAGAAGAGAAAACCATTTCACTGAGCTCTGCCCTCCGTCTCTTATGCAGCCAGGCTAGACAGCCGTGTACCTGTTGGGAGTCTTTGTGCTCTATAACTCTTTACGTGTCTGCTCAACATTTAAGTAGAAATGGAAAAATCATAAAAGTGTGCATTTTATGCTCAAAATAAAGATTTATTTCCCATGAACATATTAGATGTGATTTTTTTGAACTAGACAATTTCTTGAGAGGCATATCAAAAATATTTTAATGTAGACACTCCACTAAATCATTTCCAATAAAGAGCAGACAGCATCATGATTTTTTTCACTTGCAGGCTGGATTGTTACAGGGAACCCTCAATGGGCTAGTCTGGGAGTCAATGGTCAGGCCATATATACACCAGGTTAACTGCATATGCTTAACATAAAAATTCCAGCAGACATTGGCTGGCAACAGGATGGAGAATTTAATTGAAGCCAAGCCTATTTAGGCTCGCCAGTCTTGCCAGCATGTATAGAGCTAAATTGGCTCCATACTACAATTTTATCCCATGATATTTTAGTTACCTCTACATCTTGATGCTCTATATAAGTGCTTAGTGGCCCATCTACTAAGCTGATCTGTGTTATCCTTAGCCTGTGATGTAGAATGAACATAGTCAATGCATGAAGTACCCTCCAGCGAGCATGAATGCCAGCTGGCCAGGGGGAAAGCAGGAGATGGTAGTACCCAAAAGTACTAGAAGAGACAAATAAGGGGAAGATGTACTGATTCATCCACCAGAGAAGGCCAAGGGAAGATATAAACAGAAATCACTTGTTGAGAAGAAGGAAATGGCAGAAGGCTGGTGTCTGAGTTCCCCAGGGAGGTCTTCACCGAAAAGAGAATCCTGTAGATCAAAGAGGAAGCCTGGGCTCAACCATGGGTAGAAAGCAGATGTTCTCAGATTAGGGAGCACTTCCAGGGAAGTGAGTGCCTGTTAGCAATTGCTTGAAAGTGGGAATGTATGTATGTAATGTGGTTATATTCTAAGGTATATCTACCATTTCCACAAGGTCATATATCTTCCTCTATGACTGACCCTATTTTTTAATATTTTATTAATTTATTCATATTACATCCCAATTGTTAGCCCATCCCTTGTATCCTCCCATTCCTCCCTCCGTCCCTCCCTCCCTCCCTCCTGCTTTCCCCCTACTCCTCTCCCCTGTGTCTGTGACTGAAGGCGACCTCCACCCCCTGTATATGCTCATAGGGTATCAAGTCTCTGGCTGACTCTATTAATGCATACCAAATAATATGCAAATTAGGAAACTTAACCCTCTTAATTTGTCACGTGGTTCTTGAGTTGGACTTCCTATCTGTGGTTGTAGTCAGATAGCGCTCAGGGCTGCAGCCATGTGACATTTGAATGCCCTGAAGACCTTAAATGTGTTGTAGTTGTTCTTGGCTGCTGTTATGGGGCTCAGCTGGGGCTATCTACAGAGAGATCTCTTTGTGATCTCTCTGTATGAAAAGTGTGACAAATGGCTTCAAAGACAGAACAACTCTTTGGAGCATATCTCCAGAAACCCCAGGTTTGGGGCCAGATATAAAAGTTCAATGGCAAAACAGTCACCCAATCTTACAAGGCTTAATTTGATTCCTACTCCTGCCAAAGCCAAGCCAAACAAAACCAACCCTAACTTTCCCAAACAAATGAACTAATCAATTAACCAAAAATGAAATCTACAAAGAAATTCTGTCTTTTGGATGATTAAGACAGAATCATTTGATCCAGATGAAACTCAAAAGGAGGAGAATCTCACCCCTCCCATCAAGACAAGGAGCTTGCTTATAGGCCTATGGGGAGAGATGGGGGAGTTTGTGGGTGCCATTTTTAATTCTTTGCCACTTCCAATATTTGAGTGACTAACTCTTTTTACTTCCAACTTTGCTTCCCAGCAAAACATCCTAATGCAGAACTGTTCCAAGTTGGTGATGGGCATAAGGGGAGACATTCAAGAACATGGATACTAAGAGGCAGGAAGACCTACTGGGTTTCAAGTGTGCACGTTCCCACTTAACCACCCTGGATCTTGGAAAAGTTGCTTCAACTGTCTGAGCCTAAGCTTGAGCATTTATACCTCGGAAAAGGAGAGAAGCTGCTCTTTGCTTCTCCAGCATCCTTTGTTGAACCCAAGCCGGCCATTGAGAGGCATTCAAGGTGTAGATTTCTCAAAGGAAGTTACTTTTCAATGAAGAGGTCCTGTGTACCACAGTTAGAAAGAGGAGTCAGGCCAGGCATGGTGGCACACACCTTTAATCGCAGTACTCTGGAGGCAGAGGCAGGAAGATCTCTACAGGTTCAAGGCCACCCTGCTCTACAAAGTGAGTCCAAGACAGCCAGGGCTCTTGTTACACAGAGAAACCCTGTCTCAAAAGACAACACACACACACACACACACACACACACACACACACACACACACACACACATACACACACACAAGAATCAGGCTCCAGTACTAGGCATTGCCAGGGTAGCTTTTAGGGGACTTAGAGAAGGAAGGACTCTGTCCTAGTGAAGGAAAATGAAGAGCAGGATCTCATCCAGACAAGATGCTGGCAGAGCACAGTGAAGATGATGTGTGGAAGCACTCTGCCTCCGGCTCAGGCACCATTTCTCCTCTGAGGCTTAGTCAGTCAACAGCAGCAGGGGAGTGTGATTTCAAGGCTGCTAGGTTCTTTGTAATCTTAATCAAGCTATACCATGTTAGAAATCCCTGAATCAGCCCAGGACATTACAAGTTCTCCTGTTCTTAGGCATCAGTTCTCTGCAGAGCATCAGAACCAATGGTCTGTTTTGTAACACAGATCTGACTGACCCAGGCATCACATTGGTGGTTTTCCACTTACCGTGTCTACGCACTCGCCATTGCCCAGTGTTCTAACCTGCTTGGGAAGAACAGTAACCGGGCTTAATGGAATCCTCTGGCTTTTTGGCTTCTCTTTGGGTTCAGCCAATCAAAAGATGCAGCAGGAAACAGGAGGCCATGGGTGGTGAGAACAGGAGCTATTTGTTCTTCGTTGAATGACTATTGATTTCCCAAGACCGCAGCTATTTTACCACCCTCCATCTCCAACTCTTTGTCTCCTGTCTGGCTTGTTCCAGCTGGGAGGTGATAGCAGCTCATCAGTGCTCTTTGTTCGGGTACCTCAACATCCTTTGTTCGGGTACCTCAACATTCTTCTCTCATCCCTTCAGTCTCATTCTCATACCTATGAAAAGGATTTCTTCTCTGTCCAAAACATGAAGAATAGTGGCAAGAGGAGCCAGAGGGATGGCTCAACAGTTCGTAGGACATGCTGTTCTTGCAGCGAAGCCAAGTTCAATTCCCAGCACCCACATCAGGCAGCTTACAATTTCCTATAACTTCAGCTCCAAAGGGATATAATACCTCTGGACTCCATAGGCATCTCTGCTTGTGTGCATGCGTGCATGCGTGCCTGCGTGCCTGCGTGTGTGTGTGTGTGTGTGTGTGTGTGTGTGTGTGTGTGTGTGTGTGTGTGTACAGGTGTATACCACATACACACAATTAAAAATAAAAATGTAAAGGTTAGGGGACCGGAATAGCTCGGCAATTAAGAGCACTTGATGCTCATGTAGAAGACTGGAATTTGGTCCACAGTATCTATACCAGGCAGCTTGTAATACCTGTAAGTCCAGCTCCAGGGAATCTAACACTTACTTCTCTCCTCTGTGGTACCTTCATTCACACACACACACACACACTTCTCTCTCTCTCTTTCTCTCTCATTGGCACACACATACATACACATAACTAAAAATTAATATTTTAAAAATAGGTAAGGCAGCCAAACATTAAGTGGAGCTTGGGGAATCCTGTGGAAGATGGGGAGAAAGGATTCCAGGAGCCAGAGGGTTCAATGGCACCATAAGAAAACCCACAGAATCAACTAACCTAGGCTCATAAGGGCTCAAAGAGACTGAACCACCAAGCAGGGAACCTGCGTGGGACTGATCTAGACTCTCTGCCCATATGTTACAGTTGTGTAGCTTGGTCTTCTTGTGGGGCTTCTAACAGTAGGGCCAAGGCTGTATTTGACTCTGTTGCCTGCATTTGAGACCCTTTCCTCCTCCTGGGTTACCTAGACTCACCTTAATAGAAGAGGCAGTGCCTAGTTTTACTGCAACTTGATATGCCATGGCTGGTTGATACCCACGGAAGGCCTGCTCTTTTCTGAAGAGAAACAGAACAAGGGTGGATGGAGGGTGGGCTGGGAAGAGTGGGGGGAGGGGAAACTGCTCTTGGGATGTAAAAATAAATAGGTAAGTAAGTAAAAATGTAAGGAAGCCAGAAGTTTCCTTCTGGGGTCCCAACTGCTGTAGCCTCTAGTGGATTCTTGCTGCTTTCAAGATGGAGACGAGGCTCCTCTCCGCATGGCCACCAGCTCTGTTAGATGACTGGTAGCTCATAACTCCAGCCTCATCAGCACTGGGCCTCCCCTCCATTCTTACAGTACACAAAGCTCATTCCTCCCTCCTGGCCTTTGCATGTGCCTGCCTGTCTTCTAGGAAATTTCTTCCTAACTCCCAGTCTTCCCCTGATGAGCAAGCTCCCATGTCTTCATGGGAGCAAGATGATGTCTTCATCTAAACACTGCTAGGGGAAATCTCTGTGATTCACTAGATTAGACACTTCAATTACTCCTTAAATAACTCTTCAACTGAAGTAGTTAGAAATGGCTCTTGACTTCTATTGGGTTTATGAAGGGTAACCCCATGATAAATTTTAAATATCAGTAAGCCAAAGAAGAATGCAGTGCCCCATCCTACCCAACACAGGGACCTAACCTATTCTGTCTTCAGTGTGTGGACATATATATTAGCAAACACATTGGCCAAGTCATCCAATTAAAAGTCTATTTTATATTAAATTGTTTAATGTGTCATGTGAATACGGTGGTAAAAGCATAACAAACAACAACAACAAAACTCAAAATTGCTCTGTAACACTATCCCAGGAAAAGAACAAAACTCAAAAGCTGAAGGACAGTTTTCCTCAATGTGCATCATTTTTACACCATTGTAAAGTTAAAAAACTGTAAGTCAAACCACACTAGTCAGGGCCGTGTGCATCGGTCACCCTGCCTCTCCTACTAGACTCCAGAAACAAGTGTGCAGACACCAGGTCCATTTTTAAAAAATATTTATTTATTACATATACAGTGTTTGCCTGCAGGCCAGAAAAGGGCACCAGAACATATTATAGATGGTTGTGAGCCATATGTGGTTGCTGGGGATTGAACCCAGGACCTCTGGAAGAGCAGACAGTGCTCTCAACCTCTGAGCCGTCTCTCCAGCCCAGGTCCATTTTGTCTCACTTTTATACCCACAGTATATTTGTGGCACTCTAGTACTCTGTAGGCCCTTGCTAAAGAATTTTTATGTAATAAATATATTCCAAAATCCCTAATATATATAGCCCCCAAACATATGTTTTCAATAAATATAGCTTCAACAAATCTGTGAAGACATATATACAATTCTCAATAAAATATGAGAGTATATTTTCAATAAATATGATTTATAATCCCATGTTTCATTCCTGGAGGTCAAAGAATAGGTCACTGTTTCTAAGACCATGCTTTAAAAATAGGGGCCTCAATGAGGGCTCAACTCATCAGATTTTATACAACTTCATTTGCCCCCTGTACCTTCAATTCCTTTTGGATATTTTCAGAAATTCCGTATCCAAACAAATCTCTGGGAGGAAAATTTATACTCCCACCAGCCCCACGTGTGTGGTGTGCAGTGGAGCAGAAAAATAATCAGACATACAGGACGCAGGAGAAAACAGCAGACCGAGAGCCCTGTGCAAAGCATCCAGAGGGAGCCAGCCCATCAGCTGCTTCAGCAAAGGGTTTACAGCATGTAATCTAGCATGGAAAGACTTAGGAAAATATTCCTAATAGATAATTCAGCTGAGTGTCTCAGGTCATTAGAGGGCCCAGCAGGGGACCCTCAGAATTGGTTTCCTTTGATCTGACAAATCTACCCTGATCAGCAGGATCTCATACCATTTCTCTGCACAAATTTCATAGTCTCACACTCAGGGAAACCCTGCCAAAGAGTCACCACAATGTGAGGACAAAGGTCATTGCCAAGTATTCAGCCATCAGAGTCTCCACTGGCTTCTTGGGAAACAAACCCTTAGTCTTAGGTTGCACCAAGCTGTGAAAAATGAAGCACAGCCTCTTAAAACAGCAGTTCCTACTGTCCTGCCGGCTTAATTTTGAGGGGGACATTACTATAGCAAAAGAAAAACATCATTTTCCATACTCCATTCTGGAGAGGTGATGCCAGTCTGTGGGGATGCTGAGCTGGCCGTGGTGGCTGAAGCCAGGTGCCATATCTGCCTGACAGAGTCTCTGGGAGTTAAGATATTGCTAAGGATCAGATGAAAGAAAAGAAAAGGGTTTGGAGAGGTAGGGGACAATGTTCTCTGTGGAAGAGTCACACTAGAGAGAAGACCCCAGTAATCAAAATAGGCAGAGTCAAGAGGAAAGAGGCAAAACAGACCACCATGCTCTTTCTTGATGAGCAATGCCCTTTCTTCTGGCCCCTCTCTGTGGCCATGTGCTTTCCTGATGCTCAGAAATGCCCAATGGGAACCCGGAATACAGTCTCATAAGGTTTAGCCTTCTGGACACATTGATAACTCATCCATGGCACATTCTTCAAGGACTGGCTCCTGTTTCAGGCCCCTTTGTCTCCCTTGGACCTACCTGATAAGGACAGCCCTTTGGAGGAAAGCACTAGCTGCTGGACTTGACAGTAAGGTGGGTTAACGGAAGGAATTCCCGTTTCCGACCACAAGCCATACCTAACGTGGCTACTTCACCACCCCTGCTCCTGACCCATGCTTACCCTCTTTCACCTTTAGTTAAGAACCTAAGACCCAGGATCAAGGAACTAGGGGCTGGCACTCCAAAATAAAATGTAATCTTTGAAAATTTTTTATTTTTGTTCTTTTCTGTGTGCTTGTTGTTGTGCTTGTTGTTTGAGATAGGATCTTGCTATGTAACTTTGGGTGGCTTGGAACTTATTATGGAGACCAGTCTGGTAACTGACTCATGGAGATCTATCTGCCTTTGCCTCCCAAATGTTGGAATTAAATTGTGCACCACCATGCCTGGCCCACTAAAGAAGCTATTTGGCAACTCAGAAATTCACTATTCATTAATTTATTTATTTACTATTCACTTTACATTCCTATCATAGCACCTCCCTCCTCTCCTCCCAGCCTCTTCCCCCATCCCGCCTCCTCTTCCTCTCAGAAAAGGAGTGCAACCCCCCAACCCACCCCATCTCATCAGATCGCATCAGGACTGAGTTCATCCTTGTCCACTGAGGAGCCTGGTAAGGGAGCCTGGTTAGGGAGAAGTGATTGAAAGGAGGCAACAGAGTCCGTGCCGTAGACAGGTTGGGCCAAACATTGATTGGTCATTCCTTATCCTCTCCTCCAGCTTTTCCTCAAACGTGAACAACAGTAATCAGGATTGTAGTCCCTTATACAGACTCCTTCCCCTTCACGTTTCTGTGAAAGTCCTTCAGACATGAAACTTTCATGCTGCATCAGCAACTGAGTACAGTGGCTTCGTTGCTGGTGAGTTTTCTGTGTCACAGAAAAACTTTGCCTTTAGTGGTCCTGAATCCAGTCATCATTTATAGGATGTAAAAAGCTCGGATCTTTCTCAGGATTGCTAATGAGCTGTTGTTCCTGTTGTGATTGTTCCCCTGTCTTAGGCCTCCAGAGGGTTTTTTTTTCTATCATGCTGATGATATACAGAGGAGACAGTTTCCAAAAGCCTAGAGTGGCCAGTGCATGCTTGGATCCTGTTGGCAGTTAGGAATGCCAGAGATAAGATTCAGGGAGCTCCAAGAGCAGGGTTCTCATGGGTCCCAGAGAAGCACGGAAAGGCAAATTGATTCTATGTAACACACACACACCACCTTACAGCAGAGCAGAGGGACGATGAAGAATAAATCACGAGGAAGCCAACTACAGACATCTTGACCATGTAAGTTTTCTCCAGAACTATAATAATAATAGTTATAATAATAATAATAATAATAATAATAATAATAATAATAATAATAATAATAATAATAAACTACATCAAGGATTCAATTTCTTCATAAGTCCATGAGAAACAGACTAAGACACCTGAGCAAACAGGCTGTTTCACAGAAGAAACTATAAAAGCCAATAACCATGAAAAACTGTATCCTTACTTACCCTATGACTGGAAAGGAAATAAGAGTAGGCATGAGCAATACTGTGCTTGCTTGAAATCCCAGCACGTGGGAAGTCTTAGTCAGGAAGGAAGTTCACAGTCAGCCTGAGCTTCATGGTGTGATGCTAGTTGTCAACGTGAAAGGACTTGGAATCACCTGGCTCTCTTGATTGCATTAGTTGAAATAGGAAGCCTAGTGCTGCAGGTGCCACCGTTCCTTGGCAGCAACCTTGGGCCACAGAAGCTGAAAACGAGAGCTGAGCAGCAGCACACATTCATCCATGGTGTGGATATGACACCAGCTGCTTCAGGGCATCACATCTCTCCGGGCTGTCTTTACTTCCCTGACATGGTAGACTACCTCCTTGACCTATGTGCGGAAACAAACCCTTTCTCCTCGGAGTTGCTTTTGTCAGGATATTTTATCACAGCAACCACAAAAGAAACTATGAGATAGAGGAACCTCGTTGCAAAAGGAAAAAGTCATAATGAAAAGGTGTTGCATCTTCATACATGAGAAAAGTTTGAGGGTCAAAGCTAAGTAAGTATTGACATACATTCTGTGGCAATGGCACAGTCTCTATCAACACCCAGCTCTCTATCAGAACAACCATATAGGATAGCTTGTTGTCAATACTTATTAAAGAATGAAGATGCCCATACTGTGTGATTCAGCAGTTCCACAATGAAATCACAGCTGAATGCATGCGCTCAGATGTGGGCTATAAACCACCATGCAGCTGTAGGTGCAGCAGGGAAAACTGCAAACAAAACTTATTTCCATCATTAGAAGAGATACAGAAAGACTCTTTAAAATGGGGAAATACAAAGCACTTAAAATGAATGAGCAGACAATCTTTACACTATGTTTACAGAGAAAGACATTATAAACAGATACTCTGCCACTGGTAAAAGTCTTGAGCTACAGAGCAATGCCACAAAAAAAATTTTTAGGCCGATATATAAATAGTAAACATATAAATGTATAGATAGGCAGGCTGCGGGTTACCTTCTTCCTGATCTAACCTCTGGGAAATGAGACTGTTAGGAACACAAAAGAGACCTTAACAGAATGCCCTGTAGCTCAGAGCAGTCAGAAAATTTCAGGAAGAAATTAAATTCCTAGCTCATGCTTGGAGGAGTTCAAGCCCAAATTTATAGCACTTGCATAGCATAGAAATCTCCAACTGTGAAAGTGGTGTTTAAAAAGAAAACAGCTCCTGGTTGATGAATCTACTGAAGCATTCTGCAGAAAAACAGTCACTGAGTGGAGTGCATGGGACTAGCTAACTCACTTACATGTTAATCCTACTGAAGAAGGCTCTCCTACAAAAGCTATAAAAATGCCCTCAAAAGTAGCCCACCACGGACAAGAGTCGGCAGATATTATGGAGCACTCCAAAAGAAAATATTTAAATAATCAAAGAGTTCTCATTTGGAACATTGGGGCCTTCACACCATTAGTTCAGTAACCTTTGTGTGTTGCTAATGACCAATATTGTTGTGTGCTTTCTCTCACCTTTCCTGAATGGAAGCATTCATTGATAGGGTCTTGTTTTTGTCTGTGTGGTGGGGAGAGCAGCAGGCATCTGTGTTTGCATGAAGAGACAGATAGCTTTTGGTTTTGGTTCATAGGACTCAAGGCAGGGTAGGAGCCGTGCCTGGATCTGATGGAGTTTGGGCTGGAGTAAATGACTGGATGTATGCTCAGGTTGCTTCCCTTGGGAGAGGGGAGAGCTTGGATGGGGGTTACAAACTGGAAGAAGGGGACAAAAGAACTTTTGATTACCACTGTCCCTCCACTCCATCACTCTTTTAGCCAGGGTCAATTAGCCAGGATCATGTGACTCTTTCTGGACCATGAGCTGGGAATGATGCACACCACTTCTGGCCTGAAGTTTAAGAAAAGGCTCAGGATCTTCTTTCCCTTTTCCTTCCTTGGGGACCATGGCAGCTGCATCTTGGATGATTGTTCAGCCACTGGACGGGAACAACTGGATTGAAACCACTGCCTGGAAAACAACCACAGACTTTGCATGAGAGAAAAGTAAGCCTTAGCATTTTAAGGAAAAATGCACATTGTGTGTGACTTTTTAACACACACACACACACACACACACACACACACCAGGGTGAGTTTGTACCCTTTCTCTGAAGAGGAGAGGGGGGAATAGGGGCAGTAGTGGGAGTAGGGGAAGGGCAGGACTGGGAGGAGAGGATGGGAGGGCTGGGATCAGGCTATAAAGGGATTAAATAAATAGATAAATAAGAAACGTGAAAGACAGCACACCACAGGAAACATTAGTAGAAACACAAAGACTTGCCTTTAGTGAAAGGATAGCCTGAACTGCAGAGGCAGTGAGTGTACTTCCAAAAACTTTAATTTTGTATGCACTATACTTGTGGGAGGAAATTAAATTTTGATTCATATTTAGCATTATATAAAAATTGTATGATAGATAGAAATATAAAGATTAAAAATTTAAAGGAAAACATGGAAGACCACCTTGGGTGACATAAAGCTAGAGGAGACACTTGCAATTCTTATGTCTGACCAAGAATTAAAGAACCCAAGCTGGGCAACAACCAAACTACAGAGATAGTCTCTCTCTCTCTCTCTCTCTCTCTCTCTCTCTCTCTCTCTCTCTCTCTCTCTCTCTCTCTCTCATGTGGTGTGTGTGTGTGTGTGTGTGTGTGTGTGTGTGTGTGTAAGAGAGAGAAAGAGAGGGAGAGAGAGAGACAGAGAGAGAGAGAGAGAGAGAGAGAGAGAGAGAGAGAGAGAGAGATTTCTGCAGAAAGAGAGAGAAGGGGCATCACAGAAGATCCAAATGCCCACTTCATAAAAGAAACTCCCTAAAGATAATAAACTGGTATTGTTTATTAGGGAAATACATATTAAAATGTCATCACAGTACCAGCATGACACCACCAAAATAAAAACAAAATAAAACAAAATAAAAAATTTGGAAGAGATATGGAGACACTGCAGCTCTCCTGTGCCAGTGCACAAGTGTGAATTAGGACTGACACTTGAGAAAACTATCCCATGGGGAAACCAAGCTGAGCACAGAGAAATTCTAGGTGGCAGAAGAGTGTCTCCTGAAAGATGTCACGAGACCACACTTGAATACACTAGGTGATGGGGAGGAGAAGAATTAAGGATGTCAGTGGAACTGAGGGTAGTGGTCTTTAAGTAAATTAAATTAAATCAAAGAGATTGCCTTGTTGTGTGATCCCTGTGGGTCCAATTCAATGGCAAGTGTCCCCAGAAGTGGAAAGAGGAATCAGAATAAAAGACTAGGAGTGAAAAGAATTTGGACCAATGTTGCTAGAGGGAGGTGGCCAGGGACCCAGGAAAGCTGCTCTGGGGCAGGAAAGACAAGGCCGACTCTGTCCTAAAGCCTTCAGACAGCACAGCCCTGCATTAGCCTTGGCCCAGGGAAACTCAGCCTGGGCTTCCAGACTCTACAACTATAAGATATTAAATTTGAGTTGGTTTAAACTACTACACATGTGGCAATTTGACACAGTGGCAATGGAGAATTAGTATATCCTATGATTCAGCATTTATACTCCTAGATATATGTATAAATGAAACTCCGAGATGTGTGCTCCAAAACGCATGAACAAAAACACTCACGCAGGCATTTTCATAATTTCTTTATATGAGAAGCACTGATTTCCATAAATGTACAATAATTAATTTGTACCCTTTTAACATAAAGAAGCATTAAGCCATTTCACCAGCCATACTTAGGAATTTACATACAATAGTATGGTGTCTCTTATAAATAGAAGATTGGGGAAAAACAAAAGAGTTCAGGATGAAATTATGTTTATGAACTGTGGATGTAGCTCATTGGCTCACTGGTAGAGTTCTTGCTTACCATGTACAAGCCCTAGGGACAATTCCCAGTACTTGAAAAAAGGGGATGGGGGAGGGGGAGAAGAGGGAAAAGAAGCAAACAAATGAGGGATGGAAGAAGAGGGAAAAAGAAAGAGAAAGGTGATAGAAATAGATAGACAGATAGATAGATAGATAGATAATAAATAGAGATTTATTTTATTTATATTATGTTCAAAGATCAATAAAATTAACCTTTGGTTTTAGGACCAGGAGACTTGCATGGCAGATCTACTGACTGACATGTGTCAAGTGAAGTCTAGAAGATGCAAGGAGTTTTCTGTGCCTTGGCTCCGATTTGTACATGTGTGTACATCTACATTTGAATGCAGATTTTGACTTTAAAAAGGCAATGGATTGGTTAAAAAGTAGACTAGGCACAGTGTGGTGCAAATTGAAAGTCTAGAAATGAATCTGATGAGATCCTAAAGAGTAAGGCGATTCAAACCAGGAGAAGAGTTGGAAGCGAGAAGGATCGTCACCATCTGTAACAGGTGCCCCTCCCAAGAGAGAGTTGGGAACATGTGGAATGAAGCAATGAGGACGCTGTGGCTAGCTTCTCATGAGGCGGCTGCGGGCAGCATAGATTGTGAGTTTCGAGTCAGCCTGGGCAACTTGGCAAAATGCCCATCACGACACACGAGAAAGCCCCTCTCAAAGCCCATTTGTTAAAGGTTTATTCACCAGAGTGGTGACATTGGGAGGTCTAGGGAGGGTTACTGCATGTGTACCCTCAAAAGGGATCATGAGACCCTGGGCTGCCCTCTGCCTGCTGGGTTTCTTACTTGTGTGTAAGCCTGTCTCACCATGTTCTTTCTGTGTTGTGACAATGACACCACACACAATAACACAATGACACAGGCTGCGTAAACTCTGAGCCCAAGGAACCACCATTTTGAGGAATATGGCTAACACTGTGGTGGAAATCTGGCAGACAGACAAAAGAATATCATTGAAATTGTTCTTGACCTAATATTTAAAAAATACTACTTACATTTGGAAAGTAGGATAAGCAAAAATGGAAACAAATACTACCACAACTGTCATAATTGTAGTTAAACCATTATCAACAATAAACAGCAGCTAAAGGCATTGAAGTAATGATAACACAGCATCCACCTCAATAGATTTTGACTTTTACTCAGGTATGCTGAGGTATAGTCTTTATGACTAAAATTCTCATTTCAGTGTATGGATTTATGGAATCTGACCAATAGAGACTCATGTAGCCTGCTCCACAGTCAAGATGCATTATAGTTCATGACTCACAAAGCATCTCCCCAGCCACACTGTGGTCTGCCCCTCCTCCCAGCATGGTCCGTGGCAACCACTGATCTGTTTTCTGTCCCTGTAACTGCCGTTTCCCAGGACATCGTGTAATTGTACGGATTTCAGCCTTTTCAGACGAGCTGATAGAATGTGTTTGAGACAAGTCTTACCTCTGCTATAGCACCCATCTGTTGTTCACTCTGGTCTCTTCATTGGTCTTCCTTTGAGTAAATACAGCACAGCATCCGGAGAAAGTCCAATATTTGGCATCTATGAATAAAGTTGCTGCAAACATTTGCCACGGGGGCTTCCTGAGAACATACTTTCATTTCTGTCGGAATAAGAATGGGCAGGCTGGATAAGATGCTGAGCACACGTGTGCATCGTTTAATGACGAAGACACACTCTGCAGTACGATCCTATGGGACACCACTGCGCAGCGCACTTTGCTGACTCGGCCATCACTGTGCCATGCATGGCTGCACAAGCTTTATGAGGTACCCATGATGCCTTCTACTGTAGCTGTTTCATAGTCCTTCTTTTCTAAGAGCAGGTGAGGGTGTTAGCTGCCCCAGCCCCTCACCAATGCTTTGTGCTATCTCTCTCTCTTTCATCCAGGTCCTGTGTGATGACCCTCTACCATGGTTTTCATTTTCACCTATTTACATGCTGTTTGCCATGGGCTGATTCTTCGGCTCGCTATCATTAGGCACTTGTTTATTTTAGTTTAGCTATCCATTTTTTATTTTCCATACCACTCTCATCTGGAGTCTAATAGCAAGTCCCAGCATCTGCCCCGATTCCCCACTGAGTGAAGACTCTGAGATGACATCCATGTTGTGCCAATATCCAATTATAAGTGAGTATATGCCTTGTGTGTCTCTCTGAGTCTGGTTTATCTCACTCAGGATGGTCATTTCTAGTTCCATCCATTTGCCTGTAAATTTCACAATTTGCTTGCATCTTCCTTTATTTGTTTACAGACTTTATTCGTTTCCTCCATCATCATCTTCATTATGAAAGATTTGAGGTCATTTTCTTGTGTTTGGGTTTCCAGGGCTGATTGGTTTGGAATAACTGGGTTCTGTAAATGCCATATTAGTTTGGCTTTTGTTGTTTGTGTTTTTTACGCTGGCCTTTAGTCATCTTACTGTTTCTGAAGTTGGGTGGTGGTATCTGGTGTCCTTCACTGGCCAATGAGAGCAGTTCGAATGTGAGTGGCTATGAGACCCCTCACCTGTGGGGACCAGGAAATCACTCCCTGGATCACGCAGGTGACCCGGGTTCAGCCCCAGGGGGACTTTGCTCCATACCCTGTGCTCCCCACTGGGCCATCAGATGCTGGTGCTCTACAGCCCAAGATTCAGTCCTAGAGTGTAGGTACAGCCCACTATCCTGCCTTTGCCTGGGCTTTGGGCTACTGGAGCCGAGGAGCCTTGGTTCAGCCCACCAGAGTGCCGGTACCGAGCACACTAGCCTGCGGCATTTGGCTGGGCTTTAGAGAACATGTCCTCAGCTACCTGGGCCCTGGGTCCCTCTGTGGACTGGCGGGGTGATCCAAGGTCAAATCTATTACAGCTCCATACTCTGGCCTCCGCCCTGGGCCAGCAGACCGCTGGGGTGGTCTGTATCAGATCCACCCATTCTCCTGTGTTCTCCCTGGGCCAGCAGATCCAAATGCTGGAGCTTCACTGCCTACAGTTCAGACCCAGATACAGAGTCCGAGATATAAAGCGCAGATGCAGCTTGCAGGGGGGCACCTACCCGTCCTCCGTGGACCAGTTGGATGGCTAGCCCCACCTGTGTTCTGCACCATGTGGAGCCCTCTCACCAAGGACTCTCCAGGTCTTGTGGTCTGTAGCTCCCAGCCCTAGGCTCCATTCTGTTCTGCTGATCAGACACAGTGTGTGATCGGTGCCACCATATTGCATCTCCCTTTCTTTCTTTTTAATCTTTAGTAACTTTCATTTTTTAAAAACTTGTATGTTAACTTTATTTATTTATTTATTTATTTATTTATTTATTTATTTATTCACTTTACATCCCAATCGTAGCCCCCTCCCTCCTCCCGGCCCCACTCTCCCTCTCTATTTCCCCTATTGCCTTCAGCTCAGAAAAGGGGGAGCCACCCTACCAACCACGTATGACACATCAAGTTGAATCAGGACTGAGTGCATCCTCTTCCAAAGTGACCTGGCAAAGCATCCCTGACAGGGAAAAGTGATTGAAAAGCAGACAACAGAGTCTGTGATAGAAACAGCTGCCACTTCCCTTACTAGAAGGCCCACGTGAAGACCAAGCTGCCCATCAGGCATTTATGAGTAGGGGACCTAGGTCCAGTTCACGCGTGGTTCTTGGTTGGTGCTTCAGTCTCTGCAAGCCCCTCTGGTTACAGGTTAGTTGGCTCTGTTGGTCATTTTGTAGAGCTCCTGTGTCCTAGGGATCCTTTCCCCCACTCTTCCACAAAGCTCTCTGCACTTGACTCAGCATCTGCTTTGATTCACTGCTCTGTGGAGCCTCTCAGAAGACAGCTTTGCTAGGCTCCTATCTGTGAGAATGGAAGAGTGCTGTTAATGGTGTGAGGGGCTGACTCTGTCCCATGGTGTTTGTCTCAGGTTGGGCCAGGCATTGGTTGGACATTCCCTCAATCTCTGCTCTATCTTTATCCCTGCACATCTTGTAGGCAGGGTAAATTTTGGGTTGAATTTTTGCAGACAAGTTAGTGTTCCCCTCCCTCCACCAGGAGTCCTGTCTAGTTAGAGGCTGGCCATTTTGTTCTGTTGACAGTGTCCTTTGCCTTACAGAAGCTTTTCAGTTTCATGAGGTCCCATTTATTAATTGTTGATCTTAGAGCCTGAGCTGTTGGTGTTCTGTTCAGGAAGTTATCTGCTGTGCTAACGAGTTCAAAGCTGATCTCCACTTTCTCTTATAAAAGATTTAGTGTTCTAGTTTTATGTTAAGCTCTTTGATCCATTTGGACTTGAGTTTTGTGCAGGGTGATAAATATGCATCTATTTGAGGTTTTCTACACACAGACATCCAGTCAGACCTGCACCATTTGTTGAAGATGCTTATTTTTTTTTCCATTGTGTGGGTTTATTTCTGGGTCTTCAATTTGATTCCATTGACTGACCAGTCTGTCTCTATGCCACTACCATGCAGTTTTTATTGCTATTGTTTTGTAGTACAGCTTGAGGTCAGGGAAAGAGAGACCTCCAGAAGGTCTTTTATTGTCTGGGATTGTTTTAGCTATTCTTGGTTTTATATTTTTCCATATAACCCGGGAATTGTTTGTTCAAGGTCTGTAAAGCATATGTTGGCATCTTGATGAGAATTTCATTGAATCAATATATTGCTTTTGGTAATATGGCCATTTTTACTATGTTAATCTTACCCATCTATGAGCATGGGAGATCTTTCCATCTTCTGATATCTTCAAGTTTTTTCTTCAGAGACTTAAAGTTCTTGTCATATAGGTCTTTCACTTGCTTAGTTAGAGTTACACTGAGATAGTTTATATTATTTGTGGCTATTGTGAAGGGTATTGTTTCCCTAATTGCTTTCTCAGCCTGTTTGTCAGGAGGGATACTGATATATATATCTTTGTTTCCAGACACTTTGCTGAAGGTGTTTATCAGCTGTAGCAGCTCTCTGGTGGAATTTTGGAGGTCACTTATGTATACTATCATATCATCTAAGAATAGGGATGCTTTGATTTCTTCCTTTCCAATTTGTATCCCCTTGATCTCCTCTCATTGTCTTATTGCTCTAACTAGAACTTCAAGTACTATAGTGAAGAGATGTGGAGAAAATGGACAGCTTTGTCTAGTCCCTGATTTTAGTGGAATTGTTTTGAGTTCCTCCCATTCAATTTGAAGTTGTCTATCAGCTTGTTGTATATTGCCTTTATTATGTTTAGGTATGTGTCTTGCATCCCTGATTGCTCCAAGACTTTTATGATGTAGGGGTGTTGGATTTTGTCAAAGGCATTTTCAGCATCTAATTAGATGGTCATGTGGAAGTTTTTTCTTTCAGTTTGTTTATATGGTGGAATATATTAATGGATTTTCACATATTGGACCATCCCTGCAACCCTGGGATGAAACCTACTTAATCATGGTAAATGATGTATTTGGTGTGCTCTTGGATTCAGTTTGTGAGTATTTTATTGAGTATTTTTGTATCAATATTCGTGAGGGAAAATGGTCTGAAATTTTCTTTCTTTGTTGAGTCTTTGCATGACTTAAGTATCAGGGTGACTGTGGCTTCACAGAATGAATTTGCAGCGCTCCTTATGTCTCTATTTTGTGGGATATTTGAGGAGTATTAGTACTAGCTCTTCTTTGAAAATCTATTAGAATTCTGTGCCAAAACTATCTGGCCCTGGGGATTTTTTATTTTTTGGTTGGGAGACTTTGATGACTGCTTCTATTTCCTTACAAGTTATATGACAGTTTAAATTGTTTGGCTGATCTAGATTTAGCTTTGGTAGGTGAAATATATTAAGAAAATTATCCATCTCCTTTAGATTTTCCAATTTTGTGGAATATTGGCTTTTGAAATAAGACCTAATCAGTCTTTGGGTTTCCTCAATGTCTGTTGTTGTGTCTCCATTTTAACCTGTGATTTTGTTGATTTGGATATGTTCTTTCTGTCTTTTAGTTATTTTGGGTAGGGATTAGTCTATCTTGTTGATTTTTTTCAAAGATCCCACTCCTGGTTTAATTGATTATTTGTATTGTTATCTTTGTTTCTAAGTTGTTCATTCCAGCCCTAACTTTGATTATTTCCTGCTTTCTATTCCTCTGTTTACTTCTTTTTGTTTTAGAGCTTTTAGGTGTGCTTTTCAATTGCCAGTATGATAACTCCTACAATTTCTTTATGAAGATGCTTAATACAATGAACTTTCTCCTTAGCACTGCTTTCATTGTGTCCCATAAGTTTACGTACTTTGTGCCTTCATTTTTGGTGAATTCTAGAAAACCTTTCTTTTTCTTTTTTTTTTTTTTTTAATCTCATCCTTGATCCAATGGTCATTGAATAGAGGGTTGTTCAGTTTCCATGAGTTTGTAGGTTTTCTCTTGTTTCTTTTGCTGTTGTAATCCAGATTTAATCCATGGTGGTCTGATAAGATACAAGGGGTTATTTTAATTTCTTTGTACCTGTTGAAGCTTGCTTTGAGACTGAGTATATGGTTAATTTTGAAGAAAGTTTTGTGGGGTGCTGAGAAGAGTGTATATTCTTTTGTGTTTAGCTGAAATGTTCTGTAGATATATGTTAAGTCCATTTGATTCATGACATCTGTTAGTTTCATTATTTCTCTGTTTAGTTTCTGTCTCAATGATCTGTTCATGGGTGAGAGTGGAGTGCTGAAATCTCCTGCTATTAATGTGTGGGGTTTGACGTCTGATTTAAGCTTTAGTAATGTTTCTTTTACAAATGGGAGTGCCCTTGCCTTTGGGACATATTCAGAATTGAGATGTTGTCTTGGTGGATTTTTGCTTTGATGAGTATGAAGTGTTCTTCCCCATCTCTTTTGATTAATTTTGGTTGAAAGTCTTTTTATTAGGTATTAGAATAGCTACTCCAGCTTGCTTCTGGAGTTCGTTTGCTTGGGAAACCCTTTTCCAGCCCTTTACTCTGAGATAATGTCTATCTTTGTTGCTGAGTTGTGTTTCTCACATGCAGCAGAATGATGGATCCTGTTTTCACATCTACTTTGTTAGCTTGTGTCTTT